>NC_041390.1:34091982-34231985 GCF_002162155.2 Triticum dicoccoides | reverse complement strand
AGAGGGGCCACGCCCCCCTCCCTAGTCCAATTCGGACTCCTCGTGGGAGGGGGCGCGCCACCTCCTGGGCTGCAGCCCTCTCTCTCCCCTTAGGCCCACTAAGGCCCAATACTTCCCCGGGGGGTTCCGGTAACCCCTCCGGCACTCCGGTTTTCTCCGAAACCATCCGGAACACTTCCGGTGTCCGAATACAGCCATCCAATATATCAATCTTTACATCTTGACCATTTCGTGACTCCTCGTCATGTCCGTGATCACATCCGGGACTCCGAACTATCTTTGGTACATCAAAACACATAAACTCATAATATCGATCGTCACCGAACATTAAGCGTGCGGACCCTACGAGTTCGAGAACTATGTAGACATACCAATAGGGGAACCTGGATGCTCATATTGGTTCCTACATACTCTACGAAGATCTTTATCGGTCAAACCACATAACAACATACGTTGTTCCCTTTGTCGTCGGTATGTTACTTGCCCGAGATTCGATCGTCGGTATCCTCATACCTAGTTCAATCTCGTTACCGGGAAGTCTCTTTACTCGTTCTGTAATGCATCATCCCGCAACTAACTCATTAGTTGCATTGCTTGCAAGGCTTATAGTGATGTGCATTGCCGAGAGGGCCTAGAGATACCTCTCTGACGATCGGAGTGACAAATCCTAATCTTGATCTATGACAACTCAACAAGTACCACCGGAGACACCTGTAGAGCACCTATATAATCACCTAGTTATGTTGTGACGTTTGGTAGCACACAAAGTGATCCTCCGGTACTCGGGAGTTGCATAATCTCATAGTCATAGGAACATGTATAAGTCATGAATAAAGCAATAGCAACAAACTAAACAATCATCGTGCTAAGCTAATAGATGGGTCAAGTCAATCACATCATTCTCAAATGATGTGATCCCGTTAATCAAATGACAACTCATGTCTATGGTTAGGAAACATAACCATCATTGATTCAACGAGCTAGTCAAGTAGAGGCAAACTAGTGACACTCTGTTTGTCTATGTATTCACACATGTACTAAGTTTCCGGTTAATACAATTCTAGCATGAATAATAAATATTTATCATGATATAAGGAAATATAAATAACAACTTTATTATTGCCTTTAGGGCATATTTCCTTCAGCTGCTGCCTGGAACCTGCTGCCTCTACCTGGAGCACCTGCCTCTGCCTAGAGCTGGTTGGAGCTAGATCTGCTAGATTAGGAGAGAGCAGAGAGGGGGTAGAGGTGGAGGCGGAGGGCGGATGTGTTGCTAGCTGGAACAACTGGCGGCGGAGGCGGAGGTTGGAGCTGCTTGCTGGCTGGATCTGGGCAGATGGCCGAGAAGGGGCGGAGGTGTGAGGTGGGAGACAAGGGGCAGAATTCAAATTCTGAACAAGGGATAACCTAGTCTTTTTTTTCATTTTTCACGTGGTCGGAGAATGTCTTAAACGTCATATACTTCAAAACGGAGGGGGTATGTTATAAGAAAGTGTTGGTTTGCAAGGAAAAATGGAGAGGAAAATAAATCGGTGGATAAGACAACCAACATGGAGGGGTGGTGGTGGAATGTGGAGGCGAAAATAAAACATGGGTAACGGCCTGCTACCAACTCTGAGTAGAGATTACACAACGAGTAATTTATATGTTTGGGCAAACTTTGCGGGTAGGAGGGCGAGTTATCGGCCAAGTCAGCATACGCTGCAAAGTTTACGTGAATGGAGGTATCGTCCACGGCTAAATTCACATGGCAATGGAGAGCTCCACTTTGATGTTGTTTCTTTGCTTGGCTCGCTCTCAAGGATAGGTGTTGGACCTTGGATTGTCTGGCATGACTGTCGAAATGTGCGCTAGGCAACGCATCCATCGACAACATGCGAAGACGGTGTGCATAATCTGCCTCCTAGCCATGTGGGAGATGTGGAAGCATCAAAACACCATCGTCTTTGATGAAGTACCACCTTGCCTTCGGGAGGTTCTAGGGCGGATTGCACGCGAATGCAAGGACTGGCTGTCAGGGTTATGATCCTGACAATGAGTACTAGGGGTACGAATAAGGGGCAGAGACTAGCTAAGGCATAGGTGTAGCACTCGGTTTTTAATGAGTTCAGGCCCCTCTTGGCGGAGGTAAAAGCCCTACGTATCATGCCCTGAGGCTTGCTTTGATTTGATGGCTATGATTACAGAGGTTGAACGTGTCCGGCTATGGAGAGGGGTGCGGCTTATATAGAGTGTGTTACAGCTCCATGGATCCCATGCTGCCAAGGCAATTAATGTCATTGAATGAGACAATTACTAGTGTAATGAGCCTCTACTACAGCAGTTACAGGTAACGGTAGCTATAATTTTGTGGATGACTTAGGATTCCTCGACCGTTGCAGCTCCCACGACGTCCTCTTGTTCTCTACATCTGAGTGGTTGTGTGTTTGCCGAGTGACGTGTGAATGTCCGAGTGCCACAGACAGTGGCGACGCCAGGAAATGAAGGCTGGGTATTCACCCAATTTTTTTGCTCTAAATATAGTATATGAACCAAACAACATACCACAAGCAATATATGAACAAAACAACACTACGATAACGGCAGTAGCAATATTTCAATGTATCAGACCATAACGACATGAATACATAAGTACCTTTTGATTGATAAAGTGATGATATCCTTCTTACAATATAACTTTGTGGTCGCCTTTCTGGAAGAGATTGATGGCATCTTCATCCTTCACTTGATTGAAAAATTCTGCTCAACAAATGTAACCAAACAATTGTTCAAATATTCATCACCCATTTTGTTCCTTAGCTTATTCTTCACATAGCTAATTGAATAGAATACCCTTTCAACACTAGCAGTAGCTACTGGGAGAATCAATACCAACTTAAGAAGCTTGTAAACAATATGATATAGTTCATGCTTGTTTGTCTCAACAAGCATAACTGAAAGCTGACATAGGTTTTTCACGTTTTGAAACATTTCATATCTACGCACATTAGTAGCATACATGTTTAGTTGCCATGGAAGTCTTGCCAGTTCATCACTTGTAAAATCGGAAGCATAAAACTTTGTAGCAAGCCTAACCAACTTCTCTTGGTCATAAGCAGCAAATAGATACCGGCAAGTCTCTTTACTCATTCTATAATGCATCATCCCACAACTAACTCATTAGTTGCATTTCTTGCAAGGCTTATAGTGATGTGCATTACCGAGAGGGCCCAGAGATACCTCTACGACAATCGGAGTGACAAATCCTAATCTCGATCTATGCCAACTCAACAAGTACCATTGGAGACACCTGTAGAGCACCTTTATAATCACCCAGTTACGTTGTGACGTTTGGTAGCACACAAAGTGTTCTTCCGGTACTCGGGAGTTGCATAATCTCATAGTGAACATGTATAAGTCATGAAGAAAGCAATAGCGACAAACTAAACGATCATCGTGCTAAGCTAACGGATGGGTCAAGTCAATCACATCATTCTCTAATGATGTGATCCCGTTAATCAAATGACAACTCATGTCTATGGTTAGGAAACATAACCATCATTGATTCAACGAGCTAGTCAAGTAGAGGCAAACTAGTGACACTCTGTTTGTCTATGTATTCACACATGTACTAAGTTTCCGGTTAATACAATTCTAGCATGAATAATAAACATTTACCATGATATAAGGAGATATAAATAACAACTTTATTATTGCCTCTAGGCATATTTCCTTCAGTCTCCCACTTGCACTAGAGTCAATAATCTAGATTACACAATAATGATTCTAACACCCATGGAGTCTTGGTGCTAATCATGTTTTGCTCGTGAGAGAGGCTTAGTCAACGGGTGTGCAACATTCAGATTCGTATGTATCTTGCAAATCTCTATGTCTCCCTCCTTGACTTGATCGTGGATGGAATTGAAGCGTCTCTTGATGTGCTTGGTTCTTTTGTGAAATCTGGATTCCTTTGCCAAGGCAATTGCACCAGTATTGTCACAAAAGTTTTTCATTGGACCCGATGCACTAGGTATGACACCTAGATCGGATATGAACTCCTTCGTCCAGACTCCTTCATTTGCTGCTTCCGAAGCAGCTATGTACTTCGCTTCACACGTAGATCCCGCCACGACGCTTTGCTTAGAACTACACCAACTGACAGCTCCACTGTTCAATAAAAATACGTATCTGGGTTGTGACTTAGAGTTATCCGGGTCAGTGTCAAAGCTTGCATCGACGTAACCATTTACGACGAGCTCTTTCTCACCTTCATAAACGAGAAACATACCCTTAGTCCTTTCCAGGTATTTCAGGATGTTCTTGACCGTTGTCCAGTGATCCACTCCTGGATTACTTTGGTACCTCCCTGCTAAACTAATAGCAAGGCACACATCAGGTGTGATACACAACATTGCATACATGATAGAGCCTATGGCTGAAGCATATGGAACATCTTTTATTTTCTCTCTATCTTCTGCAGTGGTCCGGCATTGAGTCTGACTCAATTTCACACCTTGTAACACATGCAAGAACCCTTTCTTTGCTTGATCCATCTTGAACTCCTTCAAAACTTTATCAAGGTATGTGCTTTGTGAAAGTCCAATTAAGCGTCTTGATCTATCTCTATAGATCTTTATGCCTAATATGTAAGCAGCTTCACCGAGGTCTTTTACTGAAAAACTCTTATTCAAGTATTCTTTTATGCAATCCAAAAATTCTATATCATTTCCAATCAGCAATATGTCATCCACATATAATATTAGAAATGTTGCATAGCTCCCACTCACTTTCTTGTAAATACAGGCTTCTCCAAAAGTCTGTATAAAACCATATGCTTTGATCACACTATAAAAAGGTTTATTCCAACTCCGAGATGCTTGCACCAGTCCATAGATGGATCACTAGAGCTTGCACACTTTGTTAGCACCCTTTGGATCAATAAAACCTTCAGGTTGCATCATATACAACTCTTCTTCTAGAAATCCATTCAGGAATGCAGTCTTCACATCCATTTGCCAAATTTCATAATCATAAAATGCGGCAATTGCTAACATGATTCAGACGTACTTAAGCATCGCTACAGGTGAGAAGGTCTCATCGTAGTCAACTCCTTGAACTTGTCGAAAACCTTTCGCAACAAGTCGAGCTTTATAGACAGTAACATTACCGTCAGTGTTAGTCTTCTTCTTGAAGATCCATTTATTCTCGATGGCTTGCCGATCATCGGGCAAGTCAACCAAAGTCCATACTTTGTTCTCATACATGGATCCCATCTCAGATTTCATGGCCTCAAGCCATTTTGCGGAATCTGGGCTCATCATCGCTTCCTCATAGTTCGTAGGTTCGTCATGGTCAAGTAACATGACCTCCAGAACAGGATTACCATATCACTCTGGTGTGGATTTTACTTTGGTTGACCTACGAGGTTCGGTAGTAATTTGATCTGAAGTTACATGATCTTCATTATTAGCTTCTTCACTAATTGGTGTGTTGGGGAACGTAGCAGAATTTCAAAATTTTCTACGCATCACCAAGATCAATCTATGGAGTCATCTAGCAACGAGGGAGAGAGGAGTGCATCTACATACCCTTGTAGATCACGAGCGGAAGCGTTCAAGAGAACGGGGTTGATGGAGTCGTACTCGACGTGATCCAAATCACCGAAGATCCTAGTGCCGAACGGACGGCACCTCCGCGTTCAACACACGTACGGAGCGAGGACGTCTCCCGCGCCTTGATCCAGCAAGGAGGAGGGAGAGGTTGAGGAAGAGAGCTCCAACAGCAGCATAACGGCGTGGTGGTGATGAAGCTGTAGTACTCTGGCAGGGCTTCGCCAAGCTCTTATGGAGGAGGAGAGATGTTGGGGAGGGGAGGGGCTGCGCCTTGGATGTTGTATGCAGCCCTCCCCTCACCCCTCTATTTATAGGGGAAAGGGGAAGGGGGCCGGCCCCCTCTAGATGAGATCTAGAGGGGCGCGGCCAAGGGGAGGGGGGCTTGCCCCCCAAGCAAGGGGACGCCCCCCTTTAGGGTTTCCCCCAACCCTAGGCGCATGGGCCCTAGGGGGTGTGGCGCCCCAGCCCACTTGGGTTGGTTCCCTTCACCATACAGCCCATAAGGCCCTCCGCAAGAGGTGGACCCTCCCGGTGGACCCCCGGAACCCCTCCGATGGCCCCGGTACAATACCGATATGCCCCCGAAACTTTCCGGCGACCATATGACAACTTCCCATATATAAATCTTTACCTCCTGACCATTCCGGAACTCCTCGTGACATCCGGGATCTCATCCGGGACTCCGAACAACATTCGCTAATCACATACAAGTCTTCCTAACAACCCTAGCATCACCGAACCTTAAGTGTGTAGACCCTACGGGTTCGGGAGACATGCAGACATGACCAAGACGACTCTCCGGTCAATAACCAACAGCGGATCTGGATACCCATATTGGCTCCCACATGCTCCACGATGATCTCATCGGATGAACCACGATGTCGAGAATTCAATCAATCCGTATACAATTCCCTTTGTCAATCGGTACGTTACTTGTCCGAGACTCGATCATCGGTATCCCAATACCTTGTTCAGTCTCGTTACCGGCAAGTCACTTTACTTGTACCGTAATGCATGATCCTATGATCAACCACTTGATCACATTGAGCTCATTATGATGATGCATTACTGAGTGGGCCCAGAGATACCTCTCCATCATACGGAGTGACAAATCCCAGTCTCGATTCGTGCCAACCCAACAGACACTTTCGGAGATACCTATAATGTACCTTTATAGTCACCCAGTTACGTTGTGACGTTTGGCACACCCAAGACACTCCTACGGTATCCGGGAGTTGCACAATCTCATGGTCTAAGGAAATGATACTTGACATTCAGAAAAGCTACAACAAACGAACTACACGATCTTTGAGCTAAGCTTAGGATTGGGTCTTGTCCATCACATCATTCTCCTAATGATGTGATCCCGTTATCAATGACATCTAATGTCCATAGTCAGGAAACCATGACTATCCTTTGATCAACGAGCTAGTCAACTAGAGGCTCACTAGGGACGTGTTGTGGTCTATGTATTCACACATGTATTACGATTTCCGGATAACACAATTATAGCATGAACGATAGATAATTATCATGAACAAAGAAATATAATAATAACCATTTTATTATTGCCTCTAGGGCATATTTCCAACAGTCTCCCACTTGCACTAGAGTCAATATTCTAGTTACATTGTGATGAATCGAACACCCATGCAGTTCTGGTGTTGATCATGTTTTGCTCTAGGGAGAGGTTTAGTCAACGGATCTGCTACATTCAGGTCCGTATGTACTTTACAAATCTCTATGTCTCCATTTTGAACACTTTCACGAATGGAGTTGAAGCGACGCTTGATATGCCTGGTCTTCCTATGAAACCTGGGCTCCTTGGCAAGGGCAATAGCTCCAGTGTTGTCACAGAAGAGAGTCATCGGGCCCGACGCATTGGGTATGACTCCTAGGTCGGTAATGAACTCCTTTACCCAGACTGCTTCTTGTGTTGCCTCCGAGGCTACCATGTACTCCGCTTCACATGTAGATACCGCCACAATGCTTTGCTTGCAATGACACCAGCTTACTGCCCCACCATTCAAAATATACACGTATCCGGTTTGTGACTTAGAGTAATCCAGATCTGTGTCGAAGCTAGCATCGACGTAACCCTTTACGACGAGCTCTTCATCACCTCCATAAATGAGAAACATTTCCTTAGTCCTTTTCTGGTACTTCAGGATATTCTTGACCGCTGTCCAGTGTTCCATGCCGGGATTACTTTGGTACCTTCCTACCAAACTTACGGCAAGGTTTACATCAGGTCTGGTACACAGCATAGCATACATGATAGACCCTATGGCTGAGGCATAGGGGACGACACTCATCTTTTCTCTATCTTCTGCCGTGGTCGGGCATTGAGCTGTGCTCAATCTCGTACCTTGCAATACAGGCAAGAACCCCTTCTTTGACTGATTCATTTTGAACTTCTTCAATATCTTGTCAAGGTACGTACTCTGTGAAAGACCAATGAGGCGTCTCGATCTATCTCTATAGATCTTGATGCCTAATATATAAGCAGCTTCTCCAAGGTCCTTCATTGAAAAACACTTGTTCAAGTAGGCCTTTATGCTTTCCAAGAATTCTATATCATTTCCCTGTTGGGGAACATAGTAATTTCAAAAAAAATTCCTACGCACATGCAAGATCATGGTGATGCATAGCAACGAGAGGGGAGAGTGTGATCTACGTACCCTTGTAGACCGACAGCGGAAGCGTTAGCACAACGCGGTTGATGTAGTCGTACGTCTTCACGGCCCGATCGATCAAGCACTGAAACTATGGCACCTCCGAGTTTTAGCACACGTTCAGCTCGATGACGATCCCCGGACTCCGATCCAGCAAAGTGTCGGGGAAGAGTTCCGTCAGCACGATGGCGTGGTGACGATCTTGATGTTCTACCGTCGCAGGGCTTCGCCTAAACACCGCTACAATATTATCGAGGATTATGGTGGAAGGGGGCACCACACACGGCTAAGAAAACGATCACGTGGATCAACTTGTGTGTCTATGGGGTGCCCCCTGCCCCCGTATATAAAGGAGTGGAGGAGGGGAGGGCCGGCCCTCTCTATGGCGCGCCCTAGGGGAGTCCTACTCCCACCGGGAGTAGGATTCCCCCTTTCCTAGTCCAACTAGGAGTCCTTCCATGTAGTAGGAGTAGGAGACAAGGAAGGGGAAGAGGGAAGAGAAGGAAGGAGGGGGCGCAACCCCTCCCCCTAGTCCAATTCGGACTAGGCCTTGGGGGGGGGGGGCACGGCCTGCCTCTCCCTCTCCCCTAAAGCCCAATAAGGCCCATATACTTCTTCACCCGTATTCCCGTAACTCCCCGGTACTCCGAAAAATACCCGAACCACTCGGAACATTTCCGATGTCCGAATATAGTCGTCCAATATATCGATCTTTACGTCTCGACCATTTCGAGACTCCTCGTCATGTCCCCGATCTCATCCGGGACTCCGAACTCCTTTGGTACATCAAAACTCATAAACTCATAATATAACTGTCATCGAAACCTTAAGCGTGTGGACCCTACGGGTTCGAGAACAATGTAGACATGACTGAGACACGTCTCCGGTCAATAACTAATAGCGGAACCTGGATGCTCATATTGGCTCCTACATATTCTATGAAGATCTTTATCGGTCAGACCGCATAACAACACACGTTGTTCCCTTTGTCATCGGTATGTTACTTGCCTGAGATTCGATCGTCGGTATCTCAATACCTAGTTCAATCTCATTACCGGCAAGTCTCCTTACTCGTTTCGTAATACATCATCTCGCAACTAACTCATTAGTTCCAATGCTTGCAAGGCTTAGGTGATGTGCATTACCAAGAGGGCCTAGAGATACCTCTCCGACAATCGGAGTGACAAATCCTAATCTCGAAATACGCCAACCCAACATGTACCTTTGGAGACACCTGTAGAGCTCCTTTATAATCACCCAGTTACTTGTGACGTTTGGTAGCACACAAAGTGTTCCTCCGGTAAACGGGAGTTGCATAATCTCATAGTCATAGGAACATGTATAAGTCATGAAGAAAGCAATAGCAACATACTAAACGATCGAGTGCTAAGCTAACGGAATGGGTCAAGTCAATCACATCATTCTCCTAATGATGTGATCCCGTTAATCAAATAACAACTCTTTGTCTATGGTTAGGAAACATAACCATCTTTGATTAATGAGCTAGTCAAGTAGAGGCATACTAGTGACACTCTGTTTGTCTATGTATTCACACATGTATTATGTTTCCGGTTAATACAATTCTAGCATGAATAATAAACATTTATCATGAAATAAGAAAATAAATAATAACTTTATTATTGCCTCTAGGGCATATTTCCTTTAGTCTCCCACTTGCACTAGAGTCAATAATCTAGTTCACATTGCCATGTGATTTAACACCAATAGTTCACATCATTATGTGACCAACACTCAAAGGGTTTACTAGAGTCAATAATCTAGTTCACATCGCTATGTAATTAACACCCAAAGAGTACTAAGGTGTGATCATGTTTTGCCTGTGAGAGAAGTTTAGTCAACGGGTCTGCCATATTCAGATCCGTATGTATTTTGCAAATTTCTATGTCAACAATACTCTGCACGGAGCTACTCTAGCTAATTGCTCCCACTTTCAATATGCATCCAGATTGAGACTAAGAGTCATCCGGATCAGTGCCAAAACTTGTATCGACGTAACCCTTTTACGACGAACCTTTTGTCACCTCCATAATCGAGAAACATATCCTTATTCCACTAAGGATAATTTTGACCGCTGTCCAGTGATCTACTCCTAGATCACTATTGTACTCCCTTGCTTAACACAGTGTAGGGTATACAATAGATCTGGTACATAGCATGGCATACTTTATAGAACCTATGGCTGAGGCATAGGGAATGACTTTCATTCTCTTTCTATCTTCTGCCGTGGTCGGGCTTTGAGTCTTACTCAATTTCACACCTTGTAACACAGCCAAGAACTCTTTTCTTTGACTGCTCCATTTTGAACTACTTCAAAATATTGTCAAGGTATGTACTCATTGAAAAAACTTATCAAGCGTCTTGATCTATCTCTATAGATCTTGATGCTTAATATGTAAGCAGCTTCGCCGAGGTCTTTCTTTGAAAAACTTCTTTCAAACACTCCTTTCTGCTTTGCAGAATAATTCTACATCATTTCCGATATGTCATTCACATATACTTGTCAGAAATGCTGTAGTGCTCCGACTCACTTTCTTGTAAATACAGGATTCACCACAAGTCTGTATAAAACTATATACTTTGATCATCTCATCAAAGCGCATATTCCAACTCCGAGATGCTTGCACCAATCCACAGATGGATCGCTAGAGATTGCATATTTTGTTAACATTTTTAGGATTGACAAAACCTTCTGGTTGCATCATATACAACTCTTCTTTGAGAAATCCATTAAGGGACGCAGCTTTGTTTATCCATTTGCCAGATTTCGTAAATGCGGCAATTGCTAACATGATTCGGACAGACTTAAGCATAGATACGAGTGAGAAACTCTCATCGTAGTCAACATCTTGAACTTGTCGAAAACCTTTTTGCGACAATTCTAGCTTTGTAGATAGTAACACTACTACCAGCGTCCGTCTTCCTCTTGAAGATCCATTTATTTTCAATTGCTTGCCGATCATCGGGCAAGTCAACCAAAGTCCATACTTTGTTTTCATACATGGATCCCATCTCAGATTTCATGGCTTCAAGCCATTTTGCGGAATCTGGGCTCACCATCGCTTCTTCATAGTTCGTAGGTTCATCATGATCTAGTAGCATGATTTCCAGAATAGGATTACCGTACCACTCTGGTGCGGATCTTACTCTGGTTGATCTACGAGGTTCAGTAATAACTTGATTTGAAGTATCATGATCATCATCATTAACTTCCTCACTAATTGGTGTAGGTGTCACAGAAACCGTTCTCTGTGATGAACTACTTTCCAATAAGGGAGCAGGTACAGTTACCTCATCAAGTTCTACTTTCCTCCCACTCACTTCTTTCGAGAGAAACTCCTTCTCTAGAAAGGATCCATTCTTAGCAACGAATTTCTTGCCTTCGGATCTGTGATAGAAGGTGTACCCAACTGTCTTCTTTGGGTATCCTATGAAGACACATTTCTCCGATTTGGGTTTGAGCTTATCAGGATGAAACTTTTTCTTATAAGCATTGCAACCCCAAACTTTAAGAAACGACAACTTTGGTTTCTTGCTAAACCACAGTTCATACAGTGTCGTCTCAAAGGATTTAGATGGTGCCCCTTTTTTCGTGAATGCAACTGTCTCTAATGCATGGTCCCAAAACGATATTAGTAAATCGGTAAGAAACATCATAGATCGTACTATATCCAATAAAGTACGGTTATGACATTCGGACACACCATTATGTTGCGGTGTTCCAGGTGGCATGAGTTTGTGAAACTATTCCACATTGTTTTAATTGAAGACCAAACTCGTAACTCAAATATTCGTCTCTGCGATCAGATCGTAGAAACTTTATTTTCTTGTCACGATGATTTTCCACTTCACTCTGAAATACTTTGAACTTTTCAGACTTATGTTTCATCAAGTAGATATACTCATATCTGCTTAAATCATCTGTGAAGGTCAGAAAATAATGATACCTATCGCGAGCCTCAATATTCATCAGACCACATACATCAGTATGTATGATTTCCAACAAATCTGTTGCTCGCTCCATTGTTCCGAAAACGGAGTCTTAGTCATCTTGCCCATGAGGCATGGTTCACAAGCATCAACTGATTCATAATCAAGTGATTCCAAAAGCCCATCAGTATGGAGTTTCTTCATGCGCTTTACACCGATATGACCTAAACGGCAGTGCCACAAATAAGTTGCACTATCATTATTAATTTTGCATTTTTTGGCTTCAATATTATGAATATGTGTAACACTATGATCGAGATCCAATGAACTATTTTCATTGGGTGTATGACCATCGAAGGTTTTATTCATGTAAACAGAACAACAATTATTCTCTGACTTTAATGAATAACCGTATTGCAATAAACATGATCAAATCATATTCATGCTCAACGCAAACACCAAATAACACTTATTTAGTTTCAACACTAATCTCGAAAGTATAGGGAGTGTGCGATGATGATCATATCAATCTTGGAACTACTTCCAACACACATCGTCACCTCATCCTTTACTAGTTTCTGTTTATTCTGTAACTCCCATTTTGAGTTACTACTCTTAGCAAGTGAACCAGTATCAAATGCCGAGGGGTTGCTATAAACACTAGTAAAGTACACATCAATAACACGTATATCCAATATACCTTTGTTTACCTTGCCATCCTTCTTATCCGCCAAATACTTGGGGCAGTTCCACTTCCAGTGACCAGTCCCTTTGCAGTAGAAGCACTTAGTCTCAGGCTTAGGATCAGACTTGGGCTTCTTTACTTGAGCAGCAACTTGCTTGCCGTTCTTCTTGAAGTTCTCCTTCTTCCCTTTGCCCTTTTCTTGAAACTAGTGGGCTTGTCAACCATCAACACTTGATGTTTTTCTTGATTTCTACCTTCGTTGATTTCAGCATCACGAAGAGCTTGGGAGTTGTTTCCGTTATCCCTTGCATATTATAGTTCATTACGAAGTTCTACTAACTTGGTGATGGTGACTAGAGAATTCTGTCAATCACTATCTTATCTGGAAGATTAAGTCCCACTTGATTCAAGCGATTGTAGTACCCAGACAATCTGAGTACATGCTCACTAGTTGAGCGATTCTCCTCCATCTTTTAGCTATAAAACTTGTTGGATACTTCATATCTCTCAACTCGGGTATTTGCTTGAAATATTAACTTCAACTCCTGGAACATCTCATATGGTCCATGACGTTCAAAACGTCTTTGAAGTCCTGATTCTAAGCCATTAAGCATGGTGCACTAAACTATCAAGTAGTCATCATATTGAGCTAGCCAAACGTTCATAACGTCTGCATCTGCTCCTGCAATAGGTCTGTCACCTAGCGGTGCATCAAGGACATAATTCTTCTATGCAGCAATGAGGATAAACCTCAGATAACGGATCCAATCCGCATCATTGCTACTAATATCTTTCAAGACAATTTTCTCTAGGAACATATCAAAATAAACATTTGAAAGCAACAACGCGAGCTATTGATCTACAACATAATTTGCAAAATACTACCAGGACTAAGTTCATAATAAATTGAAGTTCAATTAATCATATTACTTAAGAACTCCCACTTAGATAGACATCCCTCTAATCCTCTAAGTGATCACGTGATCCAAATCAACTAAACCATGTCCGATCATCACGTGAGATGGAGCAGTTTCATTGGTGAACATCACTATGTTGATCATATCTACTATATGATTCACGCTCGACCTTTCGGTCTCCGTGTTCCGAGGCCATATCTGTATATGCTTGGCTCGTCAAGTATAACCTGAGTATTCCGCATGTGCAACTGTTTTGCACCCGTTGTATTTGAACATAGAGCCTATCACACCCGATCATCACGTGGTGTCTCAGCACGAAGAACTTTCGCAATGGTGCATACTCAGGGAGAACACTTCTTGATAATTAGTGAGAGATCATCTTAAAATGCTACCGTCAAACAAAGCAAGATAAGATGCATAAAAGATAAACATCACATGCAATCAATATAAGTGATATGATATGGCCATCATCATCTTGTGCTTGTGATCTCCATCTTCGAAGCATCGTCATGATCACCATCGTCACCGGCGCGACACCTTGATCACCATCGTAGCATCGTTGTCGTCTCGCCAATCTTATGCTTCCACGACTATCGCTACCACTTAGTGATAAAGTAAAGCATTACAGCACGATTGCATTGCATACAATAAAGCGACAACCATATGGCTCTTGCCAGTTGCCGATAACTTGATTACAAAATATGATCATCTCATACAATAAAATTTAGCATCATGTATTGACCATATCACATCACAACATGCCCTGCAAAAACAAGTTAGACGTCCTCTACTTTGTTGTTGCAAGTTTTACGTGGCTGCTACGGGCTTAAGTAAGAACCAATCTTACCTACACATCTAAACTACAACAATAGTTTGTCAAGTTGGTGCTGTTTTAACCTTCGCAAGGACCGGGCGTAGCCACACTCGGTTCAACTAAAGTTGGAGAAACTAACACCCGCTAGCCACCTTTGTGCAAAGCACGTCGGGAGAACCGGTCTCGCGTAAGCGTACGCGTAATGTCGGTCCGGGCCGCTTCGTCCAACAATACCGCCGAACCAAAGTATGACATGCTGGTAAGCAGTATGACTTATATCGCCCACAACTCACTTGTGTTCTACTCATGCATATAACATCAACACATAAAACCTAGGCTCGGATGCCACTGTTGGGGAACGTAGTAATTTCAAAAAAAATTCCTACGCACATGCAAGATCATGGTGATGCATAGCAACGAGAGGGGAGAGTGTGATCTACGTACCCTTGTAGACCGACAGCGGAAGCGTTAGCACAACGCGGTTGATGTAGTCGTACGTCTTCACAGCCCGACCGATCAAGCACCGAAACTACGGCACCTTCGAGTTTTAGCACACGTTCAGCTCGATGACGATCCCCGGACTCCGATCCAGCAAAGTGTCGGGGAAGAGTTCCGTCAGCACAACGGCGTGGTGACGATCTTGATGTTCTACCATCGCAGGGCTTCGCCTAAGCACCGCTACAATATTATCGAGGATTATGGTGGAAGGGGGCACCGCACACGGCTAAGAAAACGATCACGTGGATCAACTTGTGTGTCTTTGGGGTGCCCCCTGCCCCCGTATATAAAGGAGTGGAGGAGGGGAGGGCCGGCCCTCTCTATGGCGTGCCCTAGGGGAGTCCTACTCCCACCGGGAGTAGGATTCCCCCTTTCCCAGTCCAACTAGGTGTCCTTCCATGTAGTAGGAGTAGGAGACAAGGAAGGGGAAGAGGGAAGAGAAGGAAGGAGGGGGCGCAGCCCCTCCCCCTAGTCCAATTCAGACTAGGCCTTGGGGAGGGGGCGTGGCCTGCCTCTCCCTCTCCCCTAAAGCCCAATAAGGCCCATATACTTCTTCTCCCGTATTCCCGTAACTCCCCGGTACTCCGAAAAATACCCGAACCACTCGGAACCTTTACGATGTCTGAATATAGTCGTCCAATATATCGATCTTTACATCTCGACCATTTCGAGACTCCTCGTCATGTCCTCGATCTCATCCGGGACTCCGAACTCCTTCGGTACATCAAAACTCATAAACTCATAATATAACTGTCATCGAAACCTTAAGCGTGCGGACCCTACGGGTTCGAGAACAATGTAGACATGACCGAGACACGTCTCCGGTCAATAACAAATAGCGGAACCTGGATGCTCATATTGGCTCCTACATATTCTACGAAGATCTTTATCGGTCAGACCGCATAACAACATACGTTGTTCCCTTTGTCATCGGTATGTTACTTGCCCGAGATTCGATCGTCGGTATCTCAATACCTAGTTCAATCTCGTTACCGGCAAGTCTCTTTACTCGTTTCGTAATACATCATCTCGCAACTAACTCATTAGTTGCAATGCTTGCAAGGCTTAGGTGATGTGCATTACCGAGAGGGCCCAGAGATACCTCTCCGACAATCGGAGTGACAAATCCTAATCTCGAAATATGCCAACCCAACATGTACCTTTGGAGACACCTGTAGAGCTCCTTTATAATCACCCAGTTATGTTGTGACATTTGGTAGCACACAAAGTGTTCCTCCGGTAAACGGGAGTTGCATAATCTCATAGTCATAGGAACATGTATAAGTCATGAAGAAAGCAATAGCAACATACTAAATGATCGAGTGCTAAGCTAACGGAATGGGTCAAGTCAATCACATCATTCTCCTAATGATGTGATCCCGTTAACCAAATAACAACTCTTTGTCTATGGTTAGGAAACATAACCATCTTTGATTAACGAGCTAGTCAAGTAGAGGCATACTAGTGACACTCTGTTTGTCTATGTATTCACACATGTATTATGTTTCCGGTTAATACAATTCTAGCATGAATAATAAACATTTATCATGAAATAAGGAAATAAATAATAACTTTATTATTGCCTCTAGGGCATATTTCCTTCATTCCCATCAACAGTATGTCATCCACATACAATATGAGAAATGCTGCAGAGCTCCCACTCACTTTCTTGTAAATGCAGGCTTCTCCATAAGTCCACATAAATCCAAACGCTTTGATCATCTCATCAAAACGAATGTTCCAACTCCGAGATGCTTGCACCAGCCCATAAATCGAGCATTGGAGCTTGCACACCTTGTCAGCATTCTTAGGATCGACAAAACCTTCCGGCTGCATCATATACAATTCTTCCTTAAGGAAACCATTAAGGAATGCCGTTTTGACGTCCATTTTCCATATCTCATAATCATAGAATGCGGAAATTGCTAACATGATTCGGACGGACTTCAGCTTCGCTACGGGTGAGAAAGTCTCATCGTAGTCAACCCCTTGAACTTGTCGATAACCCTTAGCGACAAGCCGAGCTTTATAGATGGTCACATTACCATCCGCGTATGTCTTCTTATTAAAGATCCATTTATTTTCTATGGCTCGCCGATCAACGGGCAAGTCAGTCAAAGTCCATACTTCGTTTTCATACATGGATCCTATCTCGGATTTCATGGCTTCCAGCCATTTGTCGGAATTCGGGCCCGCCATCGCTTCTTCATAGTTCGAAGGTTCACCGTTGTCTAACAACATGATTTCCAAGACAGGGTTGCCGTACCACTCTGGTGCGGAACGTGTCCTTGTGGACCTACGAAGTTCAGTAGGAACTTGATCTGAAGTTTCATGATCATCATCATCAACTTCCTCTCTAGTCGGTGCAGGCACCTCAGGAACATTTTCTTGAGCTGCGCCACTTACCGGTTCAAGAGGTAATACTTCATCAAGTTCTACCTTCCTTCCACTTATTTCTTTCAAGAGAAACTCTTTCTCTAGAAAGGACCCATTCTTGGCAACAAAGATCTTGCCTTCGGATCTGAGGTAGAAGGTATACCCAACAGTTTCTTTAGGGTATCCTATGAAGACGCATTTCTCCGATTTGGGTTCGAGCTTTTCAGGTTGAAGTTTCTTGACATAAGCATTGCATCCCCAAACTTTTAGAAACGACAGCTTAGGTTTTTTCCCAAACCATAATTCATACGGTGTCGTCTCAACGGATTTCGACGGAGCCCTATTTAAAGTGAATGCGGCAGTCTCTAAAGCATAGCCCCAAAATGATAGCGGTAAATCAGTAAGAGACATCATAGATCACACCATATCTAATAGAGTGCGATTACGTCGTTCGGACACACCATTACGCTGAGGTGTTCCTGGCGGTGTTAGTTGTGAAACTATTCAACATTTTCTTAAGTGTGTGCCAAATTCGTGACTCAAGTATTCTCCCCCCACGATCTGATCGCAAGAACTTGATTTTCCTGTCACGTTGATTTTCAACCTCACTCTAAAATTCCTTGAACTTTTCAAAGGTCTCAGACTTGTGTTTCATTAAGTAGACATACCCATATCTACTCAAGTCATCAGTGAGGGTGAGAACATAACGATAGCCACCGCGAGCCTCAAGACTCATTGGACCGCACACATCAGTATGTATGATTTGTTGGAAATATGCCCTAGAGGCAATAATAAATTAGTTATTATTATTATATTTCATTGTTCATGATAATCATTTATTATCCATGCTAGAATTGTATTGATAGGAAACTCAGATACATGTGTGGATACATAGACAACACCATGTCCCTAGTAAGCCTCTAGTTGACTAGCTCGTTGATCAATAGATGGTTACAGTTTCCTGACCATGGACATTGGATGTCGTTGATAACGGGATCACATCATTAGGAGAATGATGTGATGGACAAGACCCAATCCTAAGCCTAGCACAAGATCGTGTAGTTCGTTTGCTAAAGCTTTTCTAATGTCAAGTATCATTTCCTTAGACCATGAGATTGTGCAACTCCCGGATACCGTAGGAGTGCTTTGGGTGTGCCAAACGTCACAACGTAACTGGGTGGCTATAAAGGTACACTACAGGTATCTCCGAAAGTGTCTGTTGGGTTGGCACGAATCAAGACTGGGATTTGTCACTCCGTGTAAGCGGAGAGGTATCTCTGGGCCCACTCGGTAGGACATCATCATAATGTGCACAATGTGATCAAGGAGTTGATCACGGGATGATGTGTTACGGAACGAGTAAAGATACTTGCCGGTAACGAGATTGAACAAGGTATCGGGATACCGACGATCGAATCTCGGGCAAGTATCGTACCGCTAGACAAAGGGAATTGTATACGGGATTGATTGAATCCTTGACATCGTGGTTCATCCGATGAGATCATCGTGGAGCATGTGGGAGCCAACATGCATATCCAGATCCCGCTGTTGGTTATTGACCGGAGAGTTGTCTCGGCCATGTCTGCATGACTCCCGAGCCCGTAGGGTCTACACACTTAAGGTTCGATGACGCTAGGGTTATAGGGAAAGTATGTACGCGGTTACCGAATGTTGTTCGGAGTCCCCGAATGAGATCCCGGACGCCATGAGAAGTTCCGGAATGGTCCGGAGGTAAAGATTTATATATGGGAAGTCCTATTTTGGTCACCGGAAAAGTTTCGGGTGCTATCGGTAACGTACCGGGACCACCGGGAGGGTCCCGGGGGTCCACCAGGTGGGGCTACCTACCCCAGAGGGCTGCGTGGGCCAAGTGTGAGAGGGGACCAGCCCCAGGTGGGCTGGTGCGCCCCCCACCAGGGCCCAAGGCGAAGAGATAAGGGAAAAGGGGGAAACCCTAGGCTCAGATGGGCCTAAGGCCCACCTAGTGGTGCGCCCCCCTCTCTCCCCCCCTTGGCCGCCCCCTAGATGGGATCTAGGGCTGGCCGCCACCCCTAGGGGTGGAAACCTAGGTGGGGGCGCAGCCCCTCCCCTCCCCCTATATATACTTGAGGTATGGGGCTGCCCAACACGCGTGATTTGCTCTCCCTATTGGCGCAGCCCTACCTCTCTCCCTCCTCGTCTCTCGTAGTGCTTGGCGAAGCCCTACTGGAGTCCCGCGCTCCTCCACCACCACCACGCCATCGTGTTGCTGCTGGATGGAGTCTTCCCCAACTTCTCCTTCTCCCCTTGCTGGATCAAGGCGTAGGAGACGTCACCGGGCTGTACGTGTGTTGAACACGGAGGTGCCGTTCGTTCGGCACTAGGATCATCGGTGATTTGGATCACGACGAGTCCGACTCCATCAACCCCGTTCACTTGAACGCTTCCGCTTAGTGATCTACAAGGGTATGTAGATGCACTCTCCTTCCCTTGTTGCTAGATTACTCCATAGATTGATCTTGGTGATGCGTAGAATTTTTTTGAATTTCTGCTACGTTCCCCAACAGTGGCATCATGAGCTAGGTCTATGCGTAGTTTCTATGCACGAGTAGAACACAAAGCAGTTGTGGGCGTTGATATTGTCAATTTACTTGCCGTTACTAGTCTTATCTTGATTCGGCAGCATTGTGGGATGAAGCGGCCCGGACCGACCTTACACGTACTCTTACGTGAGACTGGTTCCACCGACTGACATGCAGTAGTTGCATAAGGTGGCTAGCGGGTGTCTGTCTCTCTCACTTTACTCGGATCGGATTCGATGAAAAGGGTCCTTATGAAGGGTAAATAGAAATTGGCATATCACGTTGTGGTTTTCACGTAGGTAAGAAATGTTCTTGCTAGAAACCTATAGCAGCCACGTAAAAACTTGCAACAATAATTAGAGGACGTCTAACTTGTTTTTGCAGCATATGCCGTGTGATGTGATATGGCCAAAAGGATGTGATGAATGATATATGTGATGTATGAGATTGATCATGTTCTTGTAATAGGAATCACGACTTGCATGTCGATGAGTATGACAACCGGCAGGAGCCATAGGAGTTGTCTTAATTTATTTATGACCTGCGTGTCAACTTAAACGTCATGTAATTACTTTACTTTATTGCTAAAGCGTTAGCCATAGTAGTAGAAGTAATAGATGACGAGACAACTTCAAGAAGACACGATGATGGAGATCATGATGATGGAGATCATGGTGTCATGTCAGTGACAACGATGATCATGAAGCCCCGAAGGTGGAGATCAAAAGGAGCAAAATGATATTGGCCATATCATGTCACTATTTGATTGCATGTGATGTCTATCATGTTTTACATCTTATTTGCTTAGAACGACGGTAGCTTAAATAAGATGATCCCTCACTAAAATTTCAAGAAAAGTGTTCCCCCTAACTGTGCACCGTTGCGAAGGTTCGTTGTTTCGAAGCACCATGTGATGATCGGGTGTGATAGATACTAACATTCGAATACAACGGGTGTTGACGAGCCTAGCATGTACAGACATGGCCTCGGGACACATGCGAAACACTTAGGTTGACTTGACGAGCCTAGCATGTATAGACATGGCCTCGGAACACGGAAGACCGAAAGGTCAAACATGAGTCGTATAGAAGATACGATCAACATGAGATGTTCACCGTTGATTACTAGTCCGTCTCACGTGATGATCAGACACGGCCTAGTCGATTCGGATCATGTTTCACTTAGATGACTAGAGGGATGTCTATCTGAGTGGGAGTTCATTAAATAATTTGATTAGATGAACTCAATTATCATGAACATAGTCTAAATTGTCTTCGCAAATATGTTGTAGATAAATAGCTCACGTTGTAGCTCCCTGTTTCAATACGTTCCTAGAGAAATATTAAGTTGAAAGATATTGTAAACAATGATGCGGACTAGGTCCGTAGTCCGAGGAGTGTCCTCACTGCTACATAGAAGGCTTACGTCTTTGATGCACCGCTCGATGTGCAAACCCCTACAACGTCGTCTGTGGATGTTGTGAACACCTGACAGACACATCCTGATGACTACTTGATAGTTTAGTGCACCATACTTTACGGCTTAGAATCGGGATTCCAATGACGTTTTGAATGCCATAGAACATATGAGATGTTCCAAGAGCTGAAATTGGGATTTCAGGCTCATGCCCGTGTTGAGAGGTAAGAGACCTCTGACAAGTTCTTTTGCCAACAAGATGGAGGAGAATAGCTCAGCTAGTGAGCATGTGCTCAGAATGTCTGGGTGCTACAATCACTTAAATCAAGTGGGAGTTAAACTTCCATATAAGATAGTGATTGATAGAGTTCTCTAGACACTATCACTAAGCTACTAGATCTTCGTGATGAACTATGACATGCAAGGGATGGAGTTGATCCCAGAGTTGTTCGTGGTGCTTAAGACCGCAAAAGGTAGAAATCAAGAAGGAGCATCAAGTGTTGATGGTTTAAAAGACCACTGGTTTCAAGAAGGGCAAGGGCTAGAAGGGAAACTTCATGGATGGCAAACCAGTTGCCGCTCCAGTGAAGGAACCCAAGGTTGAACGCAAACCCAAGACTAAGTGCTTCTATTGTAAAGGGAACGGTCACTGGTAGTGGGATTACCCAAAATGCATGGTAGATAAGAAGGCTGGCAACTTCAACAAAATTTATACATGTCATTAATGTGTACCTCACTAGTACTCCTGGTAGCACCTGGGTATTGGATACCGGTTCAGTTACTATTATTGGTGACTTGAAGCAAAAGTTACGGACTAAACAGAGACTGGCTAAGGGCGAGGTGACGATGTGTGTTGGAATTGTTTCCAAAGTTGATGAGATCACCATCGCACACTCCATCTGCCTTCGGGATTAGTATTGAACCTAGATAAATGTTATCAGGTGTCTACATTGAGCATGAATATGATTAGATCATGTTCATTACAATACGGTTATTCATTTAAGGTAGGGAATAATGGTTATTCTGATTACATGAATAATACCTTTCATGGTCATGCACCCTATGTGAATGGTTCATTGAATCTCGGTCGTGGTAATACACATGTTCATGCCAAAAGATGTAGAGTTAATAATGATAGTACCACTTTCTTGTGGCACTGCCGCTTAGGTCATATTGGCGTAAGATGCATGAAGAAACTCCATGTCAATGGATGTTTGGAGTCACTTGATTTTGAATCACTTGACACATGCGAGCCATGCCTCATGGGCAAGATGAATAAGACCTCGTTATCAGGTACAATGAAACGGGCAAGTGACTTGTTGGAAATCATACATGCTGATGCGTGTGATCCAATGAGGATTGAAGCGCGTGGTGGATATCGCTATTTTCTCATCTTCACTGATGATTTGAGTAGATATAGGTATATTTACTTAATGAAGCACAAGTCTGAAACGTTTAAAAAGTTCAAGCGATTTCAGAGTGAAGTTAAGAATCATCGTAACAAGAAGATCAAATTCCTGTGATCTGATCAATGAGAATTTCTGAGTTATGAGTTTGGCAAACACTTAAGACATTGTGGAATTGTTTCATAGTTGAAGCCACCTGGAACACCACAGGGTAATGGTGTGTCCGGACGTCGTAATCGAACGTTATGAGATATGGTGCGATCTATGATGTCTCTTACCGATCTACCGTTTTCATTTTGAGGTTACGCGTTAAAGACAACTGCATTCACTTTAGATAGGACACCATCTAAGTCCGCTGAGACGACATCGTGTGAACATTGGTTTGGCAAGAAACCAAAGTTGTCGTTTCGTAATGTTTGGGGCTGCGATGCTTAAGGCTTCAGCCGGAGAAGCTCGAACCCAAAGCGGACAAACACATCTTCATAGGATACCCAAAGATGACAGTTGGGTATACCTTCTATCTCAGATCCGAGGGAAAATTGTTTGTCGCTAAGAATGGGTCCTTTCTCGAGGAGGAGTTTCTCTCGAAAGAATTGAGTGGGAGGAAGATAGAACTTGATGAGGTTGTCGAACCTTTATTTCAACCAGAGAGTGATGCAACACAGAAAGATGTTTTCTGTGGAACCTACATCTGTTGAATAGGAAGTTAATGATAGTGATCATGAAGCTTCGGATCAAGTTGCTATCGAACCCCGTAGGTCGACAAGGATATGTACTACTCCTGAGTGGTACGGTAATCCTGTCTTGGATATCATGTTGTTAGACAACAATGAACCTACGAGCTATGGAGAAGTGATGGTGGGCCCGTATTCCGACAAATGGTTAGAAGCCATGAAATCCGAGATAGGATTCATGATCAGAACAAAGTATGGACTTTGGTGGACTTGCCCGATGATCGGCAAGCCATTGAGATAAATGGATCTTTAAGAAGAAGACGGACGTGGGCGGTAATGTTACCGTCTATGAAGCTCGACTTGTGGGAAAGTATCTTTTCACAAGTTCAAGGAGTTGACTACGATGAGAATTTCTCACCCGTAGCGATGCTTAAGTCCGTCGGAATCATGTTAGCATTAGATGTATTTTTCGATTATGAAATCTGACAGATGGATGTCAAAACGAGTTTTCTTACCAGTTTTCGTAAGAAATAGTTGTATGTGATACAATCAAAGTTTTGTCGATCCTAAGGATGCTAAAAGGTATGCTGGCTCCAGCGATCCTTCTATGGACTAGAGCAAGCATCTCGGAGTCAGAATATATGCTTTGATGGAGTGATCAAAGCTTTTAGGTTTATACAATGTTTGCTAGAAACTTGTATTTACAAGAAAGTGAGTGGGAGCACTACAACATTTCTGATAAGTATATGTGGATGACATATTGTTGATCCGAAATAATGTAGAATTTCTGGAAAGCATAAACGGTTGTTTGAAGAGTGTTTTTTCAAAGGAAGACCTGGATAAAGCTGCTTACATATTGGGCATCAAGATCTATAGAGATAGATCAAGACGCCTGATGATACTTTCAAAGAACGCACACCTGGACATGTTTTTGAAGGAGTTCAAAATAGATTAGTCAAAGAAGGGGTTCTTACCTGAGTTGTAAGGTGTGAAGTTGAGTAAGACTCAAAGATTGACCACGGCAGAAGAAAGAGGAAGGACGAAGGTCGTCCCCTTTGCTCTTGTCATAGGCACTATACGGTATGCCATGCTGAGTACCGCACCAGATGTGTGCCTTGCCACATGTCTGGCAAGAGGGTACAAAGTGAAGGAAATATGCCCTAGAGGCAATAATAAAGTTATTATTTATTTCCTTATAATCATGATAAATGTTTATTATTCATGCTAGAATTGTATTTTCCGGAAACATAATACATGTGTGAATACATAGACAAACAGAGTGTCACTAGTATGCCTCTACTTGACTAGCTCGTTAATCAAAGATGGTTATGTTTCCTAACCATGAACAATGAGTTGTTATTTGATTAACGAGGTCACATCATTAGTAGAATGATCTGATTGACATGACCCATTCCATTAGCTTAGCACCTGATCGTTTAGTATGTTGCTATTGCTTTCTTCATGACTTATACATGTTCCTACGACTATGAGATTATGCAACTCCCGTTTACCGGAGGAACACTTTGGGTACTACCAAACGTCACAACGTAAATGGGTGATTATAAAGGAGTACTACAGGTGTCTCCAATGGTCGATGTTGGGTTGGCGTATTTCGAGATTAGGATTTGTCACTCCGATTGTTGGAGAGGTATCTCTGGGCCCTCTCGGTAATACACATCACATAAGCCTTGCAAGCATTACAACTAATATGTTAGTTGTGAGATGATGTATTACGGAACGAGTAAAGAGACTTGCTGATAACGAGATTGAACTAGGTATTGGATACCGACGATCGAATCTCGGGCAAGTAACATACCGATGACAAAGGGAACAACGTATGTTGTTATGCGGTCTGACCGATAAAGATCTTCGTAGAATATGTAGGAGCCAATATGGGCATCCAGGTCCCGCTATTGGTTATTGACCAGAGACATGTCTCGGTCATGTCTACATTGTTCTCGAACCCGTAGGGTCCGCACGCTTAAGGTTACGATGACAGTTATATTATGAGTTTATGCATTTTTGATGTACCGAAGGTTGTTCGGAGTCCCGGATGTGATCACGGACATGACGAGGAGTCTCAAAATGGTCGAGACGTACAGATTGATATATTGGAAGCCTATGTTTGGACATCGGAAGTGTTCCGGGTGAAATCGGGATTTTACCGGGTTACCGGGAGGTTACCGGAACCCCCCGGGAGCCATATGGGCCATCATGGGCCTTAGTGGAAAGGAGAAAGGGGCAGCCCAAGGTGGCTGCGCCTCTTTCCCCTCCCCTAGTCCTATTAGGACTAGGAGAAGGTGGCCGGCCCCCCTCTCTCCCTTCCCCTCCGAGGAATCCTAGTTGGACTAGGATTGGGGGGAGGAATCCTACTCCCAGAGGGAGTAGGACTCTCCTGCGCCTCCCTCTATGGCCGGCCAGCCTTCCCCCCTCTACTCCTTTATATACGGAGGCAGGGGCACCTCTAAACACACAAGTTGACACAAGTTGATCCACGTGATCGATTCCTTAGCCGTGTGCGGTGCCCCCTGCCACCATATTCCTCGATAATACTGTAGCGGAGTTTAGGCGAAGCCCTGCTGCTGTAGTTCAGCAAGATCGTCACCACGCCGTCGTGCTGACGAAACTCTTCCCCGACACTTTGCTGGATCGGAGTCCGGGGATCGTCATCGAGCTGAACGTGTGCTCGAACTCGGAGGTGCCGTAGTTTCGGTGCTTGATCGGTTGGATCGTGAAGACGTACGACTACTTCCTCTACGTCGTGTCATTGCTTCCGCAGTCGGTCTGCGTTGGGTACGTAGACAACACTCTCCTCTCGTTGCTATGCATCACATGATCCTGTGTGCGCGTAGGAAATTTTTTGAAATTACTACGAAACCCTACAGTGGCATCCGAGCCTAGGTTAATGATGTTGATGTTATATGCACGAGTAGAACACAAGTGAGTTGTGGACGATACAAGTCATACTGCCTACCAGCATGTCATATTTTGGTTCAGCGGTATTGTTGGACGAGATGACCCGGACCAACCTTACGCGTACGCTTACGCGAGACCGGTTCCCTCGACGTGCTTTGCACAGAGATGGCTTGCGGGCGACTGCCTCTCCAACTTTAGTTGAACCAAGTATGGCTACGCCCGGTCCTTGCGAAGGTTAAAACGGAGTCTATTTGACAAACTATCGTTGTGGTTTTGATGCGTAGGTGAGATTGGTTCTTACTTAAGCCCGTAGCAGCCACGTAAAACATGCAACAACAAAGTAGAGGACGTCTAACTTGTTTTTGCAGGGCATGTTGTGATGTGATATGGTCAAGGCATGATGCTGAATTTTATTGTATGAGATGATCATGTTTTGTAACCAAGTTATCGGCAACTGGCAGGAGCCATATGGTTGTCGCTTTATTGTATGCAATGCAATCGCGATGTAATGCTTTACTTTATTACTAAACGGTAGTGATAGTCGTGGAAGCATAAAGATTGGCGAGACGACAACGATGCTACGATGGAGATCAAGGTGTCGCGCCGGTGACGATGGTGATCATGACGGTGCTTCGGAGATGGAGATCACAAGTACAAGATAATGATGGCCATATCATATCACTTATATTGATTGCATGTGATGTTTATCTTTTTATGCATCTTATCTTGCTTTGATTGACGGTAGCATTATAAGATGATCTCTCACTAAATTATCAAGAAGTGTTCTCCCTGAGTATGCACCGTTGCAAAAGTTCTTCGTGCTGAGACACCACGTGATGATCGGGTGTGATAGGCTCTACGTTCAAATACAACGGGTGCAAAACAGTTGCGCACGCAGAATACTCAGGTTAAACTTGACGAGCCTAGCATATGCAGATATGGCCTCGGAACACGGAGACCGAAAGGTCGAGCGTGAATCATATAGTAGATATGATCAACATAATGATGTTCACCGATGAAACTACTCCATCTCACGTGATGATCGGACATGGTTTAGTTGATTTGGATCACGTGATCACTTAGAGGATTAGAGGGATGTCTATCTAAGTGGGAGTTCTTTAATAATATGATTAATTGAACTTAAAATTTATCATGAACTTAGTCCCTGATAGTATCTTGCTTGTTTATGTTGATTGTAGATAGATTGCTCGTGCTGTTGTTCCGTTAAATTTTAATGCGTTCCTTGAGAAAGCAAAGTTGAAAGATGATGGTAGCAATTACACGGACTGGGTCCGTAACTTGAGGATTATCCTCATTGCTGCACAGAAGAATTACGTCCTGGAAGCACCGGGTGCCAGGCCTGCTGCTGGAGCAACGCCAGATGTTATGAACGTCTGGCAGAGCAAAGCTGATGACTACTCGATAGTTCAGTGTGCCATGCTTTACGGCTTAGAATCGGGACTTCAACGACGTTTTGAACGTCATGGAGCATATGAGATGTTCCAGGAGTTGAAGTTAATATTTCAAGCAAATGCCCGGATTGAGAGATATGAAGTCTCCAATAAGTTCTATAGCTGCAAGATGGAAGAGAACAGTTCTGTCAGTGAGCATATACTCAAAATGTCTGGGTATAATAATCACTTGATTCAATTGGGAGTTAATCTTCCAGATGATTGCGTCATTGACAGAATTCTCCAATCACTGCCACCAAGCTACAAGAGCTTCGTGATGAACTATAATATGCAAGGGATGAACAAGACTATTCCCGAGCTCTTCGCAATGCTAAAAGCTGCGGAGGTAGAAATCAAGAAGGAGCATCAAGTGTTGATGGTTAACAAGACCACTAGTTTCAAGAAAAAGGGAAAAGGGAAGAAAAAGGGGAACTTCAAAAAGAACGGCAAGCAAGTGGCTGCTCAAGAGAAGAAACCCAAGTCTAGACCTAAGCCTGAAACTGAGTGCTTCTACTGCAAGCAGACTGGTCACTGGAAGCGGAACTGCCCCAAGTATTTGGCGGATAAGAAGGATGGCAAGGTGAACAAAGGTATATGTGATATACATGTTATTGATGTGTACCTTACCAATGCTCGCAGTAGCACCTGGGTATTTGATACTGGTTCTGTTGCTAATATTTGCAACTCGAAACAGGGACTACAGAATAAGCGGGCATTGGCAAAGGACGAGGTGACGATGCGCGTGGGAAACGGTTCCAAAGTCGATGTGATCGCGGTCGGCACGCTACCTCTACATCTACCTTCGGGATTAATACTAGACCTAAATAATTGTTATTTGGTGCCAGCGTTGAGCATGAACATTATATCTGGATCTTGTTTAATGCGAGACGGTTATTCATTTAAATCAGAGAATAATGGTTGTTCTATTTATATGAGTAATATCTTTTATGGTCATGCACCCTTGAAGAGTGGTCTATTCTTACTAAATCTCGATAGTAGTAATACACATATTCATAATGTTGAAACCAAAAGATACAGAGTTGATAATGAAAGTGCAACTTATTTGTGGCACTGTCGTTTAGGTCATATCGGTGTAAAACGCATGAAGAAACTCCATACTAATGGACTTTTGGAACCACTTGATTATGAATCACTTGGTACTTGCGAACCGTGCCTCTTGGGCAAGATGACTAAAACACCGTTCTCCGGTACTATGGAGAGAGCAACAGATTTGTTGGAAATCATACATACCGATGTATGTGGTCCGATGAATATTGAGGCTCGTGGCGGATATCGTTATTTTCTCACCTTCACAGATGATTTGAGCAGATATGGATATATCTACTTAATGAAGCATAAGTCTGAAACATTTGAAAAGTTCAAAGAATTTCAGAGTGAAGTTGAAA
This sequence comes from Triticum dicoccoides, assembly GCF_002162155.2. Classification (NCBI taxonomy): domain Eukaryota; kingdom Viridiplantae; phylum Streptophyta; class Magnoliopsida; order Poales; family Poaceae; genus Triticum; species Triticum dicoccoides. The sequence goes on along the minus strand of NC_041390.1, from coordinate 34,202,651 downwards.
ATCATCGTAACAAGAAAATAAAGTTTCTACAATATGATCGTGGAGGAGAATATTTGAGTTACGAGTTTGGTGTACATTTGAAAAACTGTGGAATAGTTTCGCAAATCACGCCCCCCGGAACACCACAGCGTAATGGTGTGTCCGAACGTCGTAATCGTACTTTACTAGATATGGTGCGATCTATGATGTCTCTTACAGATTTACCGCTATCATTTTGGGGATATGCTTTAGAGACGGCCGCATTCACGTTAAATAGGGCACCATCAAAATCCGTTGAGACGACGCCTTATGAACTATGGTTTGGCAAGAAACCAAAGTTGTCGTTTCTTAAAGTTTGGGGCTGCGATGCTTATGTGAAAAAGCTTCAACCTGATAAGCTCGAACCCAAATCGGAGAAATGTGTATTCATAGGATACCCAAAGGAAACTGTTGGGTACACCTTCTATCACAGATCCGAAGGCAAAACATTTGTTGCTAAGAATGGATCATTTCTAGAGAAGGAGTTTCTCTCGAAAGAAGTGAGTGGGAGGAAAGTAGAACTTGACGAGGTAACTGTACCCGCTCCCTTACTGGAAAGTAGTTCATCACAGAAAACTGTTTCAGTGACACCTACACCAGTTAGTGAGGAAGCCAATGATAATGATCATGAAACTTCAGATCAAGATACTACTGAACTTCGTAGATCAACCAGAGTAAGATCCGCACCAGAGTGGTACGGTAATCCTGTTCTGGAGGTCATGCTACTAGATCATGATGAACCTACGAACTATGAAGAAGCGATGGTGAGCCCAGATTCCGCAAAGTGGCTAGAAGCCATGAAATCTGAGATGGGATCCATGTATGAGAACAAAGTATGGACTTTGGTTGACTTGCCCGATGATCGGCAAGCGATTGAGAATAAATGGATCTTTAAGAAGAAGACTGACGCTGATGGTAATGTTACTGTCTACAAAGCTCGACTTGTCGCAAAAGGTTTTCGGCAAGTTCAAGGAATTGACTACGATGAGACCTTCTCACCCGTAGAGATGCTTAAGTCCGTCCGAATCATGTTAGCAATTGCCGCATTTTATGATTATGAAATTTGGCAAATGGATGTCAAAACTGCATTCCTGAATGGATTCCTGGAAGAAGAGTTGTATATGATGCAACCAGAAGGTTTTGTCGATCCAAAGGGAGCTAACAAAGTGTGCAAGCTCCAGCGATCCATTTATGGACTGGTGCAAGCCTCTCGGAGTTGGAATAAACGTTTTGATAGTGTGATCAAAGCATTTGGTTTTATACAGACTTTTGGAGAAGCCTGTATTTACAAGAAAGTGAGTGGGAGCTCTGTAGCATTTCTGATATTATATGTGGATGACATATTACTGATTGGAAATGATATAGAATTTCTGGATAGCATAAAGGGATACTTGAATAAAAGTTTTTCAATGAAAGACCTCGGTGAAGCTGCTTACATATTAGCCATTAAGATCTATAGAGACAGATCAAGACGCTTAATTGGACTTTCACAAAGCACATACCTTGACAAAAATTTTGAAGAAATTCAAAATGGATCAAGCAAAGAAAGGGTTCCTGCCTGTGTTACAAGGTGTGAAATTGAGTAAGACTCAATGCCCGACCACTGCAGAAGATAGAGAGAATATGAAAGATGTTCCCTATGCATCAGCCATAGGCTCTATCATGTATGCAATGCTGTGTACCAGACCTGATGTGTGCCTTGCTATAAGTTTAGCAGGGAGGTACCAAAGTAATCCAGGAATGGATCACTGGACAGCGGTCAAGAACATCCTGAAATACCTGAAAAGGACTAAGGATATGTTTCTCGTATATGGAAGTGACAAAGAGCTCATCGTAAAAGGTTACGTTGATGCAAGCTTTGACACTGATCCGGACGATTCTAAATCGCAAACCGGATACGTGTTTACATTAAACGGTGGAGCTGTCAGTTGGTGCAGTTCTAAACAAAGCTTCGTAGCGGGATCTACATGTGAAGCGGAATACATAGCTGCTTCGGAAGCAGCAAATGAAGGAGTCTCGATGAAGGAGTTCATATCCGATCTAGGTGTCATACCTAGTGCATCGGGTCCAATGAAAATCTTTTGTGACAATACTGGTGCAATTGCCTTGGCAAAGGAATCCAGATTTCACAAAAGGACCAAACACATCAAGAGACGCTTCAACTCCATCCGGGATCTAGTCCAGGTGGGAGACATAGAGATTTGCAAGATACATACGGATCTGAATATTGCAGACCCGTTGACTAAGCCTCTTCCACGAGCAAAACATGATCAGCACCAAAGCTCCATGGGTGTTAGATTCATTACAGTGTAATCTAGATTATTGACTCTAGTGCAAGTGGGAGACTGAAGGAAATATGCCCTAGAGGCAATCATAAAGTTATTATTTATTTCCTTATAATCATGATAAATGTTTATTATTCATGCTAGAATTGTATTTTCCGGAAACATAATACATGTGTGAATACATAGACAAACAGAGTGTCACTAGTATGCCTCTACTTGACTAGCTCGTTAATCAAAGATGGTTATGTTTCCTAACCATGAACAATGAGTTGTTATTTGATTAACGAGGTCACATCATTAGTAGAATGATCTGATTGACATGACCCATTCCATTAGCTTAGCACCTGATCGTTTAGTATGTTGCTATTGCTTTCTTCATGACTTATACATGTTCCTACGACTATGAGATTATGCAACTCCCGTTTACCGGAGGAACACTTTGGGTACTACCAAACGTCACAACGTAAATGGGTGATTATAAAGGAGTACTACAGGTGTCTCCAATGGTCGATGTTAGGTTGGCGTATTTCGAGATTAGGATTTGTCACTCCGATTGTCGGAGAGGTATCTCTGGGCCCTCTCGGTAATACACATCACATAAGCCTTGCAAGCATTACAACTAATATGTTAGTTGTGAGATGATGTATTACGGAACGAGTAAAGAGACTTGCCGTTAACGAGATTGAACTAGGTATTGGATACCGACGATCGAATCTCGGGCAAGTAACATACCGATGACAAAGGGAACAACGTATGTTGTTATGCGGTCTGACCGATAAAGATCTTCGTAGAATATGTAGGAGCCAATATGGGCATCCAGGTCCCGCTATTGGTTATTGACCAGAGACATGTCTCGGTCATGTCTACATTGTTCTCGAACCCGTAGGGTCCGCACGCTTAAGGTTACGATGACAGTTATATTATGAGTTTATGCATTTTGATGTACCGAAGGTTGTTCGGAGTCCCGGATGTGATCACGGACATGACGAGGAGTCTCGAAATGGTCGAGACGTAAAGATTGATATATTGGGAGCCTATGTTTGGACATCGGAAGTGTTCCGGGTGAAATCGGGATTTTACCGGGTTACCGGGAGGTTACCGGAACCCCCCGGGAGCCATATGGGCCATCATGGGCCTTAGTGGAAAGGAGAAAGGGGCAGCCCAAGGTGTCTGCGCCTCTTTCCCCTCCCCTAGTCCTATTAGGACTAGGAGAAGGTGGCCGGCCCCCCTCTCTCCCTTCCCCTCCGAGGAATCCTAGTTGGACTAGGATTGGGGGAGGAATCCTACTCCTAGAGGGAGTAGGACTCTCCTGCGCCTCCCTCTTTGGCCGGCCAGCCTCCCCTCCTCTCCTCCTTTATATACGGAGGCAGGGGCACCTCTAAACACACAAGTTGACACAAGTTGATCCACGTGATCGATTCCTTAGCCGTGTGCGGTGCCCCCTGCCACCATATTCCTCGATAATACTGTAGCGGAGTTTAGGCGAAGCCCTGCTGCTGTAGTTCATCAAGATCGTCACCACGCCGTCGTGCTGACGAAACTCTTCCCCGACACTTTGCTGGATCGGAGTCCGGGGATCGTCATCGAGCTGAACGTGTGCTCGAACTCGGAGGTGCCATAGTTTCGGTGCTTGATCGGTTGGATCGTGAAGACGTACGACTACTTCCTCTATGTCGTGTCATTGCTTCCGCAGTCGGTCTGCGTTGGGTACGTAGACAACACTCTCCTCTCGTTGCTATGCATCACATGATCCTGTGTGCGCGTAGGAAAATTTTTGAAATTACTACGAAACCCAACACAAAGGTGATCTAGGAGTGGATCACCAGATAGCAGTCAAAATTATCCTTAGAGGAATAAGGAAATGTTTCTAGGTTATGGAGGTGATAAAGAATTTGACATAAAGAGTTACGTCGATGCAAGCTTAACACCTATCCGGATAGCTCTAAGTAGAGATACCGGATACGTATAATGGAGCAATAATTTGGAATAGCTCCAAGTGTAACGTGGTAGCAGCATCTACGATATAAAGTTTTGCGAAATACATAGGGATCTGAATATGGCAAGACCCGTTGACTACAACCTCTCTCACAAGCATAACATGATCAAACCCAGAACTCTTTGAGTGTTTATCACATAGTGATGTGAACTAGATCATTGAGTCTAGTAGACTCTTGGATGTTGGTCACATGGCGATGTGACCTGTGAGTGTTAATCACATGGCGATGTGAACTAGATTATTGACTCTAGTGCAAGTGGGAGACTGTTGGAAATATGCCCTGGAGGTAATAATAAATTAGTTATTATTATTATATTTCATTATTCATGATAATCGTTTATTATCCATGCTAGAATTGTATTGATAGGAAACTCAGATACATGTGTGGATACATAGACAACACCATGTCCCTAGTAAGCCTCTAGTTGACTAGCTCGTTGATCAATAGATGGTTACAGTTTCCTGACCATGGACATTGGATGTCGTTGATAACGGGATCACATCATTAGGAGAATGATGTGATGGACAAGACCCAATCCTAAGCCTAGCACAAGATCGTGTAGTTTGTTTGCTAAAGCTTTTCTAATGTCAAGTATCATTTCCTTAGAACATGAGATTGTGCAACTCCCGGATACCGTAGGAGTGCTGTGGGTGTGCCAAACGTCACAATGTAACTGGGTGGCTATAAAGGTACACTACAGGTATCTCCGAAAGTGTCTGTTGGGTTGGCACGAATCGAGACTGGGATTTGTCACTCCGTGTAAACGGAGCGGTATCTCTGGGCCCACTCGGTAGGACATCATCATAATGTGCACAATGTGATCAAGGAGTTGATCACGGGATGATGTGTTACGGAACGAGTAAAGAGACTTGCCGGTAACGAGATTGAACAAGGTATCAGGATACCGATGATCGAATCTCGGGCAAGTATCGTACCGCTAGACAAAGGGAATTGTATACGGGATTGATTGAATCCTTGACATCATGGTTCATCCGATGAGATCATTGTGGAGCATGTGGGAGCCAACATGGGTATCCAGATCCCGCTGTTGGTTATTGACTGGAGAGTTGTCTCGGCCATGTCTGCATGACTCCCGAGCCCGTAGGGTCTACACACTTAAGGTTCGATGATGCTAGGGTTATAGGGAAAGTATGTACGCGGTTACCGAATGTTGTTCGGAGTCCCGGATGAGATCCCGGACGTCACGAGAAGTTCCGGAATGGTCCGGAGGTAAAGATTTATATATGGGAAGTCCTGTTTTGGTCACTGGAAAAGTTTCGGGTGCTATCGGTAACGTACCGGGACCATCGGGAGGGTCCCGGGGGTCCACCAGGTGGGGCTACCTTCCCCAGAGGGCTGCGTGGGCCAAGTGTGAGAGGGGACCAGCCCCAGGTGGGCTGGTGCACCCAATCCCCACTAGGGCCCAAGGCGAAGAGAGAAGGGAAAAGGGGAAACCCTAGGCTCAGATGGGCCTAAGGCCCACCTAGTGGTGCGCCCCCCTCTCTCCCCCCTTGGCCGCCCCCTAGATGGGATCTAGGGCTGGCCGCCACCCCTAGGGGTGGAAACCTAGGTGGGGGCGCAGCCCCTCCCCTCCCCCTATATATACTTGAGGTATGGGGCTGCCCAACACGCGTGATTTGCTCTTCCTGTTGGCGCAGCCCTACCTCTCTCCCTCCTCGTCTCTCGTAGTGCTTGGCGAAGCCCTACTGGAGTCCCGCGCTCCTCCACCACCACCACACCGTCGTGCTACTGCTGGATGGAGTCTTCCCCAACCTCTCCTTCTCCCCTTGCTGGATCAAGGCGTAGGAGACGTCACCGGGCTGTACGTGTGTTGAACACGGAGGTGCCGTCCGTTCGGCACTACGATCATCGGTGATTTGGATCACGACGAGTACGAATCCATCAACCCCGTTCACTTGAACGCTTCCGCTTAGCGATCTACAAGGGTATGTAGATGCACTCTCCTTCCCTCGTTACTAGATTACTCCATAGATTGATCTTGGTGATGCGTAGAAATTTTTTGAATTTCTGCTACGTTCCCCAACATGATTTCCAATAAGTTGGTTGCTCGCTCCATTGTTCCTGAGAACGGAGTCTTGGTCATTTTACCCATGAGGCATGGTTCGCACGTGTAAAATGATTCGTAATCAAGAGACTCTAAAAGTCCATCTGCATGGAGCTTCTTCATGCGTTTGACACCTATGTGACCAAGGCGGCAGTGACACAAGTATGTGGGACTATCATTATCAACCTTACATCTTTTGGTATTCACACTATGAATATGTGTAGCATTACGCTCGAGATTCATTAAGAATAAACCATTCACCATCAGAGCATGACCATAAAACATATCTCTCATATAAATAGAACAACCATTATTCTTGGATTTAAATGAGTAGCCATCTTGTATTTGATACAATGTTCATGCTCAAAGCTGGCACTAAATAACAATTATTGAGGTTTAAAACTAATCCCGTAGGTAAATGCAGAGGTAGCGTGCCGACGGTGATCACATCGACCTTGGAACCATTCCCGACGCGCATCGTCACCTCGTCCTTCGCCAGTCTCCGTTTATTCCGCGGCTCCTGCTTTGAGTTACAAATGTGAGCAACCGCACCGGCATCAAATACCCAGGAGCTACTACGAGTACTGGTAAGGTACACATCAATTACATGTATATCACATATACCTTTCGTGTTGCCGGCCTTCTTGTCCGCTAAGTATTTGGGGCAGTTCCGCTTCCAGTGACCACTTCCCTTGCAATAAAAACACTCAGTCTCGGGCTTGGGTCCATTCTTTGGCTTCTTCCCGGCAGCTTGCTTACCGGGCGTGGCAACTCCCTTGCCGTCCTTCTTGAAGTTCTTCTTACCCTTGCCGTTCTTGAACTTAGTGGTTTTATTCACCATCAACACTTGATGTTCCTTTTTGACTTCTACCTCTGCTGATTTCAGCATTGCAAATACTTCAGGAATGGTCTTTTCCATCCCCTGCATATTGAAGTTCATCACAAAACTCTTGTAGCTCGGTGGAAGCGACTGAAGGATTCTGTCAATGACCGCGTCATCCGGGAGATTAACTCCCAACTGAGTCAAGCGGTTATGCAACCCAGACATTTTGAGTATGTGCTCACTGACGAACTATTTTCCTCCATCTTACAGCTGAAGAACTTGTCGGAGACTTCATATCTCTCGACCCGGGCATGAGCTTGAAAAACCATTTTTAGCTCTTCGAACATCTCATATGCTCCGTGTCTCTCAAAACGCTTTTGGAGCCCCGGTTCTAAGCTGTAAAGCATGCCGCACTAAACGAGGGAGTAATCATCAGCACGTGTTTGCCAAGCGTTCATAACGTCTTGGTTCTGTGGGACGGGTGCGCCACCTAGCGGTGCTTCTAGGACATAATCTTTCTTGGCAGCTATGAGGATGATCCTCAGGTTCCGGACCCAGTCCGTATAGTTGCTGCCATCGTCTTTCAGCTTGGTTTTCTCTAGGAACGCGTTGAAGTTGAGGACAACGTGGGCCATTTGATCTACAAGACATATTGTAAAGATTTTAGACTAACTTCATGATAATTAAGTTCATCTAATCAAATTATTCAATGAACTCTCACTCAGATAGACATCCCTCCAGTCATCTAAGTATAACATGATCCGAGTTAACTAGGCCGTGTCCGATCATCACGTGAGACGGACTAGTCAACATCGGTGAACATCTTCATGTTGATCGTATCTTCTATACGACTCATGCTCGACCTTTCGGTCTTCTGTGTTCCGAGGCCATGTCTGTGCATGCTAGGCTCGTCAAGTCAACCTAAGTGTATTGCGTGTGTAAATCTGGCTTACACCCGTTGTATTCGAACGTAAGAATCTATCACACCCGATCATCACGTGGTGCTTCGAAACAACGAACCTTCGCAACGGTGCACAGTTAGGGGAAACACTTTCTTGAAATTATTACGAGGGATCATCTTATTTAAGCTACCATCGTTCTAAGCAAATAAGATGTAAAACATGATAAACATCACATGCAATCAAATAGTGACATGATATGGCCAATATCATTTGCTCCTTTGATCTCCATCTTCGGGGCTCCATGATCATCGTTGTCACCGGCATGACACCATGATCTCCATCATCATGATCTCCATCATCGTGTCTTCTTGAAGTTGTCTCGTCATCTATTACTTCTACTACTATGGCTAACGCTTTAGCAATAAAGTAAAGTAATTACATGACGTTTATGTTGACACGCAGGTCATAAATAAATAAAGACAACTCCTATGGCTCCTGCCGGTTGTCATACTCATCGACATGCAAGTAGTGATTCCTATTACAAGAACACGATCAATCTCATACATCACATATATCATTCATCACATCCTTTTGGCCATATCACATCACAAGGCATATGCTGCAAAAACAAGTTAGACGTCCTCTAATTGTTGTTGCAGGTTTTTACGTAGCTGCTATAGGTTTCTTGCAAGAACGTTTCTTACCTACGCCAAAATCACAACGTGAATTGCTAATTTCTATTTACCCTTCATAAGGACCCTGTTCATCGAATCCGATCTGACTAAAGTGGGAGAGACAGACACCCGCCAGCCACCTTATGCAACTAGTGCATGTCAGTCGGTGGAACCAGTCTCACGTAAGCGTACGTGTAAGGTTGGTCCGGGCCGCTTCATCCCACGATGCCGCCGAATCAAGATAAGACTAGTAACGGCAAGCAAATTGACAATATCGATGCCCACAACTACTTTGTGTTCTACTCGTGCATAGTAACTACGCATAGACCTAGGTCATGATGCCACTGTTGGGGAACGTAGCAGAGTTTTAAAATTTTCTACGCATCACCAAGATCAATCTATGGAGTCATCTAGCAACGAGGAAGAGAGGAGTGCATCTACATACCCTTGTAGATCACGAGCGGAAGCGTTCAAGAGAACGGGGTTGATGGAGTCGTACTCGACGTGATCCAAATCACCGAAGATCCTAGTGCCGAACGGACGGCACCTCCGCGTTCAACACACGTACGGAGCGAGGACGTCTCCCGCGCCTTGATCCAGCAAGGAGGAGGGAGAGGTTGAGGAAGAGAGCTCCAACAGCAGCATAACGGCGTGGTGGTGATGAAGCTGTAGTACTCTGGCAGGGCTTCGCCAAGCTCTTATGGAGGAGGAGAGATGTTGGGGAGGGGAGGGGCTGCGCCTTGGATGTTGTATGCAGCCCTCCCCTCACCCCTCTATTTATAGGGGAAAGGGGAAGGGGGCCGGCCCCCTCTAGATGAGATCTAGAGGGGCGCGGCCAAGGGGAGGGGGGCTTGCCCCCCAAGCAAGGGGACGCCCCCCTTTAGGGTTTCCCCCAACCCTAGGCGCATGGGCCCTAGGGGGTGTGGCGCCCCAGCCCACTTGGGTTGGTTCCCTTCACCATACAGCCCATAAGGCCCTCCGCAAGAGGTGGACCCTCCCGGTGGACCCCCGGAACCCCTCCGATGGCCCCGGTACAATACCGATATGCCCCCGAAACTTTCCGGCGACCATATGACAACTTCCCATATATAAATCTTTACCTCCTGACCATTCCGGAACTCCTCGTGACGTCCGGGATCTCATCCGGGACTCCGAACAACATTCGCTAATCACATACAAGTCTTCCTAACAACCCTAGCATCACCGAACCTTAAGTGTGTAGACCCTACGGGTTCGGGAGACATGCAGACATGACCAAGACGACTCTCCGGTCAATAACCAACAGCGGATCTGGATACCCATATTGGCTCCCACATGCTCCACGATGATCTCATCGGATGAACCACGATGTCGAGAATTCAATCAATCCGTATACAATTCCCTTTGTCAATCGGTACGTTACTTGTCCGAGACTCGATCATCGGTATCCCAATACCTTGTTCAGTCTCGTTACCGGCAAGTCACTTTACTTGTACCGTAATGCATGATCCTATGATCAACCACTTGATCACATTGAGCTCATTATGATGATGCATTACTGAGTGGGCCCAGAGATACCTCTCCATCATACGGAGTGACAAATCCCAGTCTCGATTCGTGCCAACCCAACAGACACTTTCGGAGATACCTATAATGTACCTTTATAGTCACCCAGTTACGTTGTGACGTTTGGCACACCCAAGACACTCCTACGGTATCCGGGAGTTGCACAATCTCATGGTCTAAGGAAATGATACTTGACATTCAGAAAAGCTACAACAAACGAACTACACGATCTTTGAGCTAAGCTTAGGATTGGGTCTTGTCCATCACATCATTCTCCTAATGATGTGATCCCGTTATCAATGACATCTAATGTCCATAGTCAGGAAACCATGACTATCCTTTGATCAACGAGCTAGTTAACTAGAGGCTCACTAGGGACGTGTTGTGGTCTATGTATTCACACATGTATTACGATTTCCGGATAACACAATTATAGCACGAACGATAGACAATTATCATGAACAAAGAAATATAATAATAACCATTTTATTATTGCCTCTAGGGCATATTTCCAACATGGTGTAGGAGTCACAAGAACATATTTCTGTGATGAACTACTTTCCAATAAGGGAGCAGGTACAGTTACCTCATCAAGTTCTACTTTCCTCCCACTCACTTCTTTCGAGAGAAACTCCTTCTCTAGAATGGATCCATTCTTAGCAACGAATGTTTTGCCTTCGGATCTGTGATAGAAGGTGTACCCAACAGTCTCCTTTGGGTATCCTATGAAGACACATTTCTCCGATTTGGGTTTGAGCTTATCAGGTTGAAGTTTTTTCACATAAGCATTGCAGCCCAAACTTTAAGAACCGACAACTTTGGTTTCTTGCCAAACCACAGTTCATAAGGCGTCGTCTCAACGGATTTAGATGGTGCCCTATTTAACATGAATGCAACCATCTCTAAAGCATAACCCCAAAACGATAGCGGTAAATCAGTAAGAGACATCGTAGATCGCACCATATCTAGTAAAGTACGATTATGACGTTCGGACACACCATTATGTTGTGGTGTTCCGGGTGGCATGAGTTGCGAAACTTTTCGCATCGTTTCAAATGAAGACCAAACTCGTAACTCAAATATTCTCCTCCATGATCAGATCGTAAAAACTTTATTTTCTTATTACGATGATTTTCCACTTCACTCTAAAATTCTTTGAACTTTTCAAATGTTTCGTCTAGATATACATGTATCTGCTCAAATCATCTGTGAAGGTGAGAAAATAATGATACCCGCCGCGAGCCTCAATATTCATCGGACCACACACATCAGTATGTATGATTTCCAACAAATCTGTTGCCCGCTCCATAGTTCCGGAGAACGGAGTTTTAGTCATCTTGCCCATGAGGCATGGTTCACATGTACCAAATGGTTCATAATCAAGTGATTCCAAAAGTCCATCAGAATGGAGTTTCTTCATGTGCTTTACACCAATATGACCTAAACGGCAGTGCCACAAATAAGTTGCACTATCATTATCAACTCTGCATCTTTTAGCTTCAAAATTATGAATATGTGTATCACTACTATCTAGAATCATCAAAAATAGACCACTCTTCAAGGGTGCATGACCATAAAAGATATTACTCATATAAATAGAACAACCCTTATACTCAGATTTAAATGAATAACCGTCTCACATTAAACAAGATCCAGATATAATGTTCATGCTCAACGCTGGCACCAAATAACAATTATTCAGGTCTAAAATTAATCCCGAAGGTAGATGTAGAGGTAGCGTGCCGACCGCGATCACATCGACTTTGGAACCATTCCCCACGCGCATCGTCACCTCGTCCTTAGCCAATCTTCGCTTAATCCGTAGCCCCTGCTTCAAGTTGCAAATATTAGTAACAGAACCAGTATCAAATACCCAGGTGCTACTGCGAGCATTAGTAAGGTACACATCAATAACATGTATATCACATATACCTTTGTTCACCTTGTCATCCTTCTTATCCGCCAAATACTTGGGGCAGTTTCGCTTCCAGTGACCAGTCCCTTTACAGTTGAAGCACTCAGTCTCAGGTTTAGGTCCAGACTTAGGCTTCTTCACTTGAGCATCAACTTGCTTGTCATTCTTCTTGAAGTTCCCCTTCTTCCCTTTACCCTTTTTCTTGAAACTGGTGGTCTTGTTGACCATCAACACTTGATGCTCCTTCTTGATTTCTACCTCCGCGGCCTTTAGCATTACGAAGAGCTCGGGAATCGTCTTATCCATCCCTTGCATATTATAGTTCATCACTAAGCTCTTGTAGCTTGGTGGCAGTGATTGAAGAACTCTGTCAATGACACTATCAACAAGAAGATTAACTCCCAGTTGAGTCAAGTGGTTGTGGTACCCAGACATTCTGAGTATATGTTCACTAACAAAACTATTCTCCTCCATCTTGCAGCTGTAGAACTTACTAGAGACTTCATATCTCTCAATCCGGGCATTTGCTTGAAATATTAACTTCAACTCCTGGAACATCTCATATGTTCCATGACGTTCAAAATGTCATTGAGGTCCCGGTTCTAAGTCGTAAAGCATGGAACACTGAACTATCAAGTAGTCATCAGCTTTGCTCTGCCAGACGTTCATAATATCTGGCATTGCTCCTACAGCGGGTTTGGCACCTAGCGGTGCTTCCAGGACCTAATTCTTCTGTGCAGCAATGGGGATAATCCTCAGGTTACGGACCCAGTCCATGTAATTGCTACCATCATCTTTCAACTTTGCTTTCTCAAGAAATGCATTAAAATTCAACGGAACAACAACACGGGCCATCTATCTACAACAACATAGATATGCAAAATACTATCAGGTACTAAGTTCATGATAAATTAAAGTTCAATTAATCATATTACTTAAGAACTCTCACTTAGACAGACATCCCCCTAATCATCTAAGTGATCATGTGATCCATATCAACTAAACCATGTCCGATCATCACGTGAGATGGAGTAGTTTTCAATGGTGAACATCGCTATGTTGATCATATCTACTATATGATTCATGCTCGACCTTTCGGTCTCAGTGTTCCGAGGCCATATCTGCATATGCTAGGCTCGTCAAGTTTAACATGAGTATTCTGCGTGTGCAAAACTGGCTTGCACCCGTTGTATGTGAACATAGAGTTTATCACACCCGATCATCACGTGGTGTCTTGGCACGACGAACTTTCGCAACAGTGCCTACTCAGGGAGAACAGTTGTACCTTGAAATTTAGTGAGAGATCATCTTATAATGCTACCATCGATCTAAGAAAAATAAGATGCATAAAAGATAAACATCACATGCAATCAATATAAGTGATATGATATGGCCATCATCATCTTGTGCCTGTGATCTCCATCTCCAAAGCACCGTCATGATCACCATCATCACCGGCTTGACACCTTGATCTCCACGAAGCATCGTTGTCGTCATGCCAACTATTGCCTCCATGATTATCGCTATCGCTTAGTGATAAAGTAAAGCAATCACATGGCGATTTCATTTCATACAATAAAGGACAACCATATGGCTCCTACCAGTTGCCGATAACTGTGTTACAAAACATGATCATCTTATATAATAAATTTAGCATCATGTCTTGACCATATCACATCACAACATGCCCTGCAAAAACAAGTTAGACGTCCTCTACTTTGTTGTTGCAAGTTTTACGTGGCTGCTATGGGCTGAGCAAGAATTGTTCTTACCTACGCATCAAAAACCACAACGTGGTATAGTGATTGCTTTTTGATCTTCAGAAAGAACCCTGTTCATTGAATCTGATTCAACTAAAGCTGGCGAAACAGACACCCACTAGCCACCTGTGTGCAAAGAACGTCGGTAGAACCAGTCTCACGTAATGTCGGTATGGGCCGCTTCATCCAACAATGCTGTTGAATCAAGAATCAACTAGTGACGGCAAGCAATATGTATATAGCCACGCCCACAACTCCTTTGTGTTCCACTCGTGCATATAACATCTACGCATAAACCTGGCTCGGATGCCACTGTTGAGGAACGTAGTAATTTCAAAAAAAAAATCTACGCACACGCAAGATCATGGTGATGCATAGCAACGAGAGGGGAGAGTATCGTCCACGTACCCTCGTAGACCGTAAGCGGAAGCATTATGAGAACGCGGTTGATGTAGTCGTATGTCTTCACGATCCGACCGATCCAAGTACCGAACGCACGGCACCTCCGAGTTCAGCACACATTCAGCTCGATGACGTCCCACGAACTCCGATCCAGCAGAGCTTCGCGGGAGAGTTCCGTCAGCATGACGACGTGATGACGGTGATGATGTTGCTACCAACACAGGGCTTCGCCTAAGCACCGCTACAATATGATCGAGGTGGACTATGGTGGAGGAGGGCACCGCACACGGCTTGGAACAATCAACTTGTGTGTCTTTGGGTGCCCCCCCGCCCCCCGCCCCCGTATATAAAGGATCAAGGGGGGAGGCCGGCCGGCCTTGGTGCGCCCCAAGGAGAGGAGGAATCCTCCTCCTAGTAGGAGTAGGATTCATCCTTTCCTAGTCCTACTAGGAAGGGCAAAGGGGGAAGGAAAGAGAGGGAGAGGGAAAGGGAAAGAGGGGCCGCGCCCCCCTCCCCTAGTCCAATTCGGACTCCTCACGAGAGGGGGCGCGCCACCTCCTAGGCTGCAGCCCTCTCTCTCCCGTCAGGCCCACTAAGGCCCAATACTTCCTCGGGGGGTTCCGGTAACCCCTCCGGCACTTCGGTTTTCTCTGAAACCATCCGGAACACTTCCAGTGTCCGAATATAGCCATCCAATATATCAATCTTTACGTCTCGGCCATTTCGAGACTGCTCGTCCTGTACGTGATCACATCCGGGACTCCAAACTATCTTCGGTACATCAAAACACATAAACTCATAATATCGATCGTCACCGAACTTTAAGCGTGCGGACCCTACGGGTTTGAGAACTATGTAGACATGACCGAGACTCGTCTCCAATCAATAACCAATAGCGGAACCTGGATGCTCATATTGGTTCAACATACGTTGTTCCCTTTGTCATCGGTATGTTACTTGCCCGAGATTCGACCGTCGGCATCCTCATACCTAGTTCAATCTCGTTACCGGGAAGTCTCTTTACTCGTTCCGTAATGCATCATCCCGCAACTAACTCATTAGTTGCATTGCTTGCAAGGCTTATAGTGATGTGCATTGCCGAGAGGGCCCAGAGATACCTCTCCGACAATCGGAGTGACAAATCCTAATCTTGATCTATGACAACTCAACAAGTACCATCGAAGACACCTGTAGAGCACCTTTATAATCACCCAGTTACGTTGTGACGTTTGGTAGCACACAAAGTGTTCCTCCGGTACTCGGGAGTTGCATAATCTCATAGTGAGGAACATGTATAAGTCATGAAGAAAGCAATAGCAACAAACTAAACGATCATAGTGCTAAGCTAACGGATGGGTCAAATTAATCACATCATTCTCTAATGATGTGATCCCGTTAATCAAATGACAACTCATGTCTATGGTTAGGAAACATAACCATCATTGATTCAATGAGCTAGTCAAGTAGAGGCAAACTAGTGACACTCTGTTTGTCTATGTATTCACACATGTACTAAGTTTCCGGTTAATACAATTCTAGCATGAATAATAAACATTTATCATGATATAAGGAAATATAAATAACAACTTTATTATTGCCTCTAGGGCATATTTCCTTCAGCTGCTGCCTGGAACCTGCTGCCTCTACCTGGAGCACCTGCCTCTGCCTAGAGCTGGTTGGAGCTAGATCTGCTGGATTAGGAGAGGGCAGAGAGGGGCAGAGGTGGAGGCGGAGGGCGGATGTGTTGCTAGCTGGAACTACTGGCGACAGAGGCGGAGGGAAGAGCTGCTTGCTGGCTGGATCTGGGCAGATGGTCGAGAAGGGGCGGAGGTGTGAGGTAGGAGACAAGGGGCAGAATTCAAATTCTGAACAAGGGATAACCTAGTCTTTTTTCATTTTTCACGTGGTTGGAGAATGTCTTAAACGTCATATACTTCAAAATGGAGGGGGTATGTTATAAGAAAGTGTTGGTTTGCAAGGAAAAATGGAGAGGAAAATAAATCAGTGGATAAGACAACCAACATGGAGGGGTGGTGGTGGAATGTGGAGGCGAAAATAAAACATGGGTAATGGCTTGCTACCAACTCTGAGTAGAGATTACACAACGAGTAATTTATATGTTTGGGCAAACTTTGCGGGAAGGAGGGCGAGTTATCGGCCAAGTCAGCCTACGCTGCAAAGTTTACGGGAATGGAGGTATCGTCCACGGCTAAATTCACATGGCAATGGAGAGCTCCACTTTGACGTTGTTTCTTTGATTGGCTCGCTCTCAAGGATAGGTGCTGGACCTTGGATTGTCTGGCGTGACCGCCGGAATGTGCGCTAGGCAACGCATCCATCGACAACATGCGAAGACGGTGTGCATAATCTGCCTCCTAGCCATGTGGGAGATGTGGAAGCATCAAAACGCCATCGTCTTTGACGAAGTACCACCTTGCCTTCGGGAGGTTCTAGGGCGGATTGCGCGCGAATGCAAGGACTGGCTGTCAGGGTTATGATCCTGACAATGAGTACTAGGGGTACGAATAAGGGGCAGAGACTAGCTACGGCGTAGGTGTAGCACTCGGTTTTTAACGAGTTCAGGCCCCTCTCAGCGGAGGTAAAAGCCCTACGTATCATGTCCTGAGGCTTGCTTTGATTTGATGGGTATGATTACAGAGGTTGAACATGTCCGGCTATGGAGAGGGGTGCGGCTTATATAGAGTGTGTTGCAGGTCCATGTCTCCCATGCTGCCGAGGCAATTAATGTCATTGAATGAGACAATTACTAGTGTAATGAGCCTCTACTACAGCAGTTACAGGTAACGGTAGCTATAATTTTGTGGATGACTTAGGATTCTTCGACCGTTGCAGCTCCCACGACGTCCTCTTGTTCTCTACATCTGAGTGGTTGTGCGTCTGCCGAGTGACGTGTGAATGTCCGAGTGCCACAGACAGTGGCGACGCCAGGAAATGAAGGTTGGGTATTCACCCAATTTTTTTGCTCTAAATATAGTATATGAACCAAACAACATACCACAAGCAATATATGAACAAAACAACACTACGATGACGGCAGTAGCAATATTTCAATGTATCAGACCATAACGACATGAATACATAAGTACCTTTTGATTGATAAAGTGATGATATCCTTCTTACAATATAACTTTGTGGTCGCCTTTCTGGAAGAGATTGATGGCATCTTCATCCTTCACTTGATTGAAAAATTTTGCTCAACAAATGTAACCAAACAATTGTTCAAATATTCATCACCCATTTTGTTCCTTAGCTTATTCTTCACATAGCTAATTGAAGAGAATACCCTTTCAACACTAGCAGTAGCTACTGGGAGAATCAATACCAACTTAAGAAGCTTGTAAACAATATGATATAGTTCATGCTTGTTTGTCTCAACAAGCATAACTGAAAGCTGACACAGGTTTTTCACGTTTTGAAACATTTCATATCTACACACATTAGTAGCATACATGTTTAGTTGCCATGGAAGTCTTGCCAGTTCATCACTTGTAAAATCGGAAGCATAAAACTTTGTAGCAAGCCTAACCAACTTCTCTTGGTCATAAGAAGCAAATAGATGAAGTGGTCAAAATGCTGCCATGCAAGAAAGTAGCTCCGTGTTTACCTCAACAAACCTGCCATTCAACTCACTGATTTGCCTATCAATGACACCTACAAAAATATCAACCTTCAAGCAGTGGTAATTGATCACACCATTACATAAATCCCTTCTAGGCCGGCCAACGGGAAAGTAAGGACCCTCCATATCAACAATTTTGATCTTATGATTTGTACAAAAAGATTTGACCTTTGTGAGAAAATCATCCCATCCAGCATCGGTCCTCAAAGCCTCCAAGTAATACTTTGTGTCACTAACAAGCTCAATAGCATGAACAATATATTCGTCTTGCTTTTGCAAAGCTCTACACAACTCATCTGTGTCTTCAAATATTTCTTGCATCAAGTGTGCCATGAAAAAAAACTCAAATGATCGAAATATTGTCTCTATGGATAGAGCCGCTTGTGCCTCCGCACCATGGTACTCGTCTCCAATCTTGCGAAGGACTCGTCATAGTGCACCATACATAGAGATGACATGGTTCACAGTTTAGAAGTGAGACCCCCAATGTGTATCACATGGCCGTCCCAAACCCATTTCCTGATTCAGCCCACTCCCTGTTTCTACTTCTTCCAATTCCAGTGCATCAATGAGTTCTTCAGCCTAAGCTATCCGAAGCATTCTCATCTTTTTACAAGACATGCCAAGAGCATTTAACAAGTGTGCAAGCTGCTGAAAGAACCAAGTACAATCACCACTCTCCTTAGCAATAGCAACAAGAGTTAACTGTAATTGATGGGCAAAACAATGAACATAGTAGGCAGAAGGGGACTCATCCATAATCAGTTTTTTCAGGCCATTAACATTACATCTCATATTACTAGCTCCATCATACCCTTGCCCGTGAACCATTGTAAATGTCAAATTGTAGTCCATAAGCATTTTCTGAATTGCAGCTTTTAGTGTCAAAGAGGTGGTATCTTCAACATGAGCAAGACCAAGAAATCTTACAACCGCCCTTCCTTTCTTATCAACATAACACAAGCAAACAACCAATTGTTCATTCTAATACACATCACTAGACTCATCTGCAAGTATTGCAAAATTACCACCATCAAGTTCTTGAATGACTAGTTTAGTAGTCTCTTGTGCACAACATTTTATCACCTCTTGTTGTATATAATGGTGAGTCATCTTGCAGTTTTGTGGAGCATTCTTGAGAACAACCCTGTCAACCTCTTCAAAATTTCCTGCTAGCCAATTTAGAAGTTCAAGGAAATTTCCTTTATTTAGCGAGTCTTCACTTTCATCATGCCCCCTAAATGCCAAGCCTTGGCTCAATAGAAATCTCACACACTTGAGTGTCCATGTCAAATGTTGTTTATACAAAGCCTTGTATTGCTAGGTGTTTGGAGCAATAGACTCCCTAATTGATGTTGTAGGTGTAGTGAACATATCATATTTTTCTTGAGCTTCAGCGTGAGCACTACTAATAGCTCCAATATGCCTCTTCAATCTTGCTTTCATGTTCCAATTATTAAACCCACCATTCACAAATGCATCTCCTCCGGGATTTTTTGTTTTATCCTTGAGCAAGTAGCAAACAAAGCAAAAAGCAGCCTCTTTTTGCATGATGTACTCAAGCCACTTATGATCTTTAAACCAAGTAGGGGAAAAGCGACAAGAATGTCCACTAAAATCTCTAATTTCAAACTTATGGCCCTTTGGTTTACAAGCTCCCAAGACAATGTATCTCCTTCTAACTCTATCCTGGTCATTGACACAATATGAACATATAGGAAGTCACTTGCCGGGATCACGTTCCAGAGCAGCCAAATCTGCTTCAAATTGGGGCATCGATTCATCATCTTCATCAACCGCATCATCATCTTCTATAATTGAGGTTGGGGAGCCTCTCTCCCTCTCCGATTGCAGAGCTTTATCATGTGTGTGCACTAATGCTAGCTGCAGATTGCTCTCAATCTCAACGGAAAGAGAAGTTGGTGTGGATGTAGAAGTTATTTTCCTTGCCTTCGAAGATATGTCCCACAATTCAAACAAGCTAACATCCTTATTCTTCATCTACATCACATTAACACAATCAAGATAAGTAGTTCAGTGTCCATCTAGCAATCATTTGTGGTCCATCTAGCAATCATTTGATAGTTCAATTTTAATTTACAAGCAATTAGTGAAAATTCTTCAGATTTGTTTGAGAACAGAGGGAAAGAATACCTAGTAGATGCAGTACTGGATGTGGATCCGTGGATGGATCTGCAAACTGGATGGAGGCCGTGAAGGCCAAACGTGGTCTGCCTGTCCGCCGGCTGGCGCTTGCTGCCTGGCGGAGCGGTGGAGGAGAGGGCCGGAGGCCGAGGGACGAGGGCGGGGGAGGGAGAGGGACCGGCGGGGACAGTGGAGGGGAGGGGCAGAGGGGCAGAGGGAGAGGCGCGGGAGAGGGCCGGCCGGACCTGGGCGCTGGAGCAGTGCTGCCGCCGCCTTCAGGCTTCAACCAGTGCTCGGGGAGGGGAAAGAGGATCGATTTGGGATGGGGGGAGGGAGACGAGGACACTCGCGCGCCTAACCAGACGCCCACTCTATTGCGTCTGGTTTTGTGCGTGGCTGCCACGATTGCAGTTTGGGCTGCACTTGAGTCATGGGCCAAATCATCACCGTATAATATATGTAGTATATTTATTTAGACGAATTTTTTTGGTATTCCAGGGAAGTCTCAGGAATACCCCCAGCGCCGCCGCTGGCCGCAGAGTCGTCCAAGTGATCCTCCTGAAGTATGCATTCAAATGTTGGCACAGTCCAGAGACCTACCTATGATGATGATGGACCCCATATGGGTCTTAAATGATGGGTCCTTGACCCTATATGTAATAGGTGACCACATCACTGGCAGCTGGCGGGCCTGCTACGAGGGGAGCTGGATACTTCTTTCGTTGTGGCACTAGAGTGGGCTGGCGAGTAGTCGTGATTATGTATTGAGCGTGGAGTGGGGTGTGATATTTTATAGTCATATCATACAATTCAGGTCCTCACTTCCCCCCTCCCTCGCGTCGCCCCTCTCGGGCGGCTCGAGGGCGACAACCCTAGATCTCGCCGCCTCCCCCCTTCCTCCCCTCCCTCCTCGCCGCCACCAGAGGCATCCGCCGGGCAAGCCCGGGGCGTCGCCAAGGAAGGTGGCGGCGGGGCCTCTGCTGCTCCGTTTCTCTAGCGGGAGGCGTCGGAATTCGGGGCGGCGGCCTCGTTCGGTGAGGCGCCACCATCTCCTCGGCTGGTGGTGGCGCGGGTGTGGTCTGGTGGGCTTGGCTGTGCGGGCAGCAAGCTCCCCAGCGGACGAGATCCGCGGCGCCGGCGGTGGGGCTTCTAGCCTCTTCGGCTCCGGATCTGGCCGCCCCTTCCCCCTTCTGCTGCCCTACGTGCTCCACCCCTTCAAATCTGGTCCGGGTCGACTTGGTTCTCCGGTGCCTGGAGCTGGATGTGGTGTTGGTGGTGTGGAGCCTTGACCGGGAGAAATCCATGGCGGCGACGTCCATGGACGCCGCTCCCCTTCTTGGAGGCGCCATTCAGGTCTTTTGCTCCACCCTTCCCTTCCCCTAGCCTCCTGGGTGAAAGCTCGAACTTTGTTGGGCGGCGACGGTGCTCTTGGCTCCGTTTGCTTCTTGAAGTCGTCGCCTTGGATGCTTTTTGGATTGTGGGCACTACGGTGTGGTGGTTGTCGGGTGGCGGCGACTGTGTGCCCCAAGTGGCGGCGGCAGCTTGGCAGGTCCGGCAATGTTCGGGTTTCTTCTGGTGCTCTCTGTGCAACTGGTGACAGCTTGGTCCGGCGGCCTCTGGCCAGGAGGGGATCGGGTTCCCCTCCTCCGGCGGCTACAGTAGTGCAAGTTGTGAGTGTCGGGGAGTCATTCCTCGGCCTTGGCCCTGCCTCCTCATTGCTCCGTCCTCCCTAGACACCCTGTTGTTGTCTGACCGGCATCTTTCTCCTCTCCAAAGGATCATCAGTGGGCAGCGGTGATGCGGTGTTTCTGGTGAAGTTTCTTAGTCATGTAGGGTGTGCTCTGTTCCTACTCCTTTTGGTTGCATCCTTCCATCCATGTTCTAGGGTGAGCAACCCATATGTCGACGGTTCGGCGCCTTTCGAGCCAGGCGAGGAGGCAGGGGCCTCTTTCGACAGTGGGAATGGATGGTGATGTTGTTCCAGGGCTTTGGTGTTTGGTGCCGTCATAGCCTATCCTCGACAGCGGGCGCTTCCCGGAGCCCCATTTCTCCTTCCCTGGTGAGCCTTGGGTGGACGAGGGCCTCTGCGTGCTTCAGCTCATGCTTATCATGTGCTATCTCCTAGCTGTAGTATGTGAGGTTTTGAGAGTTGCCTTCCAGCACCCTTGTATCTTGCCATGTTTTGTTTTTTGTTTGTTCGAATTTGTAATGTAGTGGTTGTAATCCTAACCGGTTGATGGCTTTGTTAATTCAAAGCCGGGCTCTTCTTGAGCCTTCGTTCTATAAAAAATATCATACAATTCAACTGCGGAGGTGTTCTTTTTCCCCTTTCCCAATATATGATAAAAGACTCATGCGTATTCGGAAATAAAAAATTGGACCCAGCGAGATGGATTGCGTGTGTCATTCATGTCGGATGGTAACGATTCTAAAAATATAAGTATGTCGGATCGTCATAAGTTTGGGATTTCTTTGTTTCAACTGCCCACACCACGCACGCAAACCGTCCGTCCCTATCCACTTCTTCCCCTCGTTTCCTCTGCTCTGCTCTGCTTCGTTCCCAAGCGAAGCAAGGCATCCTCCCCATCGATCGATCGATCGCTTCTCTCGCCGGCGACGCTGCAGGTGCGACCTCAAATTCCTTCCTTCCTCCCTTCCTTGCTGTCGTAGCCGTTGTTTCGTCTGCTCACATGATCTATCCATCATTCCATCTGACAGCGAGCGCCTCTGTTCCTCTGTAAATCTTTCCACTGACAGAGAAAGCAAGAAGAAAATGGCCGACGCCGACGCCATTCCGCAGGATGTTGACTCTAGTGCTTAATTTGGATTAACACTAAACTGTTGCCGATGATTGGTTGTAGTGCAACCAAGAGTTCCATGTACAGCAGCCATTGAAATGACCAGACAGTAAAGAGTGAATTGATGGTAATGGGTCTGCAAATTTAAGTGGCTAGTCCTGTGTGCCTATCTGCTCAGTCATACTGTTGTACATATATGTTAGACTGTGAATAACCTGGGAAATTACCTTTGCTTGTTGCAAGTTGCAAATACTGTACAATCCGTATGAATTCTGAACCTATAACATCTATGTTTGCTATGGTCAATTATTTCAGAAGATAAGCTGCACGACGAGTGAGACACTTGGTCAGGTGAAAGTCAGCATGCTTGGTGGAAGCCCTGCCAGTAAATAACTGCATAAGTTGCATAGTATATGCTGATGATGATGACAGCAACGAAAAACTAAGTATGGCAGCTAAGAAGTTGATGATGATGACGACAAAAACTCAAAAAGGGTGTGGTAATTCTTTCTATATTGCTACTTACCCTGATATGTAAGTGGAGTAGCACTTAATTAGTGGCTAGGCAATGTAATGAACATGTATGGGTGAGCAGAAGTAAGTACTCCGACTTCAGATTTCAATCTTCTGAAGTACTGGATTTAAACTGGCAGCATGCAACTATCATCTGGCCAGGCCAGCTGGTTAATTCCACCTTGCTAGTACTCTGACTTCAGATTTCAATTTTCTAGGACTCTATAGTTAAGATATTAAGGATAGTCTTATGTGATTTCCGAAAATTGAAGTGGAGGCTCCATTGGTGCCTCCAACTAGTAGATATAAGAAATTCCAGTATGGTTCAGTTTTGGAAACTCGGTTGGTTTGAAACTTATCAAATTCAACTCTGAAATATTGATTTCAAATGCTGTGGTGCCAATATGATAGTGAATCATCTCTATTGGCGTTAAAATGTCCCTGAGTTGCAAAATGCACATGAGTGGTGCTACTGTGCCATCGCAAAATAAAACATAGCCTAATCTCAATACAGTTTCCAGACTGCTCTTCAGATGCAAGTTCTAACTAGCTGTTTATATATCTCAGCATTCAGGCAATGTAAACATGCTAGTTAGAACATGATTTCGTAATTTTAAGTGTACTATTCTATACAATGTAAACATGCCAAGGTTACTATGAGTTACAAAATGTAGACTGGTGGTGGTACAGTGCCATCATGAAATAAAAAATGGCCTAACCTCAATTCAGATGTAAGTTTTGACTTGTTGTTCATATATCATCGTGCTCCTTTGGTCATTTCAGGAAGCCTGAAATCTCAGCATTGGTGCAGTGATAGAGATCCTTGGATGCATGAAAACATGGGAAACTGTAAACCAAGCCCACTGGCCATGAGCCTAATGTCTGCACCTTGAGCTCCACTCCGGTCCATCTTTTCCATCCGCAATGAGGTGATATCTGCAGCCAAAGAAATCAACTGCTAACCATGATTCAAAAACTCGGGTCAGGTATTCAGAAATCCATGCTGGGCCAAAGAAATCAGATGCCTCTTATCAGAATTAAAAATTGCATCAGATGGCCAGCATCTATGTTCAAAAACTAGCAAAACAAAAAAAAATCAGGTGATTCCCGTGCACTTGTTCAATTGCAGAGCACTCGACATTCAAATGTTCAGATTAGAGTAGACAGCTAGGTCTCAAAAGGGCACTTGGTTCACTTGGCAGAGCACAAGATGAAAACGTGATAGCAACCATGGATTTGGGGAAAGTTCCATCAGACTTTTAAATCAGCTCATGGTGGGCACCTCATAGCTGACACAGAAATGCAGGTACGGTTCGAATCAAGAGCGCACTGACACCAACAGGATCCATTTGGGGGCAGAAAATTACAGCGACAGACAATGGGAAATGGGGAACGAACAGAGCAAGAGATTTAACAAAGCGCACTGCAAAGATTTAAGAACAGAGCAAGAGATTGCAGACAAATTCAGGGATAAAATGCTGAGATTTCCATTCCATGCTAGAAGTACATCAAAACAACAGACAGCGGCGAGATGCGGCCATTCCATTACACCGAGGAACATGAACACTGAACAACCATGGCTAGCTAGTGAATCTGGCGGCGCGAGGTGGGTTCTGCTGGACCGGCATGGCCTAGCCGCCGAATCCGTAGAGGGTGCGTCCCTGGCGCTTGAGGGCGTAGACGACGTCCATGGCGGTGACGGTCTTGCGACGGGCGTGCTCCGTGTAGGTGACGGCGTCGCGGATGACGTTCTCGAGGAAGATCTTGAGCACGCCCCGGGTCTCCTCGTAGATGAGCCCCGAGATGCGCTTCACGCCGCCCCTGCGAGCCAGACGGCGGATCGCCGGCTTGGTGATGCCCTGGATGTTGTCCCGGAGCACCTTCCGGTGGCGCTTGGCGCCGCCCTTGCCGAGCCCCTTCCCTCCCTTGCCACGGCCCGACATCGTCGACGCTTCCCTCTCCGGCGAGATTGGCTTCTCTGTGTGTGTGTTGCTACGGCGGTGTGGTGAGATGAGATGGACGGAGATGGGGCGTGGGGGATTTATAGCTGCGAGGTTTCCGGGGAGGAGATGGGGGCGATCCGCGTGATGCAGGGTGTGGGCCGTCGGATGTGAGATGGATGGCTGGGAGTGGGGGAGGAGGGGTGGCGCGGATCGCTGACGTGGCGTGGGTGGGAGGAGGTGTGTTTTCTCACTGGTTGCCCCGCTGTTTTGGGCCTTGGAAGCAGCTTCGAACCCGTTAACAGCTAAAAAAAAGGCAGCTTCAAAACAGTTCCGTTGAATGACTGGCTCATGTAAAGATTCTATTGTTGCTCAAAAAATGTAAAAATTCTTTTTCAACAGGTTTAGAAAAATGTAAGAAAATTATTTCGACTGGTCTTGTGAAGCTTCCGGATTTATTTTTTTCTATGTATGTTTATTAGGTTTTCGCTCGCGTTCTGTCTGGCCTTTTGGTTCATTTTCATAAAAAAAATCTAAACACTTTTAAATTTGTATTTTTTAAATTTTTTGAACTTTTCTTAATTTGCGGGGATTTTTCAAAATAGTGAACATTTTTAAAATTTTGAAATTATTTTAAAACATATGGACCCATTTTAAATTCATGAGAATTTTTCGAATTTATGAATATTTTTTTAATTCATGAACTTTTTTTACTTCACCATTTTTCCAAAAACTAACACAAAATCGGATATCTGCTCCCTCCGTAAAATTTTAGAAGACGTTTTAGGTCACCAAGTAGAGGTAGTATTTTTCTTCCTCGGGAAGCGCACGGGAACGAGCACACAAAAGAGAAAGCCGAGCGAGCGGTTCGGGTAGCAGTCGAGCGGTTTGGGCGCCGCACGGTACGAACGAGGGCACTCGTACCATGCGTCATCTTGCGCTCTGGTTGCTCTCTTAGATTTTCGCCAAAAGAGAAAGGTGTTGGGGATCGTAGCAGAAATTCAAAAATTTCTACGCATCACCAAGATCAATCTATGGAGTAATCAAGCAACGAGGGGAAGGAGAGTGCATCTACATACCCTTGTAGATCGCTAAGCGGAAGCGTTCAAGTGAACGGGGTTGATGGAATCGTACTCGTCGTGATCCAAATCACCGATGATCCTAATGCCGAACGGACGACACCTCCGCGTTCAACACACGTGCAGCCCGGTGACGTCTCCCACGCCTTGATCCAGCAAGGGGAGAAGGAGAGGTTGGGGAAGACTCCGTCCAGCAGCAGCACGACGGCGTGGTGGTGGTGGAGGAGCGCGGGACTCCAGCAGGGCTTCGCCAAGCACTGCGAGAGACGAGGAGGGAGAGGGGTAGGGCTGCGCCAACAGGGAGATTGAATCGTATGTTGGGCTGCCCCTTTGCCTCCACTATATATAAGGGGAGAGGGAGGGTTGCGCCCCCACCTAGGGTTCCCACCCCAAGGGTGCGGCAGCCCTAGATCTCATCTAGGGTGGCGGCCACAAGGGGGAGAGGGGGAGGCGCACCTAGGGTGGGCCTTAGGGCCCATCTGCCCTAGGGTTTGCCCTCTTCCTCTCTTGGAGGCGCCTTGGGCCTTGGTGGGAGGCGCCCCAGCCCACCTAGGGGCTGGTCCCTTCCCACTATTGGCCCATGTAGGCCTCTGGAGCTGGTGGCCCCACCTGGTGGACCCCCGGACCCCTCCGGTGGTCCCGGTACACTACCGGTGATGCCCGGAACACTTCCGGTGCCCAAAACCATACTACCTATATATTAATCTTTACCTCCGGACCATTCCGGAACTCCTCGTGACGTCCGGATCTCATCCGGGACTCCGAACAACATTCGATAACCGCGTACATACTTTCCCTATAACCCTAGCGTCATCAAACCTTAAGTGTGTAGAACCTACGGGCTCGGGAGTCATGCAGACATGGCCGAGACAACTCTCCGGTCAATAACCAACAGCGGGATCTGGATACCCATGTTGGATCCCACATGCTCCACGATGATCTCATCGGATGAACCACGATGTCAAGGATTCAATCAATCACGTATACAATTCCCTTTGTCTAGCGGTATAGTACTTGCCCGAGATTCAATTGTCGGTATCCCGATACCTTGTTCAATCTCGTTACCGGCAAGTCTCTTTACTCGTTCCGTAACACATCATCCCGTGATCAATTCCTTGGTCACACTGTGCACATTATGATGATGTCCTACCGAGTGGGCCCAGAGATACCTCTCCGTTTACACGGAGTGACAAATCCTAGTCTCGATTCATGCTAATCCAACCGACACTTTCGGAGATACCTGTAGTGTACCTTTATAGCCACCCAGTTACGTTGTGACGTTTGGCACACCCAAAGCATTCCTACGGTATCCGGGAGTTGCACAATCTCATGGTCTAAGGAAATGATACTTGACATTAGAAAAGCTTTAGCATACGAACTACACGATCTTTGTGCTAGGCTTAGGATTGGGTCTTGTCCATCACATCATTCTCCTAATGATGTGATCCCGTTATCAACGACATCCAATGTCCATGGTCAGGAAACCGTAACCATCTATTGATCAACGAGCTAGTCAACTAGAGGCTTACTAGGGACATGTTGTTGTCTATGTATCCACACATGTATCTGAGTTTCCTATCAATACATTTCTAGCATGGATAATAAACGATTATCATGAACAATGAAATATAATATAATAATAACTAAATTATTATTGCCTCTAGGGCATATTTCCAACAGTCTCCCACTTGCACTAGACTCAATAATCTAGTTCACATCGCCATGTGATTAACACTCACAGGTCACATCGCCATGTGACCAACATCCAAGAGTCTACTAGACTCAATGATCTAGTTCACATCACTATGTGATAAACACTCAAAGAGTTTTGGGTTTGATCATGTTATGCTTGTGAGAGAGATTGTAGTCAACGGGTCTTGCCATATTCAGATCTCTATGTATTTCGCAAAACTTTATATTGTAGATGCTGCTACCATGTTCCACTTGGAGCTATTCCAAAATATTGCTCCATTATACGTATCCGGTATCTCTACTTAGAGCTATCCGGATAGGTGTTAAGCTTGCATCGACGTAACTCTTTATGTCGAACTCTTTATCACCTCCATAACTGAGAAACATTTCCTTATTCCTCTAAGGATAATTTTGACCGCTATCTGGTGATCTACTCCTAGATCACCTTTGTATCCTTTTGCCAGACATGTGGCAAGGCACACATCAGGTGCGGTACTCAGCATGGCATACCGTATAGAGCCTATGACAAGAGCATAGGGGACGACCTTCGTCCTTCCTCTTTCTTCTGCCATGGTTAAGCTTTGAGTCTTACTCAACTTCACACCTTACAACTCATGTAAGAACCCCTTCTTTGACTGAACTATTTTGAACTTCTTCAAAAATATGTCAAGGTGTGCGTTCTTTGAAAGTATTATCAGGCGTCTTGATCTATTTCTATAGATCCTGATGCCCAATATGTAAGCAGCTTTATCCAGGTATTCCTTTGAAAACCACTCTTTAAACAACCGTTTATGCTTTCCAGAAATTCTACATTATTTCGAATCAACAATATGCCATCCACATATACTTATCCGAAATGTTGTAGTGCTCCCACTCACTTTCTTGTAAATACAAGTTTCTAGCAAACATTGTATAAACCTAAAAGCTTTGATCACTCCATCAAAACATATATTCCAATTCCGAGATGCTTGCTCTAGTCCATAGAAGGATTGCTGGAGCTAGCATACCTTTTAGCATTGTTAGGATTGTCAAAACCTTTTATTGTATCACATACAACTTTTCTTACGAAAATTGGTAAGAAAACTTGTTTTGACATCCATCTGTAAGATTTCATAATCAAAAAATACAGCTAAGGCTAACATGATTCCGACGGACTTAAGCATCGCTACGGGTGAGAAATTCTCATTGTAGTCAACTCCTTGAACTTGTGAAAAGACTCTTTCCCACAAGTCGAGCTTCATAGACGGTAACATTACCGCCCACGTCCGTCTTCTTCTTAAAGATCCATTTATCTCAATGGCTTGCCGATCATTGGGCAAGTCCACCAAAGTCCATACTTTGTTCTGATACATGGATCCTATCTCGGATTTCATGGCTTCTAACCATTTGTCGGAATACGGGCCCACGATCGCTTCTCCATAGCTCGTAGGTTCATTGTTGTCTAACAACATAATATCTAAGACATGATTACCGTACCACTCAGGAGTAGTACATATCCTTGTCGACCTACGAGGTTCGATAGCAACTTGATCCGAAGCTTCATGATCACTATCATTAACTTCCTATTCAACAGACGTAGGCGCCATAGAAAACATCTTTCTGTGTTGCATCACTCTCCAGTTGAAGTAAAGGTTCGACAACCTCATCAAGCTCTATCTTTCTCCCACTCAATTCTTTCGAGAGAAACTCCTCGAGAAAGGACCCGTTCTTAGTGACAAACAATTTGCCCTCGGATCTGAGATAGAAGGTGTACCCAACTGTCACCTTTGGGTATCCTATGAAGATGTGTTTGTCCGCTTTGGGTTCGAGCTTCTCCGGCTGAAGCCTTAAGCATCGCAGCCCCAAACATTAAGAAACGACAACTTTGGTTTCTTGCCAAACCAATGTTCGACGTCGTCTCAACGGACTTAGATGGTGCCCTATCTAAAGTGAATGCAACTGTCTCTAAACGCATAACCTCAAAATGAAAACGGTAGATCGGCAAGAGACATCATAGATCGCACCATATCTCATAGGGTTTGATTACAACGTCCGGACACACCATTACCCTGTGGTGTTCCAGGTGGCTTCAACTGTGAAACAATTCCACAATGTCTTAAGTGTTTGCCAAACTCATAACTCAGAAATTCTCATTGATCAGATCGTAGGAATTTGATCTTCTTGTTATGATGATTCTTAACTTCACTCTGAAATCGCTTGAACTTTTCAAATGTTTTAGACTTGTGCTTCATTAAGTAAATATACCTATATCTACTCAAATCGTCAGTGAAGATGAGAAAATAGCGACATCCATCGCACGCTTCAATTCTCATTGGATCACACGCATCAGCATGTATGATTTCCAACAAGTCACTTGCCCATTTCATTGTACCTGAAAACGGGGTCTTAGTCATCTTGCCCATGAGGCATGGCTCGCATGTGTCAAGCGATTCAAAATCAAGTGACTCCAAACATCCATCGACATGGAGTTTCTTCATTCATCTTACGCCAATATGACCTAAGCGGCAGTGCCACAAGAAAGTGGTAATATCATTAATAACTCTACATCTTTTGGCGTGCACATGTGTATTACCACGACCGAGATTCAATGAACCATTCACATAGGGTGCATGACCATGAAAGGTATTATTCATGTAAACAGAATAACCATTATTCTCTAACTTAAATGAATAACCGTATTGCAATGAACATGATCTAATCATATTCATGCTCAACGTAGACACCTGATAACATTTATCTAGGTTCAATACTAATCCCGAAGGCAGATGGAGCGTGCGATGGTGATCTCATCAACTTTGGAAACACTTTCAACACACATCGTCACCTCGCCCTTAGCTAGTCTCCGTTTAGTCCGTAGCTTTTGCTTCAAGTCACCAATAATAGTAACTGAACCGGTATCCAATACCCAGGTGCTACCGAGAGTACTAGTGAGGTACACATTAATAACACGTATATACTTTGTTGAAGTTGCCAGCCTTCTTATCTACCATGCATTTGGGGTAATTCTGCTACCAGTGACTGTTCCCCTTACAATAGAAGCACTTAGTCTCGGGTTTGGGTTCAACCTTGGGTTCCTTCACTGGAGCGGCAACTGGTTTGCCATCCATGAAGTTTCCCTTCTAGCCCTTGCCCTTCTTGAAACCAATGGTCTTGTTAAACCATCAAAACTTGATGCTCCTTCTTGATTTCTACCTTTTGCGGTCTTAAGCACTGCGAACAGCTCCGGGATCAACTCCATCCCTTGCATGTCATAGTTCATCACGAAGATCTAGTAGCTTAGTGATAGTGGCTAGATAACTCTATCAATCACTATCTTATCTGGAAGTTTAACTCCTACTTGATTTAAGTGGTTGTAGCACCCAGACATTCTGAGCACATGCTCACTAGCTGAGCTATTCTCCTCCATCTTGTTGGCAAAAGAACTTGTTAGAGGTCTCACACCTCTCAACACGGGCATGAGCCTGAAATCCTAATTTCAGCTCTTGGAATATCTCATATGTTCTATGGCGTTCAAAACGTCATTGGAATCCCGATTCTAAACCGTAAAGTATGGTGCACTAAACTATCAGGTAATCATCAGAATGTGTCTGTGAGGTGTTCACAACATCCAGAGACGACGTTGTAGGGGTTTGCACATCGAGTGGTGCATCAAAGACGTAAGCCTTCTGTGTAGCAGTGAGGACACTCCTCGGACTACGGACCTAGTCCGCATCATTGCTTACAATATCTTTCAACTTAATCTTTCTCTAGGAACGTATTGAAACAGGGAGCTACAACGTGAGCTATTTATCTACAACATATTTGCCAAGACAATTTACACTATGTTCATGATAATTGAGTTCATCTAATCAAATTATTTAATGAACTCCCACTCAGATAGACATCCCTCTAGTCATCTAAGTGAACGTGATCCGAGTCAACTAGGCCGTGTCCGATCATCACGTGAGACGGACTAGTCAACATCGGTGAACATCTTCATGTTGATCGTATCTTCTATACGACTCATGCTCGACCTTTTGGTCTTCCGTGTTCCGAGGCCAGGTCTGTACATGCTAGGCTCGTCAAGTCAACCTAAGTGTATTGCGTGTGTAAATCTGGCTTACACCCGTTGTATTCGAACGTTAGAATCTATCACACCCGATCATCACATGGTGCTTCGAAACGACGAACCTTCGCAACGGTGCACAGTTAGGGGGAACACTTTTCTTGAAATTATTGCGAGGGATCATCTTATTTAAGCTACCGTAGTTCTAAGCAAATAAGATGTAAAACATGATAAACATCACATGCAATCAAATAGTGACATGATATGGCCAATATCATTTTGCTCCTTTTGATCTCCATCTTCCGGGCTCCATGATCATCATTGTCACCGGCATGACACCATGATCTCCATCATCGTGTCTTCTTGAAGTTGTCTCGTCATCTATTACTTCTACTACTATGGCTAACGCTTTAGCAATGAAGTAAAGTAATTACATGACGTTTATGTTGACACGCAGGTCATAAATAAATTAAGACAACTCCTATGGCTCCTGCCGGTTGTCATACTCATCGACATGCAAGTCGTGATTCCTATTACAAGAACATGATCAATCTCATACATCACATATATCATTCATCACATCCTTTTGGCCATATCACATCACAAGGCATATGCTGCAAAAACAAGTTAGACGTCCTCTAATTGTTGTTGCAAGTTTTTATGTGGCTGCTATAGGTTTCTAGCAAGAACGTTTCTTACCTACGCGAAAACCACAACATGATATGCCAATTTCTATTTACCCTTCATAAGGAACCTTTTCATCGAATCCGATCCGACTAAAGTGGGAGAGACAGTCACCCGCTAGCCACCTTATGCAACTAGTGCATGTCAGTCGGTGGAACCAGTCTCACGTAAGAGTACGTGTAAGGTTGGTCCGGGCCGCTTCATCCCACGATGCCGCCGAATCAAGATAAGACTAGTAACGGCAAGCAAATTGACAAAATCGACACCCACAACAACTTGTGTTCTACTCATGCATAGAAACTACGCATAGACCTAGCTCATGATGCCACTGTTGGGGATCGTAGGTGAAATTCAAAATTTTCTACGCATCACCAAGATCAATCTATGGAGTAATCAAGCAACGAGGGGAAGGAGAGTGCATCTACATCCCCTTGTAGATCGCTAAGCGAAAGCGTTCAAGTGAACGGGATTGATGGAGTCGTACTCGTCGTGATCCAAATCACCGATGATCCTAGTGCCGAACGGACGGCACCTCCGCGTTCAACACACGTGCAGCTCGGTGACGTCTCCCACGCCTTGATCCAGCAAGGGGAGAAGGAGAGGTTGGGGAAGACTCTGTCCAGCAGCAGCACGACGGCGTGGTGGTGGTGGAGGAGCACGGGACTCCAGCAGGGCTTCGCCAAGCACTACGAGAGACGAGGAGGGAGAGGGGTAGGGCTGCGCCAACAGGGAGATTGAATCGTATGTTGGGCTGCCCCTTTGCCTCCACTATATATAGGGGGAGAGGGAGGGCTGCGCCCCCACCTAGGGTTCCCACTCCAAGGGTGCGGCAGCCCTAGATCCCATCTAGGGTGGCGGCCACAAGGGGGAGAGGGGGAGGCGCACCTAGGGTGGGCCTTAGGGCCCATCTGCCCTAGGGTTTACCCTCTTCCCCTCTTGGAGGCGCCTTGGGCCTTGGTAGGAGGCGACCCAGCCCACCTAGGGGCTGGTCCCTTCCCACTATTGGCCCATGCAGGCCTCCGGGGCTGGTGGCCCCACCTAGTGGACCCCCGGACCCCTCCGGTGGTCCCGGTACACTACCGGTGATGCCCGGAACACTTCCGGTGGCCAAAACCATACTTCCTATATATTAATCTTTACCTCCGGACCATTCCGGAACTCCTCGTGACGTCTGGGATCTCATCCGGGACTCTGAACAACATTCGGTAACCGCGTACATACTTTCCCTATAACCCTAGCGTCATCGAACCTTAAGTGTGTAGACCCTACGGGCTCGGGAGTCATGCAGACATGGCCGAGACAACTCTCCGGTCAATAACCAACAGCGGGATCTGGATACCCATGTTGGATCCCACATGCTCCACGATGATCTCATCGGATGAACCACGATGTCAAGGATTCAATCAATCTCGTATACAATTCCCTTTGTCTAGTGGTATAGTACTTGCCCGAGATTCGATCGTCGGTATCCCGATACCTTGTTCAATCTCGTTACCGGCAAGTCTCTTTACTCGTTCCGTAACACATCATCCCGTGATCAACTCCTTGGTCACATTATGCACATTATGATGATGTCCTACCGAGTGGGTCCAGAGATACCTCTCCGTTTACACGGAGTGACAAATCCCAGTCTCGATTCGTGCTAACCCAACAGACACTTTCGGAGATACCTGTAGTGTACCTTTATAGCCACCCAGTTACGTTGTGACGTTTGGCACACCCAAAGCATTCCTACGGTATCCGGGAGTTGCACAATCTCATGGTCTAAGGAAATGATACTTGACATTAGAAAAGCTTTAGCATACGAACTGCATGATCTTTGTGCTAGGCTTAGGATTGGGTCTTGTCCATCACATCATTCTCCTAATGATGTGATCCCGTTATCAACGACATTCAATGTCCATGGTCAGGAAACCGTAACCATCTATTGATCAACGAGCTAGTAAACTAGAGGCTTACTAGGGACATGATGTTGTCTATGTATCCACACATGTATCTGAGTTTCCTATCAATACAATTCTAGCATGGATAATAAATGATTATCATGAACAATAAAATATGATATAATAATAACTAATTTATTATTGCCTCTAGGGCATATTTCCAACAAAAGGTGCTCCAAATATGTCCATTTGCCAGCATATTGATTGGTTTCCTTCCATATTTTTTTTTGCACATCAACAGTGAAAACAAATTTTCTTATTTCTCGAAGGATTAGCATTAGAAAAGCGTGAGAAATATCGAAAACCCCTATGAAGACCACATCAAAACCCTCTTATACAAATCTTGCTCGTCCTCGAGCAACTGAGAAATAAAAAGAGCGAAAGGGAGTTTGACAAATGAGTACAAGGGGTTTACCGGCTCATAAAAGATATGATATATCGATTCTCACAAATCTTGCAGTCTTAATTAAGAAAAGATTTGCATTTGAATGATTGCACCTAAGCTCACTGCATAGCCACAGATGGTTTAGTAGTAGTTCAAGTTCACAAGTTAAACCTTGCTAGTTAACTAGGTGTGGAGCAAACGAGAAATTATTCTCTCAAGAGAATGGATTTGCATTTTGGAGCTTTTTGAAACATAAACATGACCATGGGTTTTGGGGAGAACAAAACATATTACTCAAGTATCACATTAATATTCACTTGTACTGCCTAATCATACCTCTCAAATTCTTCCTTCAATCATTGTCTCTATTTTTGGTGACAGGATTATACCAAACAAATTATACGTGCAAACGGTGGGTTTTCGTTGCCACTTCCAATATTAACAGACTCTCATAGCCGAAATCCGAGCCGAAACTCCAGTGGATCATTCATTTGCGAGCGGAGACCTTAACATGACTCAAGAGAGATGATGAAGTAACAATTACGTGCGTAAAGCAACATATAGCGACAAGGCCATGGAACCGACAAGAAGCTGAAGCGCCTTCTATTGTAAAACAGGTTTTTGGCATAATCGCAATCACTTCAAATTTTCATTCCTCTAGACAACTCTATCAGTAAGTATCATCAAGCCAATCAAGCTAAGTTATATAGAGTTGAGTGTCTTATGTGCTAGTTCTCTCCAAAATCTGAGCCCCGGATTTTCTTTAAAACTTTTTCATTCTTTCTGACTAGATTTTTCTTTCAAAGTCATGCTTGACATCAAAGTTTTACTAGCAAGACATGGAATGGGAACCAGAACCAAATGATATTTGACTAATGCGGGGAATGAAGCTTAGGTGCAACCAACCAGATAAAAGTATTAACTAACTTAAACTTACGAGAAAAGTGAATATACGTATATTATACCTTCTTGATTGCTCTTTTCTCAAGTCATGTGTCCTTGCTTTCTTCTCATTTATAAACTGCTAGCGGCGTTCAAATCTATAATAAGCTCATAAAAAATACCAAGAAATGAAACCAAAAGTTTTCTCTAAATTTTATTATGCAAAACTGGAATTAAACATGACAACATAAAAAGTAAATAAAAAAATATGCATGTAAAGGTAACTAGGGGAGTGAGCTTCCTCCAAGCTTAGGCTCTTGCCTAGAAAGGTCTACTCGTTGCCACCACCGTGGTCATGCTGTGAGTGGGGCCACTGAAAAGCTGGTGGTGGTCCACTAGAGGAGGAAGGTGCAGCACCGGGCTGCCCGGCGGATGGACAAAGAGTGGTGAAGACTTGAAGGTTGCAGAATCAAGTATACGTTGTTATTGGCTTGGTAGAGTGTCATCTTGACACTCACAACATGTTGTACTAGTTGATGATACTTCGTTCTAGGTACACACTCGTAACCATAGCCATAATGCTACCATGGCGCCTTCCAAACGTGCCCTCCACCGCTGCCCCAACCGTGCCCATCGTCAAAATCGGCACCAACACCGGTGGCGGCGTCTCACTGGGGATCATTCGCGGGCTCAACAAACTAGCCCGCATCAGACCTAGCCTGGTTAATCTGATCCAAGGTGAGCACCCACTCCTGGCGTGTACTCACATCAAAAGCTCGTGTAAGGGTCAAGCCAACAAGTATTTGTCCCCTGTCAATCAGGGGACACATAAAAAATTTAGTTTTTACTTTTGTTAACCGAACTATATTTGATCGGTTTGGTTTTCCGTTGGTAACCGAACATGCAAGCACTACAGCACCAAGAGTGTTTCTCCTGTGTGCACGCCGCTTAAAGGGCATGCCAAGTAGCGACCATCAGGGCTCATTTAGTTGTTGGGGTGGGACAAAACAGTGCAATAAACCCTAGGGAGAGATTATCCTGTGCAGATGGGATCCCCGCCACGGGGGAGATGTTCCCACTACCCCATGTGCCCAAACGGCAACGGGAGGGGAGAGAAGACCTCACGTACAACATACAAACATAATAATCCCTCCGTCCGAAATTACTTGTCGCCAAAATGGATAAAAATGGATGTATCTAGAACTAAAATATGTCTAGATACATCCATTTCTTTGACAAGTATTTCCAGACGGGGGAAGTACAACAATCATGGATACATTTTTTTAAAACAACTATAAGAAAATTAGAAGCATGCATAAAGTTTAGAATTTAAGTAAACTAGAATTAACATACAAAAAGTTCAAAATTCATGTGAACTAGAATTCGAAAAATATTACAACTGATATCCATCACTAAACCAAAGTTCAAATGTCGTCTAGCCCGCACTTATTGTGACCGAGTGTTGGCCTAAACCATTTTCTTGCTTCAACATGAAAACAATAATTACAACTAGCGTTGATGCATCATTGTTCAAGTTTGTTCACTGGAAAAGTTTTGAATTATCAAGTCGATCGTCATGTCTGAGGCAGAGACACTGTCAAATAAGATGAGCTGCAAGGTGACAATCAGTAGTCCTACTCAAGTCTTTTCTCCACTCTTCATTGACCCTCAAAGTACCACATCTCGATGTTGTCTGAACTACGAAAAAAGTAAGTTAGCACTAGTTCATAATTTCGGTGCACTATTTTGAAGTATAAGAAGATTAATATGAAATAGTATCGACCAACATATGATCTGTGCATTGTGCATAAAATAAATCAAGACTACATTGCTTGCCAAAAGAATATTTCAAAAGATATAGTTTCTTCAAGCTTCACTGAACTACTACGAAGTACTCATATTCAGAATGTCCTAAAGAACCAAAATATTACTTCTAGTCACTACAAAGTACTCGGATTGTATATTCACTTGTCAAGGGATAAAGCACAGCTTTTTTACATATTTCTTATTTGATATGTGTGCGTGCGTGCGTGTGTGTGCGCGCGTGCCTGTGTCATCCAACAACATGTAAAAACACTAGATTGTCACCGAAGCAATCAAGAAATATAATTACAAGCTGCTATTGAAAAGCACCACCATTGTACCAAATTACTACGGGGATGCCAAATTACTAATATACACGTGGTACGTGACCACACTCCACTGTTGTTCAAGTAAATTCTCTGATGAGTAAGTCTGTAATTTCGTGAGACTTTTTCTTAATGAATATACAAACTACCAACAGGTAATAAAGGACGACACAAATTTTCGAGGGGACTCTAATCAGGTTCAAAGCACTGTTAAACCTTATATAACTGCAGCTAGGATGAAGCAGCAGCAATATACATTCAAAGAGCCAATAGCTAGCAGGCTCAGGAATAAAACACAAAGATGGTAATATACTAACCTCCCAGGCTCCTTTCAAATGATACTAATGGACATGTTCCCTTCTCTAAAGTATTGCTGTGAGATGGAAACCATAGACTGAAAAAATAATAAAAAGCATTGGGGTTAAAAGCACTGCCAATCCATATACAATTGCAACTAGCAAAAACCTGCAGCAAAAGATTCAAGCCATTGCCAATAGATCATGTAAACTGTAGGAGAACTAATGGTAATCTAAAGTTACTAAGTTTTACATTGTTTCATGACGCATTTTTTGACAAGGTTTAGAAAACAGATGTTAAATCACACACAACTGCTCAAACAGAGAAATGGCAAATTACACACAATCGCTCATAGTCCGGCTTGAAAAACTGAACCTTCTATTAGTCAAAGCAGCTTCGCAGTATGAGCCAGGGTACGAGCCCAAGCAACCACACCTTGGTCCATCTCAGAAAGTTAGGTTTTCTATAATTCTGGGCAATGAAGCGGTATGAGCAGGAGTATGAGTGTGAGCGCTCGTACTCTACTCCGTCGTTTGCTCTAGAAGTTTGTTGCTTCTCCTCGATGCCTTGGTACTACGACCGGTAGTACGAGCGGCTGACTCGTACCATCAGCCGTCTTCTGCCATGTTTACTCATAATATCAGACTTTTTATTTTCTCTTCTCTTCTTCCAAATTCTTCTTCCCTGGTTTTCTTCTTCTACAAAGCATAGCTCAACGGTCCTTTCCATTAGGTTATCAAGCCGAACACTTGATAGAGAGTTTCGATGCTAACAAAACTAAACTGTTTCCTTCTCCCTCCCCTGCAGCCACCGATGATGCATTTGCAACATGCGGCATGTTGCAAAAGGCTTTGCAATATGATCCATGTTGCAATTGGTGACCAAAGGCCCACATTTTTGCAATGTCCTGCAACCTAGAGGTGACTACAACATGGTCCATGTTGCAATGAGTGAGCACAACATGGTCCATATTGCAATGGGTGATCAAAGGCCCATGTGTTTGCAACGTTATGCAAGTTGGAGGAGACCACAACATGATCCATGTTGCAATGAGTAACCACAACATGGTCCGCGTTCTGATGATCCAACGGCTACATGAGATAGATTCAACGACTCGCGACCTAGGCATTTTTTGCCAAAGATCAATCGGCCGTCGGTCAAATAATTTCTTCCTAGTAATGTGAAATAATACTGGGTCCTCTTTGGATTGTAGGACTTTGTCAAAACTTATAAATAGGAAAGCGAAACACATGATTGGAATGACAAGACTGTGTTGAATTCTACATGACAAAACACAAGTTGTTGAGATAAAGCAGTTGGACGCTACATAGAAAGAAAGAATGGGGAAATCTATCAGTATGATTTTCTGCTAGTGTTAAATTTGTACGCTAGATAGAAAGCCGAGGCATTCTTTGTAAAAAAAACAGTTAAAGATAAAGGTAGAGGATGTAGTTAGGGCGTGTTCTGAGACTCTCCAGCTTCTAACTCCACCAACTTCAATAGTTGAAATTGACCTTGGCTCTGAGAAGCTAACTTCTCGAAGCTGAGCCGGCTAGCAGTGCAAAAATCTGGAGCGACCAAGGCTCGGCTCCACCAAAAAGAAAATCTAGAGTTTTCCCAAATTACAACCATAGTGCCACCGCCGAACATAACGATTCGTTGCCCACTTGCCCACTCCTCGCCTGATAAAAGAACTATTGCTGGTTCATGCGGTTCCCCTCCCTTTGTCGACATCCCCCTGTCGTCCCGAGCGCTAATCCTACCCACCACCACGAGCCCCACCGTCGCGACCCTGCCACTGCATCACCAACTAGCGCTCCTCCCGACGGCATATCCAGCCGTTCCAGGTCCATCCCCGCCAGAT
Organism: Triticum dicoccoides; assembly: GCF_002162155.2. Lineage (NCBI taxonomy): Eukaryota > Viridiplantae > Streptophyta > Magnoliopsida > Poales > Poaceae > Triticum > Triticum dicoccoides. Next base: position 34,162,229 of record NC_041390.1, on the reverse strand, counting down.
CCCCTCGATGCAGCCCCCAGGAGCAGGACCGACACAGCTTCCCGACCGGCAATACGCACCCCGACCCCCATTAATGCCAGTGCTCATCTCGCCGAATACCCAAACTGGGTTGCTTCTCGGCCCAAACAGGCGGCCAATAGGTCAGCAGTCTCCCCAACTGGGTTGCTTTGCTGCGAGAAGCAATGAACGTCCCGAACACTTCTAGTTCGCTAGGTGGAGTTGGAAGCTGGATTTGCGGATTTGAAGAAGTTCGGAGAGGTTTCGAACACGCCCTTAATATCATAAACATGCCTTCGGAAGGGGAGATCCCTAATATTAAATGAAGGCATGCAAGCAATACGACCAAGTCTGAAAGAAAAAAGAAACAAGCCAAACTGTTCGCAGCATACATAGACCCAAAAGAGGAGCAATTAATTACAAATAGGGATGGCAATTTTATCCATGGATCTGGATATCCATGAATACCCGACCCAGTTGGGCAAGGGTATGGGGCACATTTCTGCCCATGGGTCCGTGGATATGGATACCCGTGAACAACCGGGTTGGACACGGTTATAGTTTGTGCTCCATGGATATCCAATGGATACCCGTATTACATGTGGGGCCATATGGCAGTGACAGTAGAAAGAGCGAATCAATGGGAAATGGCAGGCAATATTCAACTGGTGCCATAAGCTATATGCTATAGAATCAACCCCTAGTATGTCACACTTACAGACTCATCGTATTACTTGTTGCCTACTTATGCATGTAGTTTATGTTGTCATTTGTGAGTGAATGATGATGAGTTAATTTGATATTTGGGAAGACTTCATGCTGACTTTTTTATGCCCATGGAGCTCCATGGGTATGTGGGTATCCAGCGGGTTTGGACATGGGCACAAGTTGTGCCCATGGATAATTTGGTGGATGGGCAGAGGGTAGGAAGATGGGTCATGGGTTGGATTTGGACCAGCTCCACCCGCCCCAAACCCGACCCATTGCCATCCCTAATTACAAAGGGTTAGTGCAACAAATCAAAGAAAACGAAGGATCTCCAAATGAACACTTCATGACAAGGTTCACATTGTGTGCAATCAGTGGCCTACTTTGTCTAATTATAAACTTAAAAGTGAGCTAAGATTACTTGAACCTTATGTTGGACGATAATGATATAAGTAACATAATTCAGGCAACCATGATGCCTGATCCCTCAATGAGAGCTTAAAGCAGTACAAGGTCAATAAACAGAAATTTTGTTGGTAATCTCACTCTCTTAGAGGTAATACATAATGCCTAGTTATTTCTACTGCGTTCCAATGTAGTTGTGCTATGGTTTTCCAACTCAATCATTTTGACTGTGTTAGAATGCAGGTGTGGTACTAGGAGAAATTCTATCACTACAAGAAATCTGTTAATACATGACGGTCATCATCCGTCACAGACTAACAGAAAACTGTCATGGCTGCCCACCCATAACGGACTTGAAATCTGCTGCCAACGTGGACATCTATTTTTCGTCATAGAAACCGTCATCAATTTAAGCAAAATTTAAATTTAGTTCAGCCCATTAGCCTATTTAATTCGGCCTAATTTTCACCAAGTACATTTTTAAGCATAATGCATTACAGAAATCATAATGCAAACTTTGGCCCAAGAAAAGTATTTCCAAAATTACATTCAACCATCGAGAGGTATCTACAACATAGTAGTTTACAAAAACCTCCATAAAATGGTAATTTTACAACATAGCTTAACAAAATATCACTCAAAAAAATTAAGAAATAGTACAATCCAGTTCACACAAACTATACATTTAAACTATTGAAGTAGTTATTCATGTTCTTGCCGTCGACACTCCTGATGGACGCTATCTATCACGTCATGCAGATTGTGATGGGCAGCACCAAGTAGCCCGCTATGCAATCATACCTAGCATATTTACAAGACCGTTAGATATTTGTAGATATGAATAGATAGATGTAAGAGAAGTGCAACAAATTTAAAAAATAAATCACGTGTTGTCCAAAATTCTTAGATCTTACACTAGCATAGTATTTGCTACATATAAGTATCATGTAGATCTGTATTAATTAACACAACCAAGTTATGAGTAAACAATGAAATGCTAAGTACTTTGCATATCGTCCAAACAAGAAACAGAAAAACACTTGTCTCACAAAGGGGGACAATACATAATGCAGTGCACAAGATTCATTCAATTGTCATATGTCCAATGCTCCCTGATGATATGTTATGAAGATACAAGAAGGGATAGTTATGCGTTGAGAAGACAAACAGCGACAAACAGCTACATACATCTACAGTTGTCCAATTGTACAATATTTTTCCAGTGCAGTGAGTAGGAATGGATCAACTTTTCAATACTTATTGAATGGCGCCTTTGGGTACCACCGATTTTCATAAATTAGGTTAAGCAACCACAGAATCTACCCTGTTAGAGCATTAAGAAAGCATATATGCCCTGAAGAACAATGTCCACATCTTGTTGAGACTTGATAGTTGAAACTTAGAACAAAAAAAGATATAGTAAAAATAAAATCAAAAGGCTATGAAGGACACAGCAATTGACCTATCTAAGAATGTTGACATTTTGCCCATACATTTCTCTTGCAGCCACAAGAGATCATCAACAGTTAAGCATACAGCTGAAGAATTTGTATTCGACTAGAACAATAATAAAGCAATAAGTGGAGATGCAAAATTACCAGCAGTGGTGAGGTGATACGTTTCTCACAGCCAGGACAACACCATCCTTAGTCTTCAAGGCGCTAGTAGTGGAACCAAACTAAAATCCATAGCAGAAAGATCAACATCATAAACGTGGCTTACATGTAGCGAGGGGCGCACAAATCTCAGCACCAAAATCTAAAGGTCTGCAGTCCCATCCTAATTGTCCAACATCAGGCTCCACAAATCTGGGTGTTGAGAAAACTGTATATCAACCTGGGTGTCCATGAGATAGACCTGGGCAAAGCAACTGACAAAAATTAGTATACTGTTAAACCAAAACTTTTGACAGAGAATTATTATTGACACAAAGAAGAATTTCATTGGAGGCCAAAGTGCAATGAAAACACCAATATTGTTATTTGCTGCAAACAAAAATCAAAATTTTCGAAGCTGCAGATTATTACACTATCTCATTATCTTTGTGTGCCTCTAAATCTCCAAAGCTGCAGATTGCTACACTTTCATTATTTCATTTTAGAGCCTCAATCATGTTGAGTGTATTAGCTTATTCAGTGGTGAATCTTGTGCCTCCCCCTCCAGGTCAGGGAGCAGCTTATTCGGTGGTAAAATTGTGTGCCTCTCCCCCTCCCTCTCAGCTTTTGTAGATGGAAGGAAGTTACTTCTAAAGCTTGCTGTGGTATGTCGAATTGCATAAATTTCAAACAAGACCATATACCAACATATATTGCGAAAATGTGACTTGAATGTCACACGCACACACCAAAAAACGTCCAGCATTAATTCAGATAGGAACATGTACAGATATATGCAGGAAAACAAATTCATTATTACCGATCAGTATTAAGCGAGGCATTGTCAGAACTAAGAAATACTACCTCAGTTTAGCCTACAAAAAACGCATTATATTTTGAAATGGAGGTAGTATATCTGAACTTATCAGAACCTTAACAATACACTAAAGCCGAAGGAGATTTTTTTACCGAATGTAAGCATTGATATTTGATCCTAATAGCAACAAAGATGAGTACATCTAACTTAGACAAGTTCTGCTGCAAATAAAAATGCACACTGGTATACTGTATCAAACAGCCACTTCTTAGTGAAGAACATACACAACGTCAATTATTAGTTTGCAACTATGCCAGGGAGTAAAGTGGTAAATAATATTTAAAAATATAGAGATATGCCAGATTTATAACAACAGAAAAGAGAAGAACACTAATATGATTTATTCATCACTGGCATGGTCTAATTTTTTGTTAGGGACTGAACGTGAACTACCACACAACTTGTCTTCTTCTGCAGACATATCTTTTAGGAAGATATGTTTTATTTTAGTGTTTTTAAACCATATATACGACATACAAATAAAAAATTTGTATCAATAAGAAAACACTTACACAAATTCAGGATTTTCTACAGTTCTTGGCTGCTTGCCTTCACTTCCGAAGTGCTGATGGCGCTGCTTGTGCTAGCCAAGAGGGATGGTCGTGGTGGTTCAGATGGTGGACTTCCCTGGATGTTAGGTGCGTGTGTGCACCTGCAAGATGAAGGAAATCAATCACGCAAGCACGCAGCCCATCACCTAGCAACCACGTATGTACTCCGGAAACAACAAGCACGCATGTACTACGGCAGCAGCAAGCACACATGTAGTATGTCAGTAGGAAGCAAGCGCCCAGTGAACAAGACGACCACGACAAGCAGCAGCACGAGAGGACCTGGAGGTGAGCAGTGGTTGGGACGAAGTTACCTTGCTGGCAAGTGGCAACGGGCGGCGGCGACAAAGCGACTCCACGCAGCGGCAAGGCAATTCCATGCGGCGGCGGCATGCTCATGCGGTCACCATCGATCCAATCTGCTTGCTCTAAAAAAATCAGCATCGAGGAGAAGGGAGAGAGGAGCGAATCTAGGTGGGGATAGAGGAGGGAGAGAGGAGCGAATCTAGGTGGGGATCAAGGAGGAGCGAGAGAGGAGCCGGTCTAGGAGGAGTGACAAGACGAGGGGGTGGCGGCGGAGGGGGAGAGAGATTGGGGAAGAAGTGTCTTAGGGTTAGGTTTTATATACGAGGATGGGTTTGGGCGGGCTTTTGTGGGCTTGCGGGCTGTACTAGGTCACCCGTGACAGTTTTTGAATTTGTCATGAGAAATCCGTCATGTATTAACAGATTTTTTGTAGTGTATGTGGACAAAGTTAAACACAATATAGACATAGATTACTCTCCTCGTCAGAAGCCTTTGATTCAGTTATGGGACAAGGAGAATGTGGCAAAGATGGAGAAGGCCCAGCTTGCGGAGGGAGATGTATGTAAATGATTTGCTACATGTCCACTGCCACAGAATTTAGTTTTACTTTCTTTACTACAAATACTAACCATTCATCTTGTATTCTTCAAAATAGATTATTGAGGACCTCATGAGTGATGTGGAGTATGTACTACACAGACCTGTCCATGCCAGCAATGAAGTACGCACAATTCGAACCCTATTTATTGCATTTTCATACTACAAACCGTATTCTAATTATATCCATCCTTCTACACGGTCGCATATTGCAAAAAAATATACAACTATGCAAGTGATAGAACATAACACCACTCAAAAATACACGGACGGACATAAGTACTTCAAGCCACTTGTAGATGGTTTAACTGACACTGAACTCAATACAAACCCGACCAACAAAACACTACTCCATGTTGTAAGTGAATAGAGGTAAAGTCATATTCACAAATGCACAATTTTATCTCACATTTTCGTGTGAAATAAAGCACCCCTTATTTCCAATGCAGGATAATAAGTTCGTTCAGCCCGACATAACAGATTAAGAAATTCAAGTTATTTAAAAGATATTCTACTTATCTATTAGTGTGGTTCAATGCATGTTAACCACTCGTTCTCCTTTATGTACAAGCTTTTGCAAGAAGGGTGACAAGTGCACATGGCACAAGGGAGCAGACGAAAGACATGAGTAAGGAGAATCTACCGAACATGACAGTGACACACCTGCCAAGTGACAGTGAGGTCATCAAGCACTAAATCGTCATCTGCAGAAGAAGATACAACACATATAGGTGATGAGGATGACACATTAATGCCAATGGGACACTGTGCTGGTCACACCAAATCAACCTCTGTTTTCATTAAGGAAGATGGGTATTCCTACTATGACCATGAAAAGAGGCAATTTCGTGGTATGTCGCACACATTTTTCCAATCATCTATTATATAACATTGTTCTATCTAGAGTTTGTAACATGGATAAATTCACATACTGAGTGCGGGTCAGAAAGAAACACTAGAATGGGTAAACAAAAGATGATAAAATGCCTTAGGGTAATTTTTCAAACCTGCACTTAGTATGTGGATTTATCCATGTTAAAATTATAGAAAGAGCAATGCTATATAACTGGATGATAGACAATGATGTGTGCAACATACCACAATGTTGCCTCTTTTCATGGTCATAGCAGGAATACTCATCTTCCTTCTTGAAGAGAGATGTTGATTTCCTATTTGAGCGGCGCAACGTCCCATTGGCATTAATGTTTGTGGTACCCTCATCAGCTAGACGTGTTGTATCTTCTTCTGCACATGGCAAATTAATTTCTAAAAGCCCTCGTTGCCGCTTGGCGGGAAGGGGAGCCTTGGCGCAGTGCTAAAGCTGCTGCCTTGTGACCTTGAGGTCACGGGTTCAAGTCCTGGAAACAGCCTCTTACAGAAATGTAGGGAAAGGCTGCGTACAATAGACCCAAAATGGTCGGACCCTTCCCCAGACCCTGCGCAAGCGGGAGCTACATGCACTGGGGCTGCCCTCGTTGCCGCTTGGCGGGTGTTGTTGTCATGTTCGCTAGATTATCTTCCTCTTCATACTATCTTCAGTGTGGTCCCTTATGACATGTACACTTGTCACACTTCCTAGAAAAAGGCTTGTACATAAAAGAGAACCGGGTGTTTAACATGCAGTAAGCCACACCAATAGATAAGTAAATAACTTTTAAATAACCTTAATTTCTTAATCTGGTATGTTGGGATCTATTATCATGAATGGGAAATAAGGGTGTTCTCTTTCACATAACAATTTGCAAGATAAATTTGTGCATTTGTAAATATGGCTTTACCTCTAAACAGAGTAGAGTTCTATTGGTCAGATTTGAATTGAGTTTAATGTCAGTTAAACCATCAACAAGTGGTTTGAAGTACTTATGTTTATCCTTGTATTCTTTTTGGGTGGTTTGATGCTCTATTACTTGCATAGTTGTATGACTTTATTGCAATATGTGGCCCTACATTAGAAGGATGAATACAGTTAATACGTGCAATAACTAGGGTTCAGATTGTGCGTACTTCATTGCTGGCACGCAAAGATCTGTGTGGTACATTCTCGACATCACTCATTAGGTGCTCAATAATCTACTTTGAAAAACACAAGATTAATGGTTAGTATGTCGTAGTAAAGAAATTAAATCTCAATTTTGTGGCAGTGGACATGTAGCAAATGATTTATATACATCTCCCTCCGCAAACAGGGCCTTCTCCCTCTTTGCCACCTTCTCCTTGTCCTAGAACTAAATCAAAGACTTCTAAAGAGGAGAGTAATCTATGTCTATATTGTGCAGAGCAAGGTTAGCAACAAAATTTATTACTTATCGCTCTTGTACTGCTTTATGCTCTCAACAAGTTATAAGGGTCAGGTTTACCCAATTTATACAATTTATGTAATCGTAGTTGGACATAGTAGGCGACTGATTGCGCACAATGTGAACCTTCTCATGAAGTGTCCATTTGTAGATCTTTTGTTTTCTTTGATGTGTTACACTAGGCCTTTGTAAGTAATTGCTCGCTCTTTCGGGTCTTTGTATGCCGCGAACAGTTTGGCTTCTTTCTGTTTTTGTTTCGGGCTCGATCGTCTTGTGTGCATGCCTTCGTTTAGTTTCAGGTGCCTCACCTTTGAAGGCAGGCCCATGATATTTACTACTTACTCTACCTTTTTCATTGACTATTTTTTGTTTTCCTAACAAAATTTGTTTTCTATTGACAACAAATACCTCAACTTCTGCAATGAAAGCTAGCATCTTTACTTGACGAATTTGAATATTGCATAGATGTAGTAATAACCCCTTAAGATTAGGTTTGCAATCTTTTTCCTCTGATTGCCATGCAAGACTTCCCAAATAAGGTCATAATAACACCTTGATAGTAGACCATGCAGTGTGACAAGTTGTTAATAGCAAAATATATATCATAATAATTAGATAAATTACAAAAAGTAAGCAAAAGGAAAATTTTAGTGTGACAAGTTGTTATTACGTACATGTGTTGTTTTTCAATAAAAAATAATATATACATACCTTCTCTCTAGCCGTTGGCCCTTTATTTACACAAGCTAGCCATGACGGGTGATGTATCCTAACATTAGCGGATGACAAAAAAAATTAGAAAGGTCATAATTTTTTTTCTTTGGCAACAAAATTCCATATCGTACTAAAAGAAAATTGGGCTTATATGTACCTATGCTTTCCGTGGCTTCGGTGTGGTAGGAGTGTGTGAATCAGTAATCCCACTTTTCTTCCTCGAAGAATTCATGGCAGGTGATGCTTGCTGATAAGAGGCACACCACAACAGATACATGTCAATCATATGGGAAAATCTGAAGAAGAAGAAAAAGTCAAATATATGTTCTTATTCCACCCTACATTGCCTAGCTTTAACTAACAAAAGTTTCATTAATGACGATAATTGGAGACCAGAAAAAGGAGTTGCATTGTTCCCTATACATGATACTCCCACCTTTCCAGTTTAAATTAAGAAGAGTTCTGTCAACAACAATCAGGGCCGGCTCTATGTCTTTTAGGGCCCTAAGAAGTCGCGATGTGGGCCTTTAAGACTATCTATAATGTATATAGATGTATATACACATATATATCTAATTTCATATGAAAAACTTCTGGTGCTTAAAAACACAAGTTTCATTGCGCATTTCCTGATGCAAAATCACGCGTATTCAAGATGGCATGCCACTGTGCCGTCTTCCTCAAGTGCAAAACAGAGGCCGATGCGTGAAACATGGATACTAATTGCATAATGCTTTCAGCAATCAGAGCAAAAGAGATGTGCTAACATGCCAGTTAAGAAAACTGAAACTACAGGGTACGAAGCTATACTTCAAACTGATGCCGTGATACGGCAATAGAGTTTAGCTAGACATAATTCTTTCAGCAAATAAAACAGCGACTTGACCAATTGGATGAGTTCAAGTGTTTAGCACTAGATAGATCAATTACCTTTGCAAATAATGAGGACTAATTAGCAGCTACTACTACAAACTTAAAACCAAAAGTGTAGCGATTAGTCGGCTAGCAGTACTACCGATTCAGCAAGTCCTAAACCCTGCTACTGAGTAACAAAAGCATCGCATAAATCGTAGATCTGACCTTGTACCCTGGAGCTGAGCGGCAGGTTTCCCACGATGGCTGCACTTGTGGTATGTGTGCGGGATTGAAACGATGCCAACCGGCAAGAGTAGCAAAGACGCCGTCAGGACGGCAACCGGCAACGATCCTCGGCAGGGCTTGAACTAGGCAGCGGCGGCGATCGGATCTTCCTGAGCGGAGGCTCCTATTTATCGCCTTTTTTTTAGAAACTCCTATTTATCGCCTAGGTCCACAATTGTCGACCAAACGCGCACCTCTCCCCTCTCCCTCGCTACCGGAAAAAAATTATATGAGACCAGGTCTCATATAAACCAGGTGAGACCCGTCCTGATGGATGACATGTGGCATTCACATTTCAGGTGAAGGGTGGGGTAGATGCTTTGTGATTTGTAAATGTCATGTGTCATCCATCAAGATGGGTCTCACCTGCTAAACCGTGAGACCTGGTCTCATAGAATTTTTTTCCCTCGCTACCTGACTTTGGGTCAGCCCAAGTAGGGCAGGCTCACTCTTTCGGTTATGGGGAGGTTTATCTTTTTTTCATGTTTGTTTATATATACTCCCTCCGTCCCGAAAAACACGTCAGTTCATTGCCAGTTTTATAAAAAAGCCCTCGCAGTTTCAAAACAATCACAGACAAGCCCCTCCACCCCGTCTTCTTCCTCCGCCGTCGCCCGTGCGTCTCCAGGGGCCGGCGCCGCCAAGCTGCGCGATTTGCAGCCCACCAGGAAGTGTTCCGCCTCCGTCGCCACGTACCTTCAACGCCGCTGCCGTCGCCAAGTACTTACTCCGCCACCGCCGCCCAGACCTGCGCCGCCGCGATTACCTGCGGGCGTCGCTGGAATTTCAACCACGATCCGGTGGAGCAGGAGCTCCCTCTCATCGTCCTCGAGCTCCCGCGAGTCCACCTTGAGCTGCCTCCCGTGCGCCACCGCGATCCCTCCCGCCGTGATCCACCTACGGGCATCGCCGGAGCCGGCCCCCACGATCTGGTGGACAGGAGCTCGCGCGCGTCCTCCGTGGTCTCCCGCGAGTCCTCGTCGAGCTCCCACGCGTCGCCGTGGTGCTCCTTCTTTGCCTACGTGCCTGCCGGTGGTGCTAGCCCGTGCTGCTGCATCTTGTTTCTCCTCTGTTTCTCCCCTGCCGCCGGTGGAGCTAACCCGTGCTGCTGCTGCTCCTCTTCCCGTGTTGATGCTACTGCTCCTCTGCCTGTGCTTCTGTTGCTGATCCGTGTCGTGTTGCTGTTGTTGTTGTTGACTCCCGCCGTGACTGCTGCTGCTGGTGCTATTTGCACTCTGAAGAAGGTACTCCATCAGAGTACTGCTACCTGACAATTTGTGAAATTGATTTACTGTTAACTAAAAGCTTTCAATTAATAGCAAGGCCTTGAGTAAATTTAAGCAATTGCCTTGTTTGCAAATACTCCAATGATGATCAATGAAGTGTTTGTTTCCTTTGTGCATGGTTCTTTCCAAAATGTGGGAAAAACTAACGGAAAAAAGCATGTTCAAACATTTACCATGGTTCTTTCCAAAATGATGATAAATTGAAGTGTTTGTTTCCTTTGGGAGTAATTGTTTCAGACATATTAAAACGTTAAGACTGCTGACTGTTGCTCCTTCCCAAATTGTGGGAAAAACTAACTGAAAAAGGAGAATATGGACAAGTTTCTGAAAACACTTCTCTGGATGAGCATACCTATAGTTAGGAAACAAACACTTCAATTCTAGCATAAACTTCAGATCTCACTGCTTCAGAAATGATTTCAGAGCCACAATGTACTCCATGCCAAAGTATTTCCTACAGAGAAAAAACAAAAATAAACAAACATAAATTACTTAATGAAAGCTTGGGTATAAAGTGGAGTACATATAAATTCAGTTATTTGAATCATTCAAATTCAAATGCATGCATGTTGGTTACACAAATGCATGTTGTATGCCTTGTCTAATCCTTGTATATAAACTCCTTGTTGGAATTTATTTGGATTAATTTGAATTAATCAGAATAATCTGAAAACTTTGGTCACTGCAGGGCCACTACACTACTATACATGGCCACTACACCGCTCCATGTCAGTACTGTTCAGAAACAAACTTGGCTGAAAATTCAGTCATTCTAAAATTTGCTTCAGTCAGTTTACTCCTAAAATTCAGTAAACAACTACTCTGCATACATGCTGGAGATCAACATCAACAGCTACTCTGCATATTTTCCAAGATGTTTCAAAGATATGCACACTACTGTACTTGGCGGAGTATGTCTAACATTTGCAGCTACACTCATTTATAAGAAGAATGCATTTTTTTTCTTCTTTTTCAGTTTATTTCCATTATATACCCAGTCACCTAGGCAATACCAAAATGATAGGCAACAGCTAATTTGGTTAGTTGAATTTGTTTCTGATAAGAATAAACCTAAAGGACAGGAAACTTCACTGGAACTAAAACTAAATTTGTGATGCACACAACAAACAGAACTTTTTTGCATCTAAGAAAACCTCATGGATTGTCCTAAATACTCCGTGTCAATAATTGGTTTTATTTAGTTAAGAGGTCCATTTCATGCTATCAAGGACACTTCCAGTTTTTCTTAGTTTCATCAAAGGTTCATCAATACAGATGCTAAAATCTAGCATATCTCATGGAATGGATCAGCTTAAAGCCTAAAATAAGAAGTCTAGATAGGAACACTTAAAGACCATCTCCAGAATAGTCACACAATAATTTGCAAGAAATAATACTTTCTATACTTTACTAAATAAAATGACTTACTCCAAAGATAGGTTATTGCTACTGTCAAAATTTGTTTCAAACAGTTTTCTGTCAACTTGTGAGCAGGAAAATGGCTTCAGAAAATTCAGTTAACTGAGACTACAGTGAATATTCAGTTTTCTATCAATTTAAATGGATCCATCCAATATCTGTAGTCCAAGTTTAAATGGGCTGCAGTCATGTCCAAGTTTAACTGAATATGTGCGTGCACGTCTACACTGTTCTGCTCTGCATTCATCCAACGACATTACCGATGTTGACTTGACGCCTAACCAAAATGATTTTGCCATCTCCCATCTGTATCCAGCTCCACAGATAGATGGAGATAGCCCCTCCTTGATATCGACCCGTGTTGGGAATGACCTCTCACGTTCTATTCTTCAACAAATATCACCGGCCGGCAATAACCAGCTTACACACATTGCAGAAGATAGATTTTCCTTTTTTACTGTTATTATTAAAGATCACCTATGCTCTCTCTCTCTCAGTTCATCTATTATCTGAAACTGCATCCACTAACAAGACAGACATCTAGTATCTGAAACTCCAAAGAACAAGAAATCTTTGAGGATTGATGGAGTCAAGCAAAACAGCAAGTAAAAAAGCCTTTGCAAAATACACTATCCTTACAAACATAATTCCCTTCCTGACAAGAAGCATTTAAAAATTGTAGAAAGAGACGTGTTAACTTACCCTAAGCAAAAGTATAACCATACTCTAAACTCAAGCACTGTCAAAATTAGAGAAGACATGGCTGTTCCAAAACCACGCCCACCAAGAAAAACTGTATCTGCTTCCTGCCCAGAAGCAGTTTGTAGAGTACTGTCAAAATTCAGAATGGTGACTGATTTTTTCAGTAAAGTTCATATGGGAAGGTAATAAATCAGTTTTGATTCTATTGACAGAGTACATTGAACTCTGTCAACACAATTAGACATGAATAAGAACTCTGTCTAGACATCCAGTTTTGTCATAAATAAGAACTCTGCCTAGACATGAATAAGAACTCTGTCTAGCATGGCCATTGACATGTTGATGGCACTTTCTTTGACAACTGAATTTTGACGGTAGTAAAAATGAAAAATTCAGACTTTACCCAATGCAGACTTGCAGAGCACTTGTGCACGAGTCCGATGAGCATGAGGAGGAGCCGTCGTCGTCGATGGGCTAGACCTGCAGAGCCACAATATAATCCATGATTCAGTACTGCACAACAATGAGCAAATCTTATTGAACTTTGAGACAGTACTAATTTCAGAGTCAGAGTTCATGGATGAATTTTGAGACAGTACAAATCTTACTAAAATGTTGGATTTGGGTCGCCTATGTGTACAACTCCGTCAGTAAAAATCATCAGGACAAAGAAAGAAGGAAGATAACAGAATAGAGCATGCCACGGGAGGGGAGGGGAGGGAGGAGGGCGGACCGGAAGAGGGAAGAGCGGCTGGTGCTGCCGGACTTGTGGACGAGCCCGTTGGAGCGGGAGCAGCTGGGCGACAAGGACAAGCTCCTCCTCGGCCACAATCCGGTCCCCAAGAAGAGGGGGAGGGAGCGTGCTGCGGTGTAGCTCCGGCCGGCGGCTTTGGGTTGGGCGGGAACGGCTGCTCCAGGGAGGGAGTCGCGGCTGAGCGAGAGGGGATGGTCCGGGAAGGCAGGCGGCCTCGCGGAGAGCAGATCGACGGCGGGAAGGGACAGCTCCAGCTCGCCAAGCTCGGGGAAGGCCGCCGCCGTCGGAGAGCAGATCGAGAAAAAAAATCGAGCCTTCTCCTTCCCGTGGTTCACCATGGGGAACGAGCAAGGGAACAAGGAGAGGGAAGCAACGCGGTGGAGGTGTGGGGCGAGGCAGCTCCGGCGACGCGCAGGGGAGCCGAGCAGGGGAGCTCCAGCGCGGGGGGAGCCGAGAGGAAGGGCTCCGGCGTGCAGGGGAGACGAGTGAGGCTGCGAGGGAGACGACCAGGGATCGTGGGGGCCGGCTCCGGCGATGCCCGTAGGTGGATCACGGCGGGAGGGATCGCGGTGGCGCACGGGAGGCAGCTCAAGGTGGACTCGCAAGAGCACGAGGAGGACTCGCGGGAGCTCGAGGACGATGAGAGGGAGCTCCTGCTCCACCGGATCGTGGTTGAAATTCCAGCGACGCCCGCAGGTAATCGCGGCGGCGCAGGTCTGGGCGGCGGTGGCGGAGTAAGTACTTGGCGACGGCAGCGGCGTTGAAGGTACGTGGCGACGGAGGCGGAACACTTCCTGGTGGGCTGCAAATCGCGCAGCTTGGCGGCGCCGGCCCCTGGAGACGCACGGGCGACGGCGGAGGAAGAAGACGGGGTGGAGGGGCTTGTCTGTGATTGTTTTGAAACTACGAGGGCTTTTTTATAAAACTGGCAATGAACTACGCCTGCGACGTGTTTTTCGGGACGGAGGGAGTATATAGAAACTCTATTAATAACCCTGGGTGAAGAATAAGTAATTCTTCACCCTGACGCATCCACCGAGCCACATGGTCTGGCTCATGCAAACCTCGACCGCGATAAAATTACGTTTCACCCTTGTAAATTTACGTTGATGGGAGTGCTTTGCTGGTCGTTTAGGAGGTAGCCCACCCCGCCATTACGGGGTCTCTGCCCAGGTTACAAGTTCATGTACCTGTATCTTTTCTAACCCACTCGGCTTGACACCGTTTCTCTCTCCCTAGTCCATCCTCCGATTGCGGCGGCGGCGGCGGCGGCGACTGTGCCGGTGGGACAACCCGGAAGCGAGGGCTACTCTCCACCCTGGCGCGTGGTGTACTCCCCCATTCCCTCTCTCATGCTTGCAGGAGGCGAAGTGGACAGTGCAAAGATCCGACGCGAGGTCGGCGGCGACAACGGCCTTCTCCTGCGTCCATCCGCACCTCCGTCGGTCTTCTCGCCGGTAAGAACTCCCTCTTCCTTTTCCTGTCGTTTCCTCATCCATCAATTTCTGAATTTTTAGGGTTAGGGTTCTTGATTGTTTAGGAGCGGGGCAAAGAAAGAGGACGAAGGCCAAGAAAGGATCCCGGGTTGCCCAAGAAGCTGCTCCTCAGGTTGCCACCGCACAATGAGGAAGCAGTGGACGGGAAGGGTAGAGCTCCGTTTTGATCTCAAGGGCAAAATTTGGGGTTCGGCCCCAACAGAGCCCTCATTCTGTCCGATAAAAAGAAGCCCTTATTCTGTACGCAGTTCATCCTCACTTTTCTGCTAGATTTCGCCGTCACATCAGCAAACCTATGGACTAAAAGAAATCACGCAACAAAAGAAAAAAAAATACATTCCCTTCCCCTAATAGTTCAACACTTCTTCAGACTTTATGCAAATATTGTGAGTATTGTTTCTATCCTCTGAAGGTGTTAAGACTTATATCCCGAATGCCAGTGCAGTAATTAATTAGATTCTCGGAGTTGAAAGCATTCAGTCATGATTATTTTAAATCTTTTCTCATTGTAGTTCATATACCTGTCCGTGGATCACTCAGGTGTCATTTTTTTAATAACTCAACTTTAGTTTGCCAGTAACTAGTTTCAAAATGTTTTGTAAATGCTACTTGCATTCAGGAAGAGAAAATAGTATACTGAGAAGTACCTACCATGCCCCTAGCCCCCTACTATGATTTGAGCATAGTTTATGGTATACTAACAAGTACCTACGATATGACGCCTCTGTATTTTTTTACCTGGGCCCTTATTTTAATCTCAGCTGTAGTTAATGGTAACAAGCACCTACGACGCCCCTATTTTATTTACCTGGGCCACTAATATAATTTCAGCTCTATTTGGTCTTTGGAAATGGTATATCTGGAAATAAAGAACTATGTGTGTAATTCTATCATTCTGCAAATTAGTCAATTTTGTAGTTTCTTTCTTTTCCTCAGTGATATGCCAATATGTTTCAGCTCAGCGCATGGAGTAATTTAATGGTCCTTCTCCTGTGATTTACTAGATTGTCAGCAATGATTCAAAAGGTCAGTTCCTTTAGACATAGATGTGGAATAAAGCATCAACCTATTTAATAATGTATCCATCCATCTAGCAACAGGTAGCGTAACAAGCATAAGTAGATAGTGACCCAGACAAAGAAACCCACTAAAGAGATTGCAGGAGTATTGGTGAGCGCTCTGAATCTACAAATTCCTTGATCCATTTTTACATTATGCAAGCATAACAGAAGAGATAAAATGTAGACACTTTTAGGCACATACCCCAAATATGCCTGACGTTAGATCCAGATCAGTAAATTAACAGTATGCCAACTACACATAGCAATTCAGACGAAAAAAATGTAGACATAAAATGGGAGCACAGTAGCCAGACACTTTGAACTTCAAATATCATAAACTCCTATATGAAAAGGTAAATTCTGACTGATGCTTGTGCAATTTCTGTTACCATCTAGTTTAATTCTCTGTATGTATATGCTATGTATAAGTAAAAATATGCATGCGTTTGTTTTCCTCAGGGAAGAGCATTCCTCTATTTATTTTATCATCTAATTTAATTCTCTTTATGTATACATGTTATAAGAAAAATCTGCATGTGTGCTTTTCTCTAGCAAAGAGCATTGCTCTATTTATCTCGGACCATCATGTCTCATTCACTAGGTTGTTGGTAAGAATATATCCATGTTTTAATGTTTTTCTGACTACAGTTTATAGTTGTAAAATCTGACATTAAGCTTCAGCAGTTCAATCTTGCAAGCTTCTTTGAAATGCGGTCTGCCTGAGATTACCCCATTGGCTTTGACTAAGAGTTCCAATTAATTGTTAGGTTGCTTATCCTAAAGTTCATGATCCTGCATGCGAGCAAAGGATGTGATAAGCGCAGTTTTGTCTCTGTAGTTTTCTAGACTTTATTCATCATGACGATTTTATGGAGTCTGAACAATGTGTAGCTGCAAGGGAGGTTCCAGGAAGACTTCAAGATGCTAGGCATCATCCATTTTGAGGTCGTTTTAGCAAGACCTGATGTTTCAGTGCATATAGCGCAGTGTAACATATCAAGTCAGTTTGTTTCTGTAATTATACGGCCTTGTCCATATGTTTTACCCCAACCATCAGTATTTTGCATGATGCCCTAGGTAATTTGTGTTCGGAAATTGACATTGTGTATCTGCATACTTGGCTGGCAATATCATTACCTGACAGCCTCCGGACACATTCCTATAGAATCTTAATTCTCAAAAAAGAAACCCTATAACCTTAGGAGTTATTTCATTCTCAAAAGTATACTTTTGTTGCAGGGGTAGTATATTGGAAATCAGGGGCAGAGCTCAGCCACCAGCTTCATCTACTCGCACGAACAACAATTTTTGCACACATGTGCGCAACTGTATTTGCTTTCGTACCAATAACTGGAAAGATAATATTAATTTCCTTGATTTCACCGACAATTGCAGCATATGACGCCAATATAAATTGTCCTGCCAGTTCTTTAACAGAATTAGGAGTCAGGTTTCCAAACAATTATCTGAAACTTACCTTCTCTGACCATCCTCACCTTAACTTTACATCGCACCCGCCTTGCGAGAAGGACAGGTTACTCGGCTCCGTGTCGTAATTTTGCCTCACAAGCGTTTTGTTTCTATGGTGGATGTGGCACCCACTCGAATATAATTTTACCTCAAACAACTTTTGTTTCTTACGGTGGTTGTGGTGTGGTGTAATTTTACCTCAGACAGCTTTTGTCTCTTATAATGGTTGTGGCGTGGTGTGTGTAGCTCGTACAGCGTGGCTGGGGTGAGGAATAAGAATTCCTCACCCAGGGTGACGAATAGCGCGACCCTATATATATACTCTTAGGAGTATGTACTCCCATCCTCAATATACCTCATATACGCATTAATTATACCTCTTTATTATTCTCAATATACTTCATTAAATATTCTTAAGATACCCCAATATGAGTTTAGTTCAAAAAATATCATCTGCGTGATTTATTTTCAATCATGAAGATTTCCTGAATTCATGATTTTTTTAATTGTGAGTATTTTTGAAATCATGATTATTTTTCAAAATGGAGACCATTTTTCTACAAATTTGTAACATTTTTGAAGTCATTAACAGTTTTTAAAATTTACAAACTTTTTCAAATCCTGAATTCTTTTTTGAAATCATGAACATTTTCTGAATTCATGAATACATTTGAATTGTGAATATTTTTTTAAACGATAACTATTTTGTGAAATAGGGACCATTTATTTTTACAAATGTGTGACATTTTTTAAATCATGAACTTTTTTCGAATTTTACCAAAAAAATTGGATTCGTAAATATTTTTCAAGTCATAAACATTTTCCTAAATACTGACCATTTTTACAAATTTGCTAACATTTTCTGAAATTCACAAACATTTTTATTTAAACTGCTGAACATTTTTTTATTTGATAAAAAATTAAATTCATGAACATTTTCATAATTCATGTACATTTTCACAAATTCATGAACATTGTTTGAATTTAAATCCATGGAAAAAATTCAAATTCAGAATCATTCCTGAAATTTGGAACTTTTTTTATCCTGGACATTTTTAAAGAAGAAAAAAAGAAAGATAAACAAATAAGGAAAAAATCAAAAAAAAATCCAAGGCACCCCGCCCCTCCCAAGAACCGCTATCCAATCTACACGTCCTTTGATCATTTTCAGACTGATATATCAGCATTAAGGCAATAATAAAAATCCTTGGATACATGACTACGTGGGTAGCTTTAAAGCAAACCCATAGCCCATGAGCCTAATGTTTGCAACTTGAGGTCCCCCTAAGTTCATGTATTTTTTTCATCCGAATTTGGCTCATATGTATGTTGTGACAAAGAAACCAGTTGCTTCTTCCCGCATTAAGAAAAAGAGAAGAAAACAATTGCTTCTTATCATGACTCAAATTTTAAATAGTTGGATGAGGTAGTCAAGAATCCATGTTCAGCCGAACAAATCTCGAAAGTCGAAACACACTTTCGCCCCCCTTTATAGATAAAGTTACAAACGATCAAACCGATACATGGTGTGAGAAAACCATCATACAAGCAGGTCGGAAAGAAACATAAAAAGACATTGGGTGAGTGGCACAAGTGCCACTAACTCAACACCAAACATGAAAAAGCAGGAGAGGCCACCCCTAACACACTACAACCAACACTACTGAAGAGGACCGGAACCATGCCGCCAAGAGAAACCACCGTGCCCGAGGACCTGAACACACCGAGCCATCTCCGGAGAGGGCTAACTCGCTGTCGAGAAAGCCTCTTTTCTCCGGGCCATGGAGCGCCGCTCCTCCTAAGAGACGGCAAGGATCGAGAACGGAGACAACGAGGACACGTCTACAAGATAGGCGGTCAACGGAACCACCCCTTCGAAAGGCGAGGATGCACTACGCCAGCAAGGCAAACTCGACACCATTAGCCATATGCAACCCAAAGGTACCTGGGGTCCATAACGACGCCCTCAAGAGGGTGATGACGTCGGGCGCCACCCTCGTCAAGCCCGAAAGATTCAATATGATTTTCATCCCGCACTGCTGGCACTTTGAGGGAACCCATAGCAACGCCCTCTGGAGGGAAGCGACACCCATAGGTGTCGCCGTTGCTAGCGCCTGAAACCCCGAGCCCTCCAGCCGCACGTGAATGAGGGGGGCACCTTGCGTCACCCGAAGAAGCGAGCACGCCGAATCGCCGAAGAAATCTGCTGCGTGTTATCACAAGACGTATGAGATGGTCAATATCCATTTTCAAAATGCCCACAATAAAAAATCAGCAGCTCGCCATCATCACAATTTGTGAAGAGTCCCAATTAGAGCAACTGGTGGTGAGTAGTAATTTGGTTTGAACACAGGGTACACTGAAGCAAACACGATCGTATTTGGGGGCAGAGAATTACACAGCAACTGGCTGCAGAGCTGAAACATCAACAGGGAATTGGAGAACGCATTGGTAGATCTGCATTCAGCTCATATATATTTTCAGCAGAAGAAATCAACTGCTTCTTATCATGATTCAGAAAGTTGGGTTAGCTAGTAAAAAATCTATGTTTAGCCAAAGAAATCGGCTGCCTTTTATCACAATTCTTAAAGAAGGATCAGATGGTCAGCATCTATTTTCGAAAACAAGCACACACAAAAATCAACTGCTTCCCATGATACTAGTTCAAATGTTCAGGTTAGACACTCAGATCTGAAACTTGGTTCAATTGGCGGAGCAAAAGTAACAGCCAACAAGATTCATTTGGAGACGCAGCAAATTACAGAGTGAGAGATTGCAGAAGAATTCAAGGGTAAACTAGTAATTCAGGGGCAAATTACAGAGTGGGAAATTAGTAATTTCTGACTGCTCACACAAATCAGCATCAACAGAGTGAGAGATTGGAGAAGAATTCAAGGGTAAGCTGCTTCAATTTCCATTCCATCCCAGAACTACATCCAAAGAACAGTCAAGGCCAGGACATACAGCAGCGAGATGCGGCCATTACACCCAAGCCCATGAACACTACACAGCCATAGCTAGCTACGAGCACAAATCTGATGGCGGGGGCCGATTCGCTTGGCCTAGCCGCCGAATCCGTAGAGGGTGCGGCCCTGGCGCTTGAGGGCGTAGACGACGTCCATGGCGGTGACGGTCTTGCGGCGGGCGTGCTCCGTGTAGGTGACGGCGTCGCGGATGACGTTCTCGAGGAAGATCTTGAGCACGCCCCGGGTCTCCTCGTAGATGAGCCCCGAGATGCGCTTCACCCCGCCACGCCGAGCCAAACGACGGATGGCCGGCTTGGTGATGCCCTGGATGTTGTCCCGGAGCACCTTCCGGTGGCGCTTGGCGCCGCCCTTGCCCAGCCCCTTCCCTCCCTTGCCGCGGCCCGACATCTTCGACGCTTCTCTCTCCGGCGAGCTGCGCTTGACTGCTGTGTATCGGTGTGTTGCCGGTGGTGGTTGTTGCGGTGGTGTGGTGCGGTGGATTTATAGCTGCGAGGTTTCGGGGAAGAAGAGGGGCGCGATCCGCGTGATGCGGGGTGTGGGCCGTCGGATGTGAGACGGATGGCTAGGAGTGGGGAAGATGGGTGGCGCGGATCGGTGACGTGGCGTGGAGCGGGGGCGTGGGCGGGAGGAGGTGTGTTTTCTCGGGGTGTACTGGAGGGAGTAGCTCGGGCTTCTGTGTTTTTTGTTTTTTAGGGGTACTCGGGCTTCTGTGTAGACCATCCGCATACGTCACTACTGTTTTGGGCCTTGTGAGCAGCTTCGAGCCCGTTGAGAGCTCAAGCCGTCGACAGCTTTCACGTGTGTAGCCCTTCGTCCGCAAATACTCGTCAACAAATGAATGTATCTAGACATATTTTATTTCTAGATGCATCAGTTAAGCATGTGAATACTTTTAAATCCAAATTAAAACCAATCCAGACCACTCGACTTTCCTTCCAACAATCAATCCAATCCAAATATTGAAGTACATAATCTAGATTGAACCAAGCCAAGTGTCTTTCCCATCCAAACCAATTCAAACCGTTCCACGCTTCTGAATTAAATTCATAGTTTGAAATCGTTGATAAGATGCTGCATTGTTAGCGTGAAGCTAATGGACAAAGGCATGGGTCAAAGAGAAGAACGGGGCTTAATGTCGCCATCTCCGCCAAGTGGGTCAAAGAGAAGGAGAGGGTGGGGGTGGGGGTGGGGGTGCGTTGCCGCTAGACCATGAGGCCGAGGGAGGGAAATGCGGCGGCCGGAACTCCAGTAGCAACGACGATCCGCCGTTGAAGCGCTAGTCTCATACGTCTTTTTTAAGAGACGCTGGTCCGTATGTAGTCCGTAGACTCTGATAGCTGGTTTATATTACAAGATCGAAACGATTTTGAGACTGCTTGGTCTGTGTCAAAACCGATCCAATCCAGTCCAATAATAACTGTTAAAAAATCCAAACCAGACTAGATTAAATTACCGCTTCAGACCATTTAAACCAATTCAAAACAACCCACTAGGAAAACCAAACAAAAACTTAAGTTTGAGCCCAAACTATTCCTAGGCTTAATAACACTGAACACTCTCTTTAATGTAAAGATCCATTTCAACAGGTTTTGTGAAGCTTTTAGATGAGTTTTTTTTTCTGCCTTAAAAAAAAGATGAGTTTTTTGTTTAAAAAATGTGTTTCTTAAATCGGTTTTCACTCAGATTTTTTGTCTGGTTTTCTTTTATTTTTAGAGTCACTTTTAAATTAAGAAAGATCTTTTGAAAAAATTATTAAAAAAATAATATTTTAAAAATTCACAAGGATTTTTCAAAATCACGTTCAAAAAATTGTGACCACCGTTTAAAATTCATCAAAAAAATCATGAACATTTTAAGTCTTTTCTCCCTCCGCAACTTGGACTTCTGAGGCCAGGGGGATTCAAAAGAGGGATGTGGCAATGGAGACCAGTGCGAGAGCCAACGCGGCAGTATTTTTTTTTGAAACGGAGGCAAAAGCTTTGCCTCATCTCATTAATAAAGCAGAAGAGAGTTGCCCGGTTAATAAACGGAAAACCGGGCGAAAACCGTCACAAACCGCTGAGCGACACACACATAATACCACACACACCTCACATAGAGGGTCTCATCAACATCACACACCGGTGTTATCGTCATCACTTCTCCCCAACAGGCGTCATCGCCCTCCCTAATCTCCGAGCAAGCGACTCCGACTTCTCCGAAGACAAAAGTCGACCCAACCCACACCGTAGAGGTTGTGTGAAACACAAGAAGCCCCGACCAAACTCAGCCACCCGCGCCAAGGACAGCACAACTCTGACTAAATGATAGCTTCGAAGGAGAACTATGCAAGGTTGGCGTCGCCGAAGACCACCGAACAGACCACCTGCTGCCTATCATCGTCGCCACAGGGGCCCCGCCGCCGCAGCTCCGACTTCACCGCAACAAAACAACCCGAGGTAATCCCACGAGCACGCCGAAGAAGAGCCGACTATCGCAACCATTGTCGCGTCTCCGTCATCGCACACACCCATCATCGTTGCCTCAGAAGCCTCGACCCCAACTCCACCAACTTCCATCGGTCCCACTTGATGATGCCTAGCTCCAAAGACGAAGCCCCCGAGAGGGGATACGATGCTAGAGCACCGTCATCGTCCGATCCCATGGATCTAGGGTTTCCCCGAAGCTGCGAAGATTGGAGCTGAGGGTACCTGGACGATGCCAACAAGAAGGAAACGACGCTTGAAAGCGTCGCCATCGCTGGCTCCGGACACGCCGGAAACAAGCTTTCGCCCGGGTCAACCTCTCGAGCCCCGCACATCAAGCATCAGCAAACCCTCCATCGAGCCACCGAGGTCCAATCCGTCTGGATCTGACCACCTTCACACTTCGCAGCAGATCCGCTCCGCCCAGCACCGCAAAACTGCGTTGTCTCCACCCCGGGCTGCCGCACTGCCCAAGCAGTAGCCACTGACCACGTGGCCGCGCATCCTCACGACGGCCGAACCATGCCGCCGGGCACCTCGTGCCGAACCTTCCCGCACAGATGCACCAGGACTGGCCACGCCCGCACCTCGTGCTGCACCTTCCCTCTGGCCGCACCTCCCAGCCAGAGCAGCACCGCCCACGCCCGCGTCGTGCTGCGCCGGACCAGATCAGCCGCAACACGGGCCACAATCCCACGACGCCAGGGCAGCCACTACAGGCCAGCCCAGCCCGCACACCACCAGATCCGGGCGCGAGGGCCCCGGATCCTCCGCCCCCGCCGAAGGAGAGGAGCCTCAGCCCGCCGCTGCCGAGCTCGCGACGACCACGCGCCGGCGCTGCACGAGCCAGACATGAGCCGCCCGCCCCGTGGAGAAGAAGCCCCGCCGCCGCCGCCGCCACACGGGCTTTGCCCGGCGGCGGCGAGGAAGGGAGACGACGGAGGGGGTGGCTTTCGGCGGTGCCTTGGGTCGCCGCCCGTGTCGCTCGTGCGGAGCGACGCGGGGGCCTTTTTTTCCTCTGCTTCTTTTAACGCGGCAGTATTTGAAAACATCGTCTCTTTGTCTTACTGTTCACGTTGGTGCATGTGCGCGTGGAAACAAAACTCCATGTCCCGCACTGTGATAGCCGGTAGTCATACAAAGCAATGAGCAAAACTCACTAATTTGCCTATCTGCTGCCCGTATACTTATTTACTTTTTGTAGCTAGCCAGGTGAGAGTTGATTCGTTGTCTGTATGGCTAAACAATCCTCCTAATTTCTTCTTCTTCTTCCTATTGTCATTGGCGGTATAAGTGTTTATTTCCGGATAAATAGAATATTGGATACAAACAGATATATTATGGTATCTGAACTCACAAACATAAAAATGATCCTAAACAAATGACCTATGACTATATGCCTCAAAATTCTTGCCAGAGCCGCAATTAAATTTATTGTCATTGCACCACCATAGCTTAACATCGAGAAATCCAGCCATTAAAGTACTAACAAAGACCTATAGAGAATTTTTTTGCTGCAATAGTAGACCGTTGCATACGATGGAGATTGGTAATGTGCCAAGCATATGGGGGGGGGGCTTTTTTAGCGCCGGCGGCGAAAAATCGGCCCAGTCGCACCCACAGGTCCTTATTTATCGCCGGTTTGGGCCGAAATAACAGTCGCAAACCCGAGACGAACCCAGCCCCCCCGGGGGGCGCCTGGGGGCGTCGGCAAAGCGAAAAGTCATGTGGGCCCGCTCTGTCGGCGACAAACATGCCTTTTCCTGTCGTTCTCTATCGTTTCTTCACAACTCTCAGGTTTACGTAACCTCCTATGGAACGTCTGCTAATGAACTCACAACTTCTTCCAGAATTCTTTTCTTCAACAAGATTGTGCTTGTTTCCTTATCAAATCCTGGGTCCTGTGGGTTATGACCCACTTCAACACTTGTATAACTTTAACTCATCTTTGGAGCTACTATTGTTCCATATTCCAACATTACATCTCCTTTAAATCCAATATCACTTCATTCCTACCTACTCTTGGGGTAACCATCATAACTAAAACCAAACTCCCAACTCATTTGCCCAAACTTCACTCTATGGAATACATTTCCATTTCCATTGGTCAAGTGTTCACACAGACAAGTATCGCAAAAAAAATGCACTTGTTCATCCATAATTCATATTCTCTTCATATCAAATCCTTTATTACATCCTTAACCACTACTCAAAACTCAAATTTCAAAAGTACTCTATTACAAAAGCTGTCACCCACATAGTTTGGTGTGGTCAAGCATTACTTCCATCTTTATTCATTTGCCCTTCTTGAAGATGCTTCAGTCCCACTGGAACCGTGCAATGTGGTTGTCGGTGTCAAAACCGGCGGATCTCGGGTAGGGGGTCCCGAACTGTGCGTCTAAGGCGGATGGTAACAGGAGGCAGGGGACACAATGTTTTACCCAGGTTCGGGCCCCCTTGATGGAGGTAACACCCTACATCCGGCTTGATTAATATTGATGATATGGGTAGTACAAGAGTAGATCTACCATGAGATCGAAGAGGCTAAACCCTAGAAGCTAGCCTATGGTATGATTGTATGTTGTAGTTGTTGTGTCCTACAGACTAAAACCCTCCGGTTTATATAGACACCGGAGAGGGTTAGGGTTACACAAGGTCGGTTACAAAGGAAGAGATATCCATATCCGTATTGTCTAGCTTGCCTTCCACACCAAGTAGAGTCCCATCTGGACACGAGACGAAGTCTTCAATCTTGTATCTTCATAGTCCAACAGTCCGGCCAAAGGATATAATCCGGCTGTCCGGAGACCCCCTAATCCAGGACTCCCTCAGTAGCCCCTGAACCAGGCTTTCAATGATGATGAGTCCGGCGCGCAGTATTGTCTTCGGCATTGCAAGGCGGGTTCCTCCTCCGAATACATCACAGAAGAATTTGAATACAAGGATAGTGTCCGACCCTACAAAATAAGTTCCACATACCACCATAGAGAGAATAATATTTCCGCAAATATAATTTGCTGACTTGTTTTGGCAACACGACATTATGCCATGGCCCGGTGATTATTCGAACCGTTTCCTTCAACTAGCCCCGCACATAACGCGAGGCAGTTTTTTGACACGTCTTGTCAAAGCAGAGATCGTGTCCCCTTATCACGGGATTCTCATCAATACGGGCGTGGGTAACCCAACCGCGCCATCGATTACCGCGCTTGGGAGATAAGCGAGTTTTACCAGGCTAGTGTGGATGCTTAGTTTCGTCCGCCCATATAAAGGGATAAGGATTCACCTTTTCATCCACGCCTTCTTCCTCCTTTGCTCATCCGTTTTCGCACACTCGAGCTCTAGCGCCCAAGTCCGCACTTCCCACCTCAACCTTCTCCAACCATGTCCAGAGCGGGAGGCAGGTGGATGGTCTCCTCCGTCACGGAGGGAGACATCAAGAAGCTGAGGAGAGCCGGATACCTGCCCGACGACATCGCGCACCGGCTCCCAGATGAGGGGCAGCTCATCCTCACCCCCGGGCCCCATGAGAGGGTAGTGTTCCTTACCCATTTCCTCCATGGACTGGGATTCCCTCTCCACCAATTCGTCCGGGGGCTCATGTTCTACTACGGCCTGGATTTCCACGATCTGGCCCCGAACTTCATCCTCAATATCTCGACGTTTATCGTCGTGTGCGAGGCCTTCCTCCGCATCAAGCCCCACTTCGGCTTATGGCTAAAGACCTTCAATGTCAAGCCGAAGGTTGTGGGCGGCCGCCAGGCGGAGTGCGGAGGCGCCATGGTGGGCAAGATGCCCAACGTTACATGGCTCGAGGACTCCTTTGTGGAAACCATAAAGGTGTGGCAATCGGGGTGGTTCTACATCACCGAGCCGTGTGACCCTGCATGGGCAGCGGCCCCCGAGTTCCGATCTGGCATCCCCACGTGGCTCACCTCCTGGAAAGAGAAGGGCCTGTCCTGGGGTAGTTCGGGAGAGCTGACCGGACTCCAAACATGTATTCAGAACATGGTGAGCAAGAAGCTCAAACTCGTCAACGTAGTCCAGGTCATGCTTCACCGCCGGATCCTCCCGTGCCAACAACGGGACTTCAACTTGTGGGAGTTCGACCCGGCGCAGCATCGAACTCTGAACAGGCTCTTCGACATAACTCACGAAGATGCCTGGAGGGTGCTGTTCAAAAGCGCCGAGGTCCCCCCTCCCATTACCGAGGATCCCGGATTCAGCGCGAAGCGCCAAGCCAGTGCGGTAAGCTGCTTTACCTTTCACAGGATACTTATTTTTTATAGATTGACTCCATGCGGGATCTAAACTCCCGTACCTTTAACAGGACTGGCAGGACGGCCGGATAGATCGACTGTCCGGCTCCTTTGCCCGAAGGCCCAGCTGACGCTCTTCTGGCGAAGATGCTGACTCCAGCTCCTTATACGGTGCCGGAGAAGACCAAGAAGGCCAAGGGAACCTGAAAGTGTTCCCGACGCCAGGCGTCATCGGACTCACCGTCCGAGGACTCTACGACGCAATCCTCCCCCGAAGACGAGGAGGCAGAAGAAGATGCTCCCCCTCCAGACGGGGGAGACAAGAAAAGGAAGGCCGCCCCAACTGGGGAGGCCGAAGGGTCCAAGAAGGGGAGAACTCTTCTTCCGGACTACTCTACCACCGCCGCCGACGGCGAAGACGAGTGGCTGCCCAGGGCCAAGCCCCTGGGGAAGTCATAAGTATTCGGATACCAGAGTAAGTCATAGTATTCTTTTGCCGCACTACTTCATCTAACGCCGAAATATGATTATGCAGGCCGCCCCGAGCCTGTATCGATGTATCATCGGACGGCTCCCTGGGCTCGTCGGACATGGATAGCGATCCAGTCCCGACCGCCACCTTCCCCTATCCTACGGACGACGCCGAGGTGCTGTCTCACGAGGCACCGGGTCGAGGGGAGACAGTCCCGGAGGCGCCTCAAGGCGGCCTCCCGGACTCCGGGAGCCGAGGGGACAAGGCCTCTGAGAGCTCTGAGTTCGGCCCTCAGCCGAACACCGCGCCGGAACCTCCAGCGGTTCCGGGCTCGGGCAGGCGGTCTCCTTCTAAGAGGGGCAAGACGCCTGTGTCGGTGACCTCTGTCCATCCAGAGGCGCCGGACAATCTGCTGGAAGCACTTCGCAGCGCTTCCATCGATGAGGAGCACTGTACTATTATGAGTGCGATGGTCCAGAAGGTTCAGTCCGCCAAGAGCGGATTGACTGAAGCCTGTGCCAGCCTTCTAACAGGCTTTGAGGTAAGTGTTTTAAAATATAGGAAAAATATTACCGCATAGACAGTAGCCCCTGATGCTTTGTTCGGTGTTCACAAAGAAAAGCCGAACAGAGGATCAAATAATATCGCAGGAGTCTAATATAAGTATGTTAATATGCGTATGCAGGCCTCGTTGTTGGCGTCTGCCGCACTGACTGCGGAGGTCGCCGTACTGAAGCAGGACCTCGAGGGGTCCAAGAAAGAGCTCGGCCTTACCAAGAGGCAGCTCGAGGAGAACAAGGGTAGGTAATACGCTGTCTATAGATATGTATATATATAAAAGAAGACACGATTGCAAAATGACACGATCATCGTATATTTGCCAGGGGCCACGACCGAGGTTGCAACCCTGAAGCAAGCGCTAACCAAGGCCGAAGATAAAGCGGCCAAGGAGCGCACCGAGCGGGAAAAACAAGAGGCTCGTGTGGGCGAGGTGCAACAAGAGCTCCAGGCTCTCGTGAAGAAGCACGAGGCGTTGGAGCTTGACTCGAAGACGCGAGAGTCTGAGCTTGCCGCGGCCCTCGAGAGCGCAAAAAGTGCCAAGGCCGAAGCCCAAAAGGCCCTCCAGGAGATTGACGCGATGAAGAAAATAGCGGCGGGTAAGACATTCTATATGCAAAGCAAGCATGTAAAAGTAAATTACCGATTACTTACCCGAATTCGGAGCTCTCCAGGAGCATTCGCCGATTTGCCCCGCAGTGTGTCGGATGCCGCACAGTTTTACCAGGCCGAGGAGGGAAGCTCAACGGAGAAGCTGTTCTGGTCTCAGTATACTGAGACCGAACACCCGATGCCTCTAAGCGACCAGCTAAAGCAGCTGGTCGAGCTGCACAAGGCGGCCGAACAGGCCATGAAGGGCCTTATAGTCAGGCTGTGGCCTGGCGACGCCCTTCCGAACAGCTACTTCGTCCTGGTGAGGCGGCTTGTGGATGCCTGCCCACGGCTGGAGGTCGTCAAGCGGTCCGTCTGCATCGAAGGTGCACGTCGGGCTTTCACCCGTGTGAAGGTGCAGTGGGCCAAGCTAGACGTTGTGAAGTTGATCAAGGAAGGGCCGCCGCAGGGCAAGGAGCATCGCACCCCCGAAATTTATTATGAGGGTGTCCTGAAGGGTGCCCGTCTTGTAGCGGATGAATGTTCCAAGGATGTAATATTTGAGTAAACTTGCTCGTGTGATCCTGTAAGATGAAAACTTGTTTCATATGCGCTATGCAACGCTTGTGTGAATTTAAAATATTACCTTCTGTTTGGCTATTTATCCAATTTGAGAGATGGCTAGTACTCGGCTTCTGCCCCCATGCCACGAGTGGTGGGGTGTTCGGGATAAACCTGAGCACTCTTGTTCCCATGTTTGGGTCCTTCGAGGGAGGTGCTCAGCACAACGAACAAGGCAACCGGGCTAATAATGCTTTATCACTCTCACTTAGCCATAGAATTCTATAATTTTAAATTTCGGCGAAGCCCCTGGTATTCGGAAGGCCAAATTCGGGGCGCGATACACGCCTTTAAGCCGGACAGGGCCGGCCCCTCGCTCTAAGCAGCATAAGTCTTTAGGGACTCGAAAACCTCGCCGAACAGTGACTAGTCTCTCGCCTTATCATGACAGTCAATTTTAGCTTTCTCTACTGAGGTGCTAAGCCCAGCAGAACCGGGGCACAATCGCAGTAGTTCTCCTAGCGCTACCGATAGAGCAGGACGTAAGGTACCAAAACATAGGATCCGGGCAAACCCAACATTTGACCAAAGACATGATTCGGAGGTGATGCATATAATGCTATAAGTTCGGGGTGCCGCACTTGTGAAAGTGTTCAGACTTTTCACACCATATTGTGGGGTACGTAAGCCCCTGGTGTATTGGCCGTACCAAAGTGCACGGTTGCAAGGCGTCATTATTGAACACACATATATAACAAGAATGCAATAATAGTGGTAATGTTATGCATTGTTTATTTAAAAAGGTGCATTAAAGCAGGATGATACAGATGGTGTGATAAGCAAAGAGTAGGGCTATTTCCCTTCCAAGGGCAAGCTGAGGAATAGTATTAAATCAAATATTTCGCTCGTTATTGTAATCCACCTAGGAATGCCGTGGTGTGACGTAGCTCTCTGCCTCCTTGGTTGTTGCATCATGTGTTCGGCAATAGTGCTGCCGGACAGGGTTTTCAGAGATTAAGGTCCTGAAAAAGAGAAAAATAACCAAACGGGAAGCCCCTAGTGCGGTTTAAGCCACGTCTTGGGGCGTGCCGCAGTTGTGCCCCCCTCCCCACATGTGCCCATGGTATTTTTAATGCGTAATTATGTATGCATGGCACAAGTTTTGCCGTTTGGCTGGGACTGGGGTGGGGGCCGCATTGCTACGCGAGCTCAGATTGCGCCTGGCAGTCTAGTTGCCGATTGCTCCGAGCGCGCTTGAAGGTGTCCGGGTCTTGAAACGCCGAACCGGTGGATTGCCTTGAGAGGCTGCTTTGCGCTTATGCTGCGAGGGTCGCGGTGTGCTCCTCCATTCAGAGAGAGCGCTCTGTGTTTCCATTGACTGTAATAACCCCGCGAGGTCCTGGCATCTTGAGCTTGAGGTATGCATAATGCGGTACCGCATTGAATCTCGCAAATGCGGTTCGTCCGAGCAGTGCATGATAACCAGTGCAGAACGGGACTATATCGAAGATTAACTCTTCGCTTCGGAAGTTATCCGGGGATCCGAAGACCACTTCCAGTGTAATTAAGCCTGTGCAATGGGCCTCTACGCCTGGAATGACGCCCTTAAAGGTCATTTTTGTGGGTTTGATCCTTGAGGGGTCTATACCCATTTTGCACACTGTGTCCTGATAAAGCAGGTTTAGGCTGCTGCCGCCATCCATAAGGACTCGAGTGAGGTGAAATCCGTCAATGATTGGGTCCAGAACCAGTGCGACGAATCCGCCATGACGGATACTAGTGGGATGGTCCCTGCGATCGAAAGTAATCGGATAGGAGGACCATGGGTTGAACTTTGGGGCGACTGGCTCCAACGCATATACGTCCCTGAGCGCACGCTTCCGCTCCCTCTTGGGGATGTGGGTTGCGTATATCATGTTCACCGTCTGCACTTGTGGGGGAAACCTCTTCTGTCCTCCGGTGTGTGGCTGCCGGGGCTCCTCCTCGTCATCGCTATGTGGCCCCTTGTCCTTGTTTTCGGCAATTAACTTGCCGGCCTGCTTGAACACCCAACAATCCCTGTTGGTGTGATTGGCTGGCTTTTCTGGGGTGCCGTGTATTTGACACGAGCGATCGAGTATACGGTCCAAGATGGACGGACCCGGCGTACTTTGTTTGAATGGCTTTTTCCACTGACCGGGTTTAGAGCCTTTGAATCCGGCATTGACTGTCGTATCCTCGTTATTATCGCTGTTAATGCGGCGCTTATGTTTGTTGCGACGTGACTTGCTATTGTCGTCCTTGGTATCCGAAGTACCATGGTTCTTTGATATGTTATTACTGCGAGCCAGCCAGCTGTCTTCTCCCGCACAAAAGCGGGTCATGAGTGTCGTGAGGGATGCCATAGATTTCGGCTTTTCCTGACCAAGGTGCCGGGCTAGCCATTCGTCGCGGATGTTGTGTTTGAAAGCCGCTAGGGCCTCTGCATCCGGACAGTCGACGGTTTGATTTTTCTTTGTTAGGAACCGAGTCCAAAATTTCCTGGCCGATTCTTCTGGCTGCTGAATTATGTGGCTCAAGTCATCGGCATCAGGTGGCCGCACATAAGTGCCCTGAAAGTTGTCGAGGAATGCGGCTTCCAGATCTTCCCAACAGCTAATGGACTCTGCCGGCAAGCTGTTAAGCCAATGCCGCGCTGGTCCCTTGAGCTTTAGTGGGAGGTATTTGATGGCGTGTAAGTCATCACCGTGGGCCATGTGGATGTGGAGGAGGAAATCCTCGATCCATACCGTGGGATCTGTTGTGCCGTCGTATGATTCAATATTTACAGGTTTGAAACCTTCTGGGATTTGATGATCCATTACTTCGTCTGTGAAGCATAAGGGGTGTGCGGCGCCTCTGTATTGGGCTATATCGTGACGCAGCTCGAGTGGGTCTTGCCCGCTGTGTTTGGCCCGGCCGGATTTGCTTTTACTATATCCGGCGTGATGTTTATCGTCTCGCAGAGTGGAGCGCCCTCGTGATCCGTAGATCGATCTTGCATACTTTGCTTTGTCCTCCAATATGTCTCGCAGGTCTGGCGTATCTCCCCATGTCTTTTTATTTGAATGGCGTCGGGGTGCAGGCTGAGTTTTTGGCTGGAATGCCTCTCTATCGCGGCCACGAGGTGGTCGATCAGCCGCATCATATGGTTCTTCCTCCAGTTGAGGTAGCAACCTGCACTTTTGGTAACTCTTGGAGGGCGCTCGAGTTTATATTCCTCGGCCGCGAGGACTTCAGTCCATCTATCAGCTAGCAGATCCTGATCAGCTTAAAGCTGCTGCTGCTTTTTCTTAAGGCTATTTGTCGTGGATATAAGCCGACATTTGAAGCGCTCTTGTTCGACGGGATCCTCTAGCACAGCGAATTCGTCGTCGCCGAGGCTTGCCTCGTCTTCGGAGGGGGGCATGTAATTATCATCCTCCTCCTCTCCATCTGCCGCTCTCTCAGGAGGGCTGGCTCCTCCATCCTCCTGCTCTAAATCTTGCTGGAGGGGATTGTTGTTGTCTTCAGCACTATCCGGAGTATTATTATCTCCTGTGCCAGTATCACCACTTTTGCTTTGGCGGGACTTAGAGCGGCGCCGCTGACGTCGGCGCTTGGATTGCTTCTTGGAGGGGTCATCCTCTGCTATCTCGTCGCCATTGCCTTCTTTGGGTGTATCCACCATGTATATATCGTATGATGAGGTGGCTGTCCAGTGCCCTGTGGGCAGTGGTTCCTCTTCGTCTCCCGCATCAACGTCCATACCGTCGATGTCTTCGGAATCGAAGTCGAGCATGTCGGTTAAGTCATCGACAGTGGCTACTAAGTGGGTGGTGGGTGGGCCGCGAATTTCTTCGTCGTCCGCATCCCAGTCATGCCGGACATAGTTCGGCCAGGATCCTCCTGACAAGGAAAGAGACCTTAACGAGTTCAGTATGTCGCCAAAGGGAGAGTGCTGAAAAACATCCGCGGAGGTAAACTCCATGATCAGTGCCCCATAGGATTCGATAGGAACGGGCGCGGCGGTTCGGAGTCCGTGGCCGGAGAAGGATCCGGCAGTTTAACAACACGGCTCTCGTGCAAGGTAAGGTCGATGTTTGGCTCGATCGCCGCTGAGGGTAAGGCCTCCATGGCGGGGTCTATCCACCCGTCCATGGACGGTGCAACTGGCTCCGAATTGAGGGTCGGAGCGGCTGCCTGTGCGATCTCCTAAACACTGTCCGATGGTAGAGTTAAATCGTACTCATCATGACCGCATGACGCACAAGGCAGAGGCTCGAATCCGTCGAAGATCAAGTCTCCACGGATATCGGCCGTGTAGTTTAAGCTTCCAAACCTGACCTGGTGGCCAGGGGCGTAACTTTCAATCTGCTCCAGATGGCCAAGCGAATTGGCCCGCAGTGCAAAGCCGCCGAACACGAAGATCTGTCCGGGGAGAAAAGTCTCACCCTGGTCTGCATCGCTATCGATGATAGTAGGAGCCATCAAGCCTAACGGCGATGACACAGAGGAACTCTCAATGAAAGCACCAATGTCGGTGTCAAAACCGGCGGATCTCGGGTAGGGGGTCCCGAACTGTGCGTCTAAGGCGGATGGTAATAGGAGGCAGGGGACACAATGTTTTACCCAGGTTCGGGCCCTCTTGATGGAGGTAAAACCCTACGTCCTGCTTGATTAATATTGATGATATGGGTAGTACAAGAGTAGATCTACCACGAGATCGAAGAGGCTAAACCCTAGAAGCTAGCCTATGGTATGATTGTATGTTGTAGTTGTTGTGTCCTATGGAATAAAACCCTCTGGTTTATATAGACACCGGAGAGGGTTAGGGTTACACAAGGTCGGTTACAAAGGAGCAGATATCCATATCCGTATTGCCTAGCTTGCCTTCCACGCCAAGTAGAGTCCCATCCGGACACGAGACGAAGTCTTCAATCTTGTATCTTCATAGTCCAACAGTCCGGCCAAAGGATATAATCCGGCTGTCCGGAGACCCCCTAATCCAGGACTCCCTCAGTGGTCCTTGAAATCATCGACCTTTTGCTTCATCATGGTGGCCATGAGCTTCATCTCCATCATCTCTGCATGCACCTCTCTCAGGTATTCCTGAGTGTGACGAAGTCTTGCTTCAAGTATTTCTCCAATCTGATGTATGGCTTCCATAGTAGCTTCACGAACAGAGTCGAAGAATGTTGCTCATAGTACTCGAGAAATGAAAAAGTATTGCCCCATAGTCTTTGGTCAAACTCCCTTCACACGGTGGAGGTGTACCTCCACGTACCAAAGTTCAACTCCATTCTCCACGAAAGGATAACCCTTTTAGACTGCACCTCCTTCAAGATGAATATGCTTCATCATGTCCTTCAGGATTTTTGGGTAATCCTGATCACTAGTCAGGGTCATGATCGTTTCCCGTCCCTTGAGAAAAGACTCGTAAAGGGTTGTCATCTGCAGGCATAAGATAGAAGGGGTACTCGGTATAATGTATGTATTTCCTCAGGTGAATTGTGGTTGTTTTTCTGGGAAAAGTTTGGGGTCAGCTTGTCCATGGGTTCAAGGTTTTAGTCTGGGTGAGATAATGAGAGAGGCACTCACAATCAACAACAACTCATAACATTTCACATGAGATTCCAACACCTCAACTTTTATTGCTTCACGAGCTATTAAAATTTCCATTTCATAACTCAACTCAACATCCCCAAAAATAAAAGTGTATTCCACATTTATTACATGCTTTATTACAATATCAAGGTCTCAACTTCTCAGCCCAAGCTTTCCTCAAGTCTGAACATTCTCTGGCAAAATGTCCTACTCCTTTGCAGCGTAAACAAATGACTTCAGACAAATCCAGGGGCTTCCTCGTGGTTATCTTGGCTCCTTGGGTTCTTGGCTTCCTTTCTGGGCATTTGCTAGCGTAATGACCTAAATCCTTGCATCTATAACAAGTGATATGACTTAGGTCCTTTTCTGCAGAAATTGGGTTGTTCTCGGGATGCATGCTCTTTCTCTTCCTGGACTTCTTCGTTCCGATTAATTCTTCTATCTCTTGGGGATCAAACTCCACTTCTTCCACCGGGAAGTTTCCCAGATACTCTTGGCTTTCCTTTGTGCAATACTGTGAAAAATGTCTGTCTTCTCCACATGAATAGCAAGCATTGGAGTAAAATCTGTTTAGGCTTTCTCCATCAGGGTCGTCAACATCTTCTTTCATCACCGGTTTTCTTAAACTTTCCCTGAGGGCTTCTTTCACTGCTTCCTTCTGCTTCTTGGTAATTTCTCGTACCTTGGGATAAATATGACACTGGGCAGGGTAGTGCGTAGTTCCTTCACACAAGAAACAAGTAACCTTCATGGTTGGACATTCTTCAGCTTGGTGATTTCCTTCACAATGAGGGCATCCATCCTTGTGTTCTTCATGGGTATGTCCTATCTCACCACAAATCTTGCATGCACAAGGTTTCTTCATTTTATTGCCATAGTGTTGGGGATGTTACTACCAGTATGACCCGCCCAGGAGGGGCTGGGTCAGCCCTAATGGCGGATTACATAAGAAGCCCGATAAACATTCAAGATGATAGTTTACTAAACGTATAGAAGGCCCAAAGGCCTGGGGCCGGCTTAAGGCCTGATACTATAAAAACCGCCATATGTAAGGAAAGACTTGTAAAGAAAGGCATGTAAAGGAAGTCACCGAGTCGGACACGATTATGAGCCGGTCGGGACTCTGTAGGCCTCCAGGCGTCAACCCGTGTATATAAGGGGACGACCCGGTGGCGGTTTAGGACAAGAAACAACCAAGTCGAGGACCAAGCCGGCGAGTTAAGCCTCTTGGAGATCGAAACCTCAGCAATACCAATCCCAACTAGACGTAGGCTTTTACCTTCATCTTAAGGGGCCGAGCTAGTATAAAAACTCTCTCGTGTGTCATTTGTCCCGATTAACCCCTTTAAGCTTCCTAGTGCAATGGCCCTACGACTAAGTCCTTGCTCTAGGACATCTGCCGTGTCAACTCCATGACAGTTGGCGCCCATCGTGGGGCCAGCGCACGGTGGATTTGAGTTCTTGAAGGGCAACTTCGAAGGGCTCAAGGGATACGCTGTGGGCCGGATGACCAAGAGTCGTCGCGTCAAACTCTACATCGACGACGAAGGCTGGGGCCCCGAGGCCGGCTCGATCGAGTACGGGTACCGGGTCCCCTTCGGCGGAATTCACGTCTTCATCGGCAGGATCGGCGAGTCAGGCCCTGAGCCGGACGTCCACACCAACCTCATCGAAACGTCTCAGTGCGCCGGGTCCGCCCGTGTTCAATCTGTCATGAAACATGCCTTCGTAGGCTGCATCCATGGTGGTGAATACTCTGAAGGATCGATGGAAGGCGGGGAGACGGCCATCTGCTCTGATACTGCATCATCAATAGGTGAGACGGACTCATTGTACCAACTGCAAGACGGCATGCTCGGGGACATTCCGATGGCAGCAGTATTCCGGACCCCCTTGAGCCGCCGAATTGGGCCGGAGTCTTCATGGCGGGGACGCAGCCCGGGCAGAACTCCACCACAGCGGCAGCAGCAGCTACCGGGTCGGCAGCAGCCGGGTCAAGAGACCCCGCGCGCCCCCCGGCTCAGGTTCTAATGGACCTCATGGATAAGCTGACGACTCTGTTAACCGCTGTGGTAGAATCGGCGGATAAAGCCCAGCACGACGCAGAAGTGGCACGCGTGCGGGAGGAGATGGTGCAAGCTAAAGAAAATCTAGTCGCGGAGGAGACCCGGATGGCAGCAGAACGAGCAGCTCTGGATGCTCGTGCTTAGCAGCTTCAAGCAGAAACCTTTCGGCTCTCGGTGGATCTTAATGCATCAAACGAGGTCATGAGGAGGAGGCATCAGAAAACTCAGTCGCGTCTGCCTCTAACGCTGGATCCGAGGAACCTGTTCCATACACCCAGAGCTGGGGGGAGCAACCCGCCAGAGGCAAACCGGGTCATGACACCCGGTGCACCAGTTCAACCACGCACCATGGAGCCGCCTCGCATGAATACTGCTCCTCCTCGTTATGTATCAACACCCCCGGGTCACTTCTCTAACCCTATGGAAAATCTCATCGCAGCGTCGGCTCGTTTGGCAGCTTTCCCAATGGAAGGCGACTCGCCAGCAGCAATTGAAACCCGGAGGGTAAGAGAACTACTTCAGACAGCTTTGGCTCAGCAGGATGCATACTCCTACAGTCTAGACAGGATTCATTCAACTCCTCGCCCAAGCCGGAGCCCGAGTTATAGTAGGCACATGAAGTCTGCAGAGATGTCAAGTAATGCTCAATGCCACAACCGGCCATAACGGCAAGAACCGGTGCGGGCTGGAGCCCTTAACTTGGCGGATCAAGAGAGGATTCGTCAAGAGGCGGAGCGAGCGGCTCAAATAGCGGCAGAGCAGGCGACTCACCAAACCTTTCCAGCTTATCCAGCCACCTCGGTTGAGGCAGGAGTGGCCACGAGAACCGAAGGCGTGCCTTTCTTGGTACCAGCCATACGCAATGAGCGGTTGCCTAAGGATTTCAAGGGGCCTCATAAGGTGCCTAATTACACGGCTGATCTACAGCCGGGGGCTTTTGGATTGAGAGTTATGAGATGGCTATGGAGCTGTTGGAGGTTAGCGATGCTGCAATGGCCAAGTATTTTACCATGATGTTGGATGGAACGGCTCGGACCTGGTTGAAGGGATTGCCACCCAATTCCATCAGATCATGGGCGGAGTTGAAAGCACGGTTCATCCAGAAGTTTAAGGACACGTGTAAGCAACCAATGTCGATTGTGGACCTGGCCAATTGCAAGCAAGAGGATGGTGAATCTACAACCCATTGGGTGCGCCGGGTCAAGGAGATAATACATTCATCTGATAAGATGGATGCCGGCTCAGCAGTTTTGATGTTGGAGAAAAATTGCCGCTTTGAACCTCTGAAGCAGAAGTTGGGGCGGCTTAAACGTGACTGTAATGACATGGGGACGTTGATGGTGGCTCTTGTCAAGTACGCCGATTCTGATACCACCAATGACCCGGTGTTTGATGAAGAAAAGGCAACAAAGGGAAAGAAGAACGGCAATGGCAAGGGTCACCAGCATAACCCGGCGAATCAAGGAGGTAATAAACGTAAGGCTGATGAGTTTGTTGCTAATACTAATGCGCAGGGTGGTAATCAGCGGCGCAAGGGCAGACAACCCCCTCGATCGGGCGGGTCAGGCCCCACCCTTGAGCAGTTGTTGAATGAACCTTGTCCAAAACGCGACACCCGGGAGAAACCAGCCACCCACTTGTGGAAGGATTGCATGATCATGAAGGTATTTAAAAATTCAAACGCATTTGAGGGGGGTCACGGCCCAGGTGGCGGCTCAGGTGGAGGCGGCTTTCAGGGCCCGGGCGCCGGTTCAAGCGGAGGAGGTTTTCACGGTCAGGGTTATCCTGGTCACCAGGGAGGATATAATCAGCAACACGGCCAAGGGAATCAACAGCAGCAACAATCCGGCTATCAGAGCAACTCGAAGCAGTTGAGTAGCGGACAGTATCATGTCTTTACTACCAGTTTATGTAAGAGGGACCAGAAACTCCACAAGAGGGCCGTCAATGCTGTTGAACCGGTAATTCCACGTTATCTACGTTGGTCAGAGCAGCCTATTGTGTGGAGCAGAGAGGATCACCCGCCCCGGGTTGATAATCCGGGTCACTTGGCTTTGGTGGTGGCACCTCAAGTTGGTGGGTACAAGTTTACTAAGGTGCTCATGGATGGAGGCAGCAGCATCAACATCCTCTACTATGAGACGTTCCGCCAGATGGGGTTGACGGATAAAACTCTTAAACAATCCAACACTGTTTTTCATGGTGTGGTACCTGGTAAATCGGCATACCCAGTTGGTAAGATTGAGCTAGAAGTAGCCTTTGGGGAGGAGTATGACTCCAAAGCAGAAAAATTAACCTTTGAAGTGGTTAAGATCAAAAGCCCATATCATGCTCTGTTTGGGCGGCCGGCTTATGCCAAGTTCATGGCTCGGCCGTGTTACATATATTTGCAGCTCAAGATGCCGGGTCATAAGGGCACCATTACAGTA
The DNA here is from genome assembly GCF_002162155.2 of Triticum dicoccoides. Taxonomy (NCBI): domain Eukaryota; kingdom Viridiplantae; phylum Streptophyta; class Magnoliopsida; order Poales; family Poaceae; genus Triticum; species Triticum dicoccoides. The sequence continues at coordinate 34,122,862 of NC_041390.1, read as the reverse complement.
CATGGGAGCCGGAAGATAGCCTTGGAATGTGAAGAAGGTGATGCTGCCTATGCTGAATCTGTTTGTGCAACAGAGGAGTTAAAATTCTACAAGGATCATGTTGACCCGGCGGATATGACGTCATTAAAGAAACCAACAACAGAGCATGAGCCGGAGTTGAAATTCAAATCAGCTGATGACACTAAGATGGTTGACTTTGTGCCTGGTGACTCATCCAAACAGTTCATCATCAGCGCAAACTTGGATCCGAAATAGGAAAGCGCGCTCATCGAGTTCATCCGTGAGAACTGGGACATCTTTGCATGGAAACCTTCAGACATGCTAGCTGTCCCGAGGGAACTCGCTGAGCACACTCTTAATATCGATCCAAAGTTCAAACCTGTCAGAAAGTTTCTCTGACGGTTCAATAAAGAAAGGCGCAAAGCCATCGGAGAAGAGGTGGCCTGGCTTTTGGCAGTCGGGTTCATTGTGGAGATCTTTCACCCAGAATGGTTAGCTAACCCGGTGCTTGTACTAAAAAATAATGGCACCTGGCGTATGTGTGTGGATTGCACAGATTTGAATAAGGCTTGTCCAGCTGATCTTTTTGCTCTCCCCCGTATTGATCAGATCATTGATGCTACGGCGGGTTGCGCACGGTTGAGTTTCTTAGATGCTTATTCCGGTTATCATCAGATTAAGATGGTAGTCAAGGATCAAGAGAAAACAACCTTTATAACTCCTTTTGGGGCTTTCTGCTATGTGTCTATGCCTTTTGGGCTTAAGAGTGCCCAGGCGACTTACCAGCGGTGTGTGCAGAATTGTCTTCACGATCAAATTGGGCGCAATGTTCATGCCTATGTGGATGATATAGTGGTGAAATCCAGGGAAGAGGAAACCTTGGTCACAGACCTGAAAGAGACTTTTGATAATCTTCGGGTTTACAAGATGATGCTTAACCCGGCCAAGTGTGTTTTTGGAGTGCCAGCTGGCAAGCTCTTGGGTTTTTTTGTGTCTAACCGAGGTATTGAAGCTAACCCGGAGAAAATCAAGGCAATTACATCTCTAGCCAAACCAACATGCATCAATGATGTTCAGCGATTGGCGGGTCGTGTGGCTGCTTTGAGCCGGTTCATAAGCCGGTTAGGGGAAAAGGCTATGCCTCTGCATCAGTTGATCAAGAAAACATATGTTTTTGTTTGGAGTGATGCTGCGAACGCTGCTTTTGAGGATCTGAAGGCACAACTGGCTGAGCCGCCGGTCCTAGCTGCTCCAATTGAGAAAGAGCCGCTATTGTTATACGTGGCTGCCAACTCACGGGCTGTTAGTGTGGCTATGGTGGTAGAGCGCAAGGAGGCTGGCAAAGAGCATCCGGTTCAGCGGCCAGTTTATTATGTCAGTGAAGTGTTAATTGAGTCTAACCAACGATATCCACTATGGCAGAAGCTTGTTTATGGGGTATTCATGGCAAGTCGGAAGCTTAAGCATTACTTTCAGGGACATCCAATCACTATGGTTAGCTCTGCTCCTTTGGGAGACATTATTCAAAATAGAGAAGCCACGGGGTGGGTCGCCAAGTGGGCAATTGAGCTTGGGTCTCATGGGTTGAAGTATGTTCCACGTACTGCAATTAAGTCTCAAGCCCTAGTTGACTTCATCAATGACTGGACAGAGGTGCAGATGCCAGAAGAGAAGCCGGACAACACATATTGGACTATTCATTTTGATGGATCCGGGCAATTGGAAGGCTCGGGGGCTGGAGTCGTGTTAACTTCCCCACGAGGTGACAAATTTTGTTATGTGTTACGGTTGATGTTTCCATGCACTAACAACGCAGCAGAGTATGAAGCCTTGCTTCATGGTCTTCGAGTGGCAAATGAGATGAACTTGAGCCGGGTCAGATGTCTTGGTGACTCGGATCTAGTGGCTCAAAAAGTATCTGGCAAGTGGGATTCCAAAGACCCTCTCATGGCGGCTTATCGCCGAGAGGTCGATGCTGTTGTAGGATATTTTAAAGGTTATCAGGTGGAACACATTGACCGTCGAAAGAACGAAGCAGCTGATGCTTTAAGCCGGCTGGGGTCTCAGCGTAAGCCGGTGCCACCCAACACCTTTTTGGATATTTTGCATAACCCCTCTGTCAAGTTGCCCACAGAAGAAGATTTAGCTGTTCCTGACCCGAAGGCGCAGTTGGTAGCGGCTCTTCATGTCATCCCAGATTGGACGGTGCCGTTCTTGGCTTACATGACTCGGGGAGAGTTGCCAGAAGATGATACCCTGGCTCGGCAGATAACCCGGCGATCTAAGTCCATGACGATTTCGGATGGAGAATTGTTTCATCGCAGTGTTTCCAGAGCATTTCAATGGTGCGTTTGCCCCGAAGAAGGTCAAGAAATCCTTCGTGAGATCCACGAAGGCGATTGCGGTCATCACACTAGGTCAAAATCTTTAGTGGCCAAAGCGTTTCGTCACGGTTTTTACTGGTTGACGGCTCACGCTGATGCAGAAGATCTGGTCAGTAGATGTGATGGATGTCAAAAATTTGCATGACGAGCGCATGTGCCGGCTCAAGAACTCCGGATGATTCCAATCACTTGGCCGTTTGCGGTCTGGGGGCTTGACATGGTGGAACCTTTCAGAAGGTCTAAGGATAAAAAGACACATCTCTTGGTGGCAGTTGATAAGTTCACCAAATGGGTTGAGGCGGAGCCTGTGAGTAAGTGTGATGCAGCCATGGCGGTTCAGTTCATGAAAAAAGTAATCTTCCGTTTCGGTTTTCCACACAGTATTATCATAGATAATGGCACTAATCTGTCCTAAGGGGCTATGGAAGAGTTTTGTCAGCGAGAGCACATCCGGCTTGATGTTTCTTCTGTAGCTCATCCTCAATCCAATGGTCAAGCTGAGAGAGACAATCAGGAAATTCTGAAAGGGCTAAAACCCCGGCTTATGGTTCCTTTACAGCGAACGCCGGGGTGTTGGGTAGAGGAATTACCCTCAGTATTATGGAGCATCAATACTACGCCCAACAGGTCTACGGGTTACACACCCTTCTTCATGGTTTACGGAGTAGAAGCAGTGTTGCCTAGTGACATCCGTCATGACTCGCCCCGTGTGGCGGCTTATGTTGAAGCTAACAATGAAAAAGCCAGACATGATGCGCTTGACTTGCTGGATGAAGAAAGGGACTTAGCAGCAGCACGGTCAGCAATTTATCAGCAAGACCTGCGTCGTTATCACAGCCGCCGGGTTAAGTCCAGGACTTTTCAGGAAGGCGACTTGGTGCTCCGGCTCATCCAGGATCTTTCAGATGCACACAAGTTATCCCCACCTTGGGAGGGACCCTTTGTGGTCAGTAAAAATTTAAACAATGGGTCATACTACCTTATTGACGTTTGAGAGCATGCAGACTCACGTAAGTCGGAAGAGGAGACCCGCCGGACATGGAACATTGCTCAACTTCGGCCATATTACACCTGAGCCACCGGCTCTCAACATGTACATACGTTCACGTTGTATATACTATGATAAGCAATAAAGTAAGACCATTGGTCTCTTTTCTTTTCACAGACTATACATCTTTATTATTTCTTACTTACAAATGACTATTAAGGAGCTGATCATATCTGAATCAAGTTTAACCTTTTTGGTCCGGCTTATGATCGTATCCGAATGTAGCTGCGAATCTCAAGGTCACTTGGGGGCTTCCTGTTCAAACATAGGTCGTATTCGAACCAAAGAGAACATAGCTGTCATAACCCTCTTGATCGGCTCAAGGCCAAACTCACTTGGGGGCTTCTTGATCGTATCCGAATCACAGCTTAACCCCTTTTGAGTCCGACTTGGATCGTATTTGAATCAGGGTCGTTAAAAACCTCTCAAGGTCATTTGGGGGCTTCCTGTTCAAACATAGGTCGTATTCAAACCAAAGAGAGCATAGCTGTCGGTACCCTCTTGATCGGCGCAATGCCAAAGCCACTGGGGGCTATATGGCCGTATTTGAACCTTAGCTTAAACCCTTTGGTTCGGTTTACTGATCGTATTCGAATCAGAAACCCCCAGCTTTTTGAATACATAGTTGAAATTATGTTTATTATCTGTTGCTTGCCTTTTAGCTTTTATTGTTTCAATATTACAAATAAGATAGCCTGGTTTTCTTCACCGGCTCAATTATTGAACAACTCAACCACCTGGGTTATTCAAGCCGGTGGCTCAAGAATCAAAGGTACGAGCTACTAAGATATAATGATCATTGAGTATTCAAGAAGTATTTACTTTTCATACATATTGAATTATCAAGTTCATCGCCCGGATTATTAAACCCGGCGATCTAAGGATCAACAAGGACAAGGTATGATTTTTAGTTATACGTGCTTACCCGCTGTGTTAGCTCAAAAATTCACATTAACCCTTATCCTTTCTTTATATTTGTCTCTATTCTTTATTGAGGTAAATATATTGGCTGTGAATTAAGGTGTCTAAGCCCGTTTGGTTCTAAACCGCCTTGCCAGTCTTTTTCTTGTATTCACATGAACAGAGTTCAAATATCGCAGAGACAAACATTAAACGATGCATACATTGACATCTGGAAGCAGATTCACATAGAAGTATTTTTATGCACTACGGGATAAGCAAACATGCGGTGTTTTAGAAACTAAAGTTATTACAAGGCTTTATAAGCCTATGAAGATGATCATCGTCCATCCCTTGCCGGTTCACCACCTTCTGTTTGCTGAAAGTTGGATTTTGACCAATCAAAGCCGTTCATGGCGACAAATTCGGCTTCGTCGTCAATCAGGCCGACCGGGTCAATTTCCGGGGCAAAGGTATCTTCTCTCACATGTGGGATCAGATCTGCTACTTTGTATGAAGGAGTGGCCATCTTCTTATTTTCACTATCAAAACCCGGCTGGTACTTGTCAACATTGGTGTCATCTCCAAGACTAGTCGCCTGAGGCCGGACTTCACGTACACACGCTATGAAATCATCCTGATCAAACAGAGACCCGTCCTCCTTCACAGTAGGGTAACCTCTTGCTACGTCCGCCGGGTCTAGGTCTGGCACCCAAGCCTTGGAGTGGCTTAGGGAAGTCAAAGCTCTGGCTCGCGCGCAGGAGCATTTTACTTCTTGGAATCTAGCAGGAAGGATGGACATCTTCTTCAGGACATCGCTAAGCCGGTTGGGTCCTTGATTTGCAGGAGAGATAGCGGCCAGAGCCTGTTGTGCACCAATATACAATTGTTCAACCAAGGTGTATACTGCCTTCAGTTTAATCAACGGGTCTTGGCTCAGATTTTTACTTCGCGGACCTGCATATATTTTTAACAGAGTAAGTTGGCGGATCATATTCCGGTTTGGCAAAAATTATACGAAAGTTCAACTCAGGCAGCTTACCAAAGATAGCGGCAACCATCTGAGACAGCCGGCCCTTCAAACTGTTCAGCTCTGTTGAAATTTCTTTCAGAGCTGTTTTGGCTGTCTCAGCTCGTCGGGTCAGGAGTGTTTTCTCATTTTCCCAAGCCTTCTCCTTGGTAGCAAAGCTGGTCTTCAAATTTTCTGTTGCAGAAAGGCTCATTTGCAGTTTGGAAGTGGAAGATTTGATTTCAGACTCTTGACTTGCTAGCCGGGTCTTTGCGTCTGATAATTGAGAATTCAATTCAGACAATGCATTCTATGAAACGTTCAGATAAGTCACGACTTGGTTTCAAATTCTAGTATCTAAATTCAAGATTCATGTCCCAACTACTTTACGAATAAACCACTTGACACTTGGGGGCTAATGTATGCGAAATCAAATTTTTACGAGTCTACCAACATATTTTAAGTCCCAAGTCCTTTACAAAATAACAACACTTGGCACTTGGGGACTAATGTACGCAGTTCAGCAAGTTTATCAAGGTTAAACCAGAGTGTTAAGTACTTTGCAGATGGTTTTAAATTCTAAAGTACCGATTCATTAATGATCAAAATAAACCGGTCCTTGGGTACTATGGGTGAAGTTTTGTTCTATCGATATCAGGCAAAGATTCAGAGGTAAAAGTCCCGGCCTATATTTTAAGTCTACAGGTTATTCCGTTTCTCTCATAATCTGATGACTTGGGGGCTGAAGGAATATTGGTAAACCGGAAGCAACGTACCTCATACTTCAACTGAAGCTGCTTGACCATCTCGATCTCAGATTCACGACTGGAGTGTACATGACTGAGATAGCCGGATAAGATATCACTGGCATTGGGACGGTCATAGTTTGCAACATCAAAGCGAACCTTCTGCCTCTCCAATGCTTCTTGCTTTGTTGTGCACCGATCCAACACTGTTGGGTTCCCCGACTCAACAAAGCGGCTCCCAGTAATTTGAACATCTTGAGCACGTGGAGACGGCGGGTCGGTTGAGCTTGACGGTCCAGCTGTAGAAGGATTTATAGTGGCTTCGTCAAGAGACGGCTCCGGAGGATTTGCTTCATTAACAATAGGCGGGTCTTCTGGGGCGTCAGTTAATGGAGAAGGCGGCCTAGCCGGGTCAGATGCTAGCACTGGTGGGTCTTCCGCCGGTTTTACGGCCTTCACCTTATTGGATTTATCCTGGCCGCTAAGGAAAAAATATTGCAGGATTTTTAGTATCAAGATACAATTGAGCGACCCGGAAGAAAAAAGGATTTCAGATTACCCAGGTGCAGTCTTGAAAGCCGGGAATTGTGTTTGAGATGAGTCGCCCGAGGAACGAGACACCTCCTGAAAGAATAAAAGAAAAGAGTTAAAAGAAATATGAGGAGCAGGATTCATTAAAGCGAGTGAAAGATAGCAATAAGTAAACCTCGTTCGGACGTTTCCGAGGGGTCTGTTGAAGGACGACAACCGGTTCATCTTCAATCTCAACTTCACGGCGGCTTTCATGTTCCTGTTTTTTCAAATGAAAGCTGGGATCCAAGTGAGCTAAGGGGTTAGAAAACCTTACTTTACGGATCACTCGTCGAACTTTGTGTCTTGGTAAGGGCTCTGAGTCGAAGGAAATGATAGTTACCTCTGCTTCCCCGGCCTGGCTGGCCCCAGTGTCATCCTGGTAAGGATCAGTGTCAATAAGACTGTTAAAAAATTTGGCCAAGGGAATCAAGGGCTACCTCTGAGTCAGACGTATCACCAAGTTTCATTAAATCTTCACCAGTGGTTTTCTTTTTCTTCTTCGACTTCCGGGTCGACTTTTTGGTGTTCATGGCAGCGGCTTTCACCTTCTTAGCAGCCTCGTGGTTATATTTGACTTTCCAAAAGTCAGAATTGGCCTGCAAAGACAAGAAGAAAGATCAGTGCTCAAGCAATAATAGCTGGGCAAAATACAAAGGAAAAGAGATCAGAATATACTTACTTCTGGTACCGGATTAAGCTTGCAGAAGGGATTTAACCCAACAATGCCGCAGTCTTCATATTTCCCATTCACCAAAAGGGTTGACATTGAAACAATGTCTTCTTCAGTGAGTTCAACTGTGCTGTGACGAAGAGAGTCGTCCGGGCTTCCGCCATATTCATACATCAGTTTGGATCGACGGCCTAATGGAATAACCCGCCATGAGATCCAGCAGCGGGTCAGATCTACTCCGGTTAAACCATTGCCCAACAAAGCGTTGATTCTTCCGATGGATGGAAGCAACCTCTTGCGTTTAGAAACGGTGAGCTTATCTAGAAGGGTGAACTTGGAGTCAAGACGACCGGGGCGGTAACCCGGGAGCGGCTTCTCGTTTGCTGGAGAGATATCCTGACAATGAAACCAAGTTTGGTTCCAGTCCTTTGGGTGACTTGGTAAGACGATGAGAGGGAAGACAGCACCCCGATGGTGCTGAATTGAGATTCCTCCAAGTTCTAAGCTAGGACCGTTGGTGCATTCGTTCTGCCGGTTCAGATAAAAGTATTCCCTAAACAACTCTACGGTCGGCTCTTGCTGAAGATACACCTCACAGAGTACTTGGAAGTTACAAATGTTAGAGATGGAATTGGGTCCAAGGTCCTGAGGATGGAGTTTGAAAAAATGAAGGACCTCTCTGAAGAATTTTGAACCGGGCGGTGAGAAGCCACGGTTCATGTGGTCAGTGAAGACAATCACTTCTCCGTCTTTTGGATTGGGGCGTTCTTCCTCCGGGTCAGGAGCACGATAATACATGACATTTTTTGAAGGTAGAAACCCAATGAGGAAGAACTCTTTTAACCGTTCCTCAGTTATGGATGAGGGGACCCAGTTACAGACGGTGGGTGTCTTTGAAGGCATGATGTGCAAAGAACTGAAAAAGAAATAAAAACATGCCGGTTCAGTTTACGGTCAGATATAAAACAAGTAATGGCGGTTTAACTAAGGGCTAACGACATATAGGGAAAAGAAAGCCGGAGCGGTAAACCGCCATGACTACAGATTTTCTCAGAAAGCAGGTTTAGCTAAGTGTTGGCATAAACAAGTTTTACCAAGCTGTCATTATTATTTTGGATCAAATGGCTGTTCTGAAAAGAAAGATATTCTAGACCTAAATATCTAGTACAGATGGGTTCATCAGCTATAACGAAGCATCTATACAGAAAAAAGGGATCTACGGCTATCAAAAATGGACGCCAAACAACTACTGCGCGAGTTATATTTCCTTTTTGGATCCCTAGAGGCTGCGGAGGAAGAACTACCAGGAAAGTTCATGAAGAACGATGAAGAACACCGATGAACTCGCAAAGCCCTAATGCAGATCTAAAAAGATTGAGAAGGCGAGACTTACGGGTGCGGATTCGCTGCGGAGGTTCATCGCGTTTCTCTGGACAAGTCAGGTCGATGCAGCGACCTGAGGTGGAGACGAGGAGATCTGCGGCAGCAGCGGCGGCAGAGCTCGAGCGGCAGCGAAGCAGTGAGAGGAGGAAGACAACCGAAGGAGGAGAATGAAAAAGACCTAAGTGGTACCTATTTATAAGGGAGTAAGCGAACAGGCGGGCACGAAAATCAAGGAGACCCGAATAATGATTATCCAAATAAACGAACGCCTCTATTCCCGGAAGGCATTAAAAAATGAAAGATCCGTTGGAAGATGACGTCATGAAAGTTTTTTGTGTTTTCAGAAGATGACGTCACGGCGGGTTACAGAAGTTTTCAGACAGAGGATGGATTCCACCTAAGAATTGAAGATTGACAAAGAACAAAGTTCAAAGTCAACCTGGGGCCTAATGTTGGGGATATTACTACCAGTATGACCGGCCGAGGAGGGGCCGGGTCAGCCCTAATGGCGGGTTACATAAGAAGCCCGATAAACATTCAAGATGATAGTTTACTAAACGTATGGAAGGCCCAAAGGCCTGGGGCCGGCTTAAGGCCTGATACTATAAACCGTCGTATGTAAGGAAAGACTTGTAAAGAAAGGCATGTAAAGGAAGTCACCGAGCCGAACACGATTATGAGCCGGTCGGGACTCTGTAGGCCACCAGGCGTCAACCCGTGTATATAAGGGGACGACCCGGTGGTGGTTTAGGACAAGAAACAACCAAGTCGAGGATCCAACCCGCCGAGTTAAGCCTCTTGGAGATCGAAACCTCAGCAATACCAATCCCAACTAGACGTAGGCTTTTACCTTCATTGTAAGGGGCCGAACTAGTATAAAAACTCTCTCATGTGTCCTTTGTCCCGATTAACCCCTTTAAGCTTCCTAGTCCGATGGCCCTACGACTAAGTCCTTGCTCTAGGACATCTGCCGTGTCAACTCCACGACACATAGGGCTTCTGAATAAGACGAGACCTCAGTAGAGTCATCTTGAATTCCCTCCAAGTTTTTACTCTGTTACATCCTTGTATGGCCTGATGCATTTTCCACCAGGTTGCAGCACTTTTTGTAAAGTACTGAAGAGCGTATTGAACCTCATACTTCCTTGCAACCAAATTGCTCCTGAAGTGATTCTCCATGTTTTGAATCCATAGCTCTGCCTCCAACTGAGTGATCGGTTCAAAGAATACAAGTCCATCTTCATTCATCATCTATTGGGTCCAAGGGTTTTGGGGTGAAATACGACAGAGGGATAGAGAGATACACATAATACACACAATATAGTTTTGAAAATAAGTTTTATTTGTGGCTGTCAGGAAAAACATCAAACAATGGCAACTCACAAACATCGCATCTAACGTGAGTATACAACAGGGGTTTGGTCCTCTAAAATTCATATAAATCTTGGAATATGTCAGTGTCTTCAAATTCTTCAATTCTTCAGAGGATTCGACAGTTGTAGCTTCAGTTCTTCTAGTGTATGGTGAAGTCTGATATCTTGTCATTCTTGGAGTGGCTTCAGTTCATCCTCCGTGTGGTCCAAAGGGAACGGGGTATTGTCTAACTATTTGAGGTAAAAGGAAAGATTTGATAAAGCTCAGAAAAGAAGAGAGGTAAAGGATTTTAAAAAAAATAAAGTTTTAGAGAAATCCTTTCCTAAGGGCTTTCTATTTTCTAGGGTCACGTCCTATAGTCAACATGTGCTCTGATACCATCTCTGTAGCGACCCGACCTCAAACAGTCAAGCCTCTATGTATCCGTGCCATCCCTGGATCGGTATGTTGGCACACACAGTACATCAATGTATATATCAAAGTGCAATCACATGTATAAATAACGTAAAATTGATATATACCTCATAAGTCTCAACGGAAACAAACAAACGGGTGTGGAGTCCCATCAACACCAACGACAAGTTGAGTGTAGACCGTAACCCTACGACGTAACTCTTACTCGTTGTAGAAATTCCTGCAACATAAGATTTTGCAGCTCTATTGGTCAGTACATTGAATGTACTGGCAAGTCACATCATACGAATAATGAACCTATTGTACATGCAATTTGGCTGGTGGAAAGCTCTAAGTTTAGTTTTTGCATACAGCTAGTTTTTCCCTAGAATAAAAGATATTATTCTACCACTACTGTATGGCATAGGATGAGTTGGTAAACCCAACTCAATTCATTCCCAAAGTTTCATTTAAAACCCAACTATTTAATTAAGAGTGATGAGATCTCCCAGCATTTCCACTACTAGATGCTCAAGTTGTCCGTAACCGGGGACACGGCTAATCGATTAGGTTTTAACACTCTGCAGAGGTTTGCGCACTTTTCCCCACCAGACTCGATCGCCTCCCTTGAAATTCTCGCACTGCCTGGTGTTTGAGAACAGGATGACCGAGACATAGTCTTTCGAAAGTATTTCCCCTTAACCCACGTATAGGCCGGTACACCTACTCATTCTACATTTGCTAGCCCATCCCGGAAGGGGTCACACTAACTACTCAACTAAGCCAGAGCCCATATTGGCTTGTGGCTGCAGACGTAAGCTTCTAGACATGAGAATACGATTGATCTCTTTGAGCCTAGGCGGCCAATCACTAGTGGTGCACCACCATGGATTAACCATGCATGCTCCCACTATACTTCGCCACCATTCAAACCAAATACCGCCCAGGTAGTTCATTTACAAGTCTTGGTCCTGATTACTACTTTGTCACTCATATCTCACCATGTTCGCTTCCCAAACCACGTCTACATTTGGCGAGGCAAAAATAAACTTACACGTTGGTGACAAGGATGTATAGATCAGACCTACCTCAAATGAACTACTAGGTAACGGCATAGCCATATGGCAACAATAAATCCTACCATGCAATCCTACCACAAAAGGACTAAGTGCATAATATAAACACAGGTAATTGGAAGAATGGTCAAATGTGAACTTGCCTGGTAATAGTTGATGAAGATTATATCGCTCTCAGAATTTTACTTAATAGAACTATTCGTCACTCTCCGATGAAAATCTATAAAGTTAAACATTGCATTCACATAAGCAATCATTTCAGAGAGCAATAACATGCAACACAAAAGACTCAGAAAACCAAATGGAAATCCAACACAAATAACTTGCATGCAAATAATTCTAGGTGCTAACAATAAGTGACATAAGGTGCAAAACCGTGATGTGATCTATCATGCATACTTGGCATAGTAATAAAACTATCATGGACAGATACTAATCATGTGAAAAGTATAGTGACAATGGTCCAGGTGGTAGGGTTTGGCTACGGTGACACGGTGCAAAAAGAATCACATCAATCGGAACTACGGTTTAGGAGATATGACCATTTGAAGTTTGAATTCAAATCTGAATAATTTCAAATTTTAAAGCGACAAAAGTTTACAAAGTTGACACTTCTGGATAGGTCTAATCAATACGAAGAATTTGCCGCTGGTTTCATCCAGTTTGGATCTACGGTTAAAAAGTTGTGGCTAATCTAAGTTTAGGGGCTAATATGCTAATTCCAGGGACTGAACGGTGAAGAAAAGTAATCACAAACAGGTCCTGGCCACGTGGCAGATTTCTATAGGCTACAAGTTGTTCGCTGTGAGGCTTACAGGGCGAACAACCACTAAATAGGAAAAACAACAACCACGACTAAACTAAAGAAAACCAATAATCGGTTTTAATCAAAACCGTTCGGTTTAAACGAACCGCGGTTACCCGATCTAATACTAATAAATAATAAAAAAAACTAAATGAAGCAGACAGGAGGGTTCTCTTACGGTGGCGACGATGACGAACAGGGACGGCGACGCTGGCTCGGGCGACGGATGGGGCGGCGCCTGCGGTGATCTTCGGCGACGGGGAAGGAGGCGAACGGGACGTGCGCGATGAGGGGGTTGCGGTGGTGGTGGCGGCGCGCATCGAGGTGGCCGGGACGGGTGGAGCAAAGGGCGGCAGCTCCGTTCTCTGGCGAGGACGCAGGTCGTCGGGGCGTCGTCTCCGGTGGTCCCTAGGGGCAAAAACAATGTCAACCGGATGAGACTCGGCGAGTTACGAAGGTTGACAGAAAGAAAATTAAGGTAGGGATTCTACGGCGACGGAAACTCCGGCGAGATGCTCCGGCTCCAGTGAGATCCAACGCGGCAGGGCGATGGCTGTGAGGAGCAAGGGACGATGCGGAGTGGCAGAATGGAGAGAGGGGGCTCCGGGGATTTTATAGGCGCGGCCAGGAGTGCTCAGGGCTGCGGGATAAGGTTTATCCCATGGGGAATGGCGCCGGTGGTTGCGGGAGCACGAGCGCGTGCTCTATCCCGAGCGGAGCGAGCGGTAGGTTGGGGACGATGCGGGCGGGGCCCATCTGGCAGCGAGCGCACGTGCGAGCGAGAAGGGACGAGGAGAGGGCGTGTGAGGCGGGTGACGTGCTGACGTCGGCCTGGCCTGGGCGCGGTGGCTGGCCTGGGCCATGGGCTCGCGCGCGCGTGCGTGAGTCCGTGTGTGTGTGTGTGTGTGTGTGTGTGTTTTACAGAAAACAAAGTTGGCTCTAAATAAATCCAAATGAATTTATAAAAACAGGACATTAATTTATAAAATCACTATACAATATTTAGAGCCTAATGAACATTAATTCAAGAACAGAAGATTTTTTAAAATATTTTCCAAATGCAATTAATGCATATTTTGCAAATCGAATAAATACCAAATAAGTTCTAAAAACTCCAACTAATATTCAAATGAAATTCCCATCTCTTTTGTATTTTGAGGAAGTCATCTTATCCCCTCTCTTTATTTTTCTTGAGTGGAAAATAATATTTGAACATTCGAGAAAAGTCCAAAATGCAATAAATCATGAGAGGCAAATGATTTCAAATATTATTTTAAAATAACATCCATTGGTTTCATAATCCATTTCCGTTTATTTCTGATAATAGAAGGAGTCATATTTCCTTCTCTCTTTATTTTATTTGAATGAATGGAAATGTTTTTGATACTCAAAACGGAAATTTTTCCAAAAGTGAACCAAACGAAATTCAAAAGTGCTCCTCATCACTCTCTACTCTATTTCTTATATTTTGAAGAAGTCATGTTATCTTCTCTCATGAAAATCCTTGAGTGGTATAAAGTTTCTGATTTGAAATATTTTAAATGGAATTCAAATCATTTTCAAACCCCTTTTTATTTCTTTAAATGGAGGAAGTCATATTTTCTTCACTCTAGGGTTTTTGTAATGAAATGATTTTTAATTAATGGAGATAAAAAAAATAAAAAAATGCAAGGATGAAAGTTTGGGAAAGTCCTTTTATTCCCTCTCATTCAACTTTCAAAAAGTTTCAGTTTCCACTCAATTTCACACAACATACAAACGAACAATCAAACAAATAGACATAATTATTTATTTAATATAACATTCCAAAATTTAGAATTTTGGGATGTTACAAACTACCACCCTTAAAATGAATCTCGTCCTCAAGATTCGGAGAGACTAGAAAGAAGGTTAGGTTTGGGGGGTCTCCTTGAAAATCCACTCATCAACACAAGGTATGGGGTGCTACCACCCTTAGAAGCATGGTTATGGTTCCAACAAAACTCATGTACTCCATCCTTGGTGTTAACGGTGTCGGTCTTCTCATATTCTCCAAGATAACTCCTTCACTTTTGCTCTTCTGGTAAGGGCATGGCCTTTTCCTCAAAACCAGGAGTCCTTGCATCAAAATAGGATCCTTCTGAGACTTGATAGGTCTGGCACCAATCCTAAAAAACTACCAAAAACCTCATGGTGGTCGACAATTTCTTTGGTTTCTCCTGCAGGAAATGGGTCTGGGTTGAATCTCACCGTATATCCTACGATTGTCAACGATTGCTTGTACAGGGTTTCCATTGTCCTGCCATTCTAGGGTTTTGGTTTGTCGAGTCGACACTCTTCTAGGGTTTTAAGGCTCTCTGATTTTCTATCAACATATGATAGCTCATGATAGAAGTCTCCGGTATGGGGGCCAATCCATCCTGTACTTGAATCGTTACCACATACACAGATAGTGAATCACGTATTCTAACACTTGGGCATCCTCACAAGAATTGCAGAACTTCTCTTCTCCACGGACTGGGTCCCATAAATCCATTGGTCCTGCAAGCCTGTAACGCCCCGAGACCGATGTGCCAGGTGTCCTCCAGTTATTCACTGTTGTTGTCTTGTCATTGCTTGCGTGTCATGCATTGCATATCATGTCATCATGTGCATTTCATTTTCATACATGTTCGTCTCATGCATCCGAGCCTTTTCCCCGTTGTCCGTTTTGCATTCCGGCGCTCCGTTCTCCTCCGGTGGTCATTTCTACCTTTCTTTGATGTGTGGGGGTTAAACATTTCTGGATTGGACCGAGACTTGCCAAGCGGCCTTGGTTTACTACCGGTAGATCGCCTGTCAAGTTTCGTACCATTTGGACTTCGTTTGATACTTCAACGGTTAACCGAGGGACCGAAAAGGCCTTGTGTGTGTTGCAGCCCAACACCCCTCCAAAGTGGCCCAAAACCCACCTAAACCTCCGCCATCATCTCGGTCGTTCGATCACGATCGCGTGGCCGAAAACCGCACCTCATTTGGACTCTCCTAGCTCCCTCTACCTCTATAAATAGACCCCTTCATTTTCGTTTTCAGATCTTTCCCCGAAACCCTAGCTTCTTCCTCCTCCAGCCGACGGACACGTCCACCCTCTCGCCCGGACATGTCCGCCTCGCCCTGCACCCAACCACGCGCTACCACCTGTCTACCGCGCCTCCTCTCTCTCCCCCGCGCCGCCGTGGCCCTGCGGGCCCACGGCCGGCCCGCCCGGTCCGACCACGCCCCGCGCCTGGGCAGTTCCCTCGCCGCCGCCCGAGTGCGCCGCGCCGCCGTCCTTCGACACCGCGCCGGCCGCCGCCCACCGCTGCACCTCGCCGCGCCGGTCGCCGGTTGCCGCCGCCCGGCGACTCCCTCGGCGCCCTTGCCGGAGTGCCCGCGCCCCCAGCCGCGTCCCCGTCGCCCGGATCCTGCCGGCGCCGCCCTGCCATGGCCTCCTCCACCCTCGCCGGAGTCCTCCGGCGACCTCGTCAGATCCGGCCGCCGCCCCATCCCAAATCCGGCCGGGTGGGATGAGATCCACCCGGTCCCGAACCAAACAGCCCCGCGCCGCCCGGATCCCTCCGTCCCGGGATCATCTCGTCCACCCGTTGACTTTTCCCGCGGGGTAAAATTCCACCAAGTCCCCGAGTTTGCCATGTTTCATATGCCCATGTTCATCATGTCGTAACTTTGCATCCATAGCTCCGTTTTGGGCATATAGCATACCAAAATGTTCGTCTCGGAGAGTATATCATTTCATCTCATTGCATCATTTTCATTTCAGTTCATCTTGATGCCCGAAATGCTGTTAGAAGTTTGCTACTTGACATAATTGTCACATCTGCCGCTCCATTTAGCTATTTGTCATTTTTGCCATGATTATTGTGTGCATGATATGCCCATGAGCTCTACATATGTTCTGTTAAGGGTTTTGCCATCTTTCCAGAGGCGCAACCCATGTATTTTTGTGGTGTGTGTGGTGACTAGCACAAGCTTGCAAAGTGAGGCATTCGCTAATGCTGATTTCAGGGACTTAGCATTTCCACTAAGTCCTTGGTCTGTTTATCTCTTTATGCCATATGTTCATGTAGTTTCCTAGTGATCCGTGCCTCTTTTGAGGATGATCAGTAAGGATGTTTTGTTAATCTTGTAGTGCTCTATCCATCCATGTCTTTGTTTTCAATTATGGAGCACCCTAGCTTGAGTCAATCGAGCTCTACTTTTGCTATTTCGTGAATCTGGGCAGATTGTCTACTTGTTAGCGATTTTGCCGATGATGTTGTAGTTGATCCGTGCTTGCCATGGTATTGTTCTTGCCATGTCTAGCTTGTATTCTGTGTATTCTTGATGGGTGTATGCTTAGATTGTCATGCCTTGCTCTGTAGTGAGTGCATCGAGCTCGTAAACATGCCTACTTGATATCTGATTTGCATGCTCCAGTTTTTCACTAAGTCTGAGAACTGATTATGTTTTGCCATGTTCACATGCTTGCAAATGTATTTTGTGATCCCTTTTGGCTCAAGGTCACTAAGGGACTTTTGTTAAGCTCTTTGAGTAGCTCCATGCCATGCCTTGCCTTGCCATGTTAAGTTCCTGTAGCATATAGTTTTCATGCTCCAAAGAGTGCTACCTGATCTGAAATTCCAGACTTGTGTTAATTTCACTAAGTCTGAGATCTGTTTACCAATTGCACTTTTGCCATGCTTGTTTGAACCTGTTAATGGATGAATTGGCCGTAGCTCAGTGCTAGTCTTTTGTTAAGCTTCATGAGTGGATCCCTGCCATGTATTTTGATGCCATGTTTTAGTGCTGTAGCATGTTCATCTTGTTGCATTTAGATGGCTACTTGCTGTAAATCGCAGAACGTGGCCATATTTGAATAGCTTGCCATTTCCAAACCGTAACTCCGATTCCAGTGATCTTTATATCGTTTTCAAGCGATTTCATCTCACCTTTTCAGTGGCACACTTGGATTTCCAAGTTGAGGCCAGGTTCATGCATTCCTTGTCAAATCATGCATATGCATCGCATACCGCATCCCGCATACCATATCATGTTCATGTGTTGGTTGTTTACTATGTTGTGTGCTTCTTTCCGGTGTTTGCTTCTTCGGGTTGATTCTGGTAACGTCGCGTTGTGAGGACCCGTTCGTCTACGTTCCGTTTGTCTTCTTCATGGACTCTTTCTTCTTCCTTGCGGGATCTCAGGCAAGATGACCATACCCTCGAAATCACTTCTATCTTCGCTTGCTAGATGCTCTCTTTTGCTATACCTATGCTGCGATACCTAACACTTGCTTATCATGCCACCCATATTGTTGAACCAAGCCTCTAACCCACCTTGTTCTAGCAAACCGTTGATTGGCTATGTTACCGCTTTGCTCAGCCCCTCTTATAGCGTTGTTTGTTGCAGGTGAAGATTGAAGTTTGTTCCTTGTTGGAACATGGAGATGATGTTCCTTGTTGGAACATGTTTACTTGTTGGGATATCACAATATATCTTATTTAATTAATGCATCTATATACTTGGTAAAGGGTAGAAGGCTCGGCCTTTTGCCTGGTGTTTTGTTCCACTCTTGCCTCCATAGTTTCCATCATATCAGTGTTATGTTCCCGGATTTTGCGTTCCTTACGCGGTTGGGTTATAATGGGAACCCCTTGACAGTTCTCCTTGAATAAAACTCCTCCAGCAAGGCCCAACATTGGTTTTACCATTTGCCACCTAGCATTTTCTTTCCCTTGGGTTCTGCAGACTCAAGGGTCATCTTTATTTAAACACCCGGGCCAGTGCTCCTCTGAGTGTTGGTCCAACCCAGAGCACCGTGCAGGGCCATCCCTTGGCAACTTGGGTTACGTCGGCTCCTGTACGCTTAGCTTATACGGTGTGCCCTGAGAACGAGATATGTGCAGCTCCTATCAGGATTTGTCGGCACAGCGGGTGGTCTTGCTGGACTTGTTTTACCATTGTCGAGGATGTCTTGTAGAACCGGGATACCGAGTCTGATCGGAATGTCTCGGGAGGAGGTCTATTCCTTTGTTGACCGTGAGAGCTTGTCATGGGCTAAGTTGGGACACCCCTGCAGGGATTTGAACTTTCGAAAGTCGTGCCCGCGGTTATGGGCAGATGGGAATTTGTTAACGTCCGGTTGTAGAAAACCTGAAGTTGACCTTAATTAAAATACATCAACCGCGTGTGTTACCGTGATGGTCTGTTTCCGGCGGAGTTCGGGAAGTGAACACGGTGTTGGAGTTATGCTTGACGTAGGTTGTTTTAGGATCACTTCTTGATCATAGTTTCACGATCGTGCTTTGCCTCCTCTTCTCGCTCTCTTTTGCGAACAGGTTAGCCACGAGATATGCTAGTCGCTTGCTGCAGCTCCACCTCATACCTTTTACCTTACCCATAAGCTTAAATAGTCTTGATCGCGAGGGTGCGAGATTGCTGAGTCCCCATGGCTCACAGATACTTCCAAAACCAGCTTGCAGGTGCCGATGAGTCCGTACAGATGACGCAACCCAGCTCAAGAGGATCTCGATGAGGATCTTGTCCTTTGTGTTGTTTCGTTCTAGTTGATCAGTAGCGGAGCCCAGTTGGGGTCGATCGGGGACCTTTGTCGCACTTGGGGTTCTTCTTTTATTTTGGTTCCGTAGTCGGACCTTGATTGTATTTGGATGATGTAATGCTTTATTCATGTATTGTGTGAAGTGGCGATTGTAAGCCAACTATGTATCTCTTTCCCTTATGTTTTACATGGGTTGTGTGAAGATTACCTCACTTGCGACATTGCTTTCAATGCGGTTATGCCTCTAAGTCGTGCTTCGACACGTGGGAGATATAGCCGCATCGAGGGTGTTACAAAGCCAAACAAAACCTCTATCATTTCTTCACAACTCTCAGGTTTACGTAACCTCCTATGGAATGTCTGCTGATGAACTCACAGCTTCTTCCAAAATTCTTTTCTTCAACAAGATTGTCCTTGTTTCCTTATCAAATCCTGGGTCCTGTGGGTTATGGCCCACTTCAACATTTGTATAACTTTAACTCATCCTTGGAGCTACTATTGTTCCATATTCCAACATTACATCTCCTTTAAATCCAATATCACTTCATTCCTACCTACTCTTGGGGTAACCATCATAACTAAAACCAAACTCCCAACTCATTTGTCCAAACTTCATCTATGGAATACATTTCCTTTTCACTGGTCAAGTGTTCACACAGACAAGTATCGCAAAAAAATGCACTTGTTCATCCATAATTCATATTCTCTTCATATCAAATCCTTTATTACATCCTTAACCACTACTCAAAACTCAAATTTCAAAAGTACTCTATTACAAAAGCTGCCACCCACATAGTTTCGTGTGGTCAAGCATTACTTCCATCTTTATTCATTTGCCCTTCTTGAAGATGCTTCAGTCCCACTGGAACCATGCAATGTGGTCCTTGAAATCATCGACCTTTTGCTTCATCATGGTGGCCATGAGCTTCATCTCCATCATCTCTGCATGCACCTCTCTCAGGTATTCCTGAGTGTGACGGAGTCTTGCTTCAAGTATTTCTCCAATCTGATGTATGGATTCCATAGCAGCTTCACAAACAGAGTCGAAGAACGTTGCTCATGGTACTCGAGAAATGAAAAAGTATTGCCCCATAGTCTTTGGGAAAACTCCCTTCACACGGTGGAGGTGTACCTCCACGTACCAAAGTTCAACTCCATTCTCCACGAAAGGATAACCCTTGTAGACTGCATCTCCTTCAAGATGAATATGCTTCATCATGTCCTTCAGGATTTTTGGGTAATCCTGATCACTAGTCAGGGTCATGATTATTTCCGGGCCCTTGAGAAAAGACTCGTAAAGGGTTGTCATCTGCAGGCATAAGATAGAAGGGGTACTCAGTATAATGTATGTATTTCCTCGGGTGAAATGTGGTTGTTTTTCTGGGAAAAGTTTGGGGTCAGCTTGTCCATGGGTTCAAGGTTTTAGTCTGGGTGAGATAATGAGAGAGGCACTCACAATCAACAACAACTCATAACATTTCACATGAGATTCCAACACCTCAACTTTTATTGCTTCACGAGCTATTACAATTTCCATTTCATAACTCAACTCAACATCCCCAAAAATAAAAGTGTATTCCACATTTATTACATGCTTTATTCCAATATCAAGGTCTCAACTTCTCAGCCCAAGCTTTCCTCGAGTGTGAACATTCTTGGGCAAAATGTCCTACTCCTTTGCAGCGTAAACAAATGACTTCAGACAAATCCATGGGCTTCCTCATGGTTATCTTGGCTCCTTGGGTTCTTGGCTTCCTTTCTGGGCATTTGCTAGCATAATGACCTAAATCCTTGCATCTATAACAAGTGATATGACTCAGGTCCTTTTCTGTAGAAATTGGGTTGTTCTCGGGATACATGCTCTTTCTCTTCCTGGACTTCTTCATTCCAATTAATTCTTCTATCTCTTGGGGGATCAAACTCCACTTCTTCCGTCGGGAAGTTTCCCAGATACTCTTGGCTTTCCTTCGTGCAATACTGTGAAAAATGTCCTTCTTCTCCACATGAATAGCAAGCATTGGAGTAAAATCTGTTTAGGCTTTCTCCATCACGGTCGTCAACATCTTCTTTCATCACCGGTTTTCTTAAACTTTCCCCAAGGGCTTCTTTCACTGCTTCCTTCTGGTTCTTGGTAATTTCTTGTACCTTGGGATAAATATGACACTGGGCAGGGTAGTGCGTAGTTCCTTCACACAAGAAACAAGTAACCTTCATGGTAGGACATTCTCCAGCTTGGTGATTTCCTTCACAATGAGGGCATCCATCCTTGTGTTCTTCATGGGTATGTCCTATCTCACCACAAATCTTGCATGCACAAGGTTTCTTCATTTTATTGCCATAGGGCTTCTGAATAAGACGAGACCTCAGTAGAGTCATCTTGAATTCCCCCCAAGTTTTTACTCCATTACATCCTTGTATGGCCTGATGCATTTTCCACCAGGTTGCAGCACTTTTTGTAAAGTACTGAAGAGCGTATTGAACCTCATACTTCCTTGCAACAAAATTGCTCCTGAAGTGATTCTCCATGTTTTGAATCCATAGCTCTGCCTCCAACTGAGTGATCGGTTCAGAGAATACAAGTCCATCTTCATTCATCATCTATTGGGTCCAAGGGTTTTGGGGTGAGATACGAGAGAGGGATAGAGAGATACACACAATACACACAATATAGTTTTGAAAATAAGTTTTATTTGTGGCTGTCGGGAAAAACATCAAACAATGACAGGTCACAAACATCGCATCTAACGTGAGTATACAACAGGGGTTTGGTCCTCTAAAGTTCATATAAATCTTGGAATATGTCAGTGTCTTCAAATTCTTCAATTCTTCAGAGGATTCGACAGTTGTAGCTTCAGTTCTTCTAGTGTATGGTGAAGTATGATATCTTGCCATTCTCGGAGTGGCTTCAGTTCATCCTCTGTGTGGTCCAAAGGGAACGGGGTATTGTCTAACTATTTGAGGTAAAAGGAAAGATTTGATAAAGCTCAGAAAAGAAGAGAGGTAAAGGACTTTAAAAAAAATAAAGTTTTAGAGAAATCCTTTCCTAAGGACTTTCCAGTTTCTAGGGTCACACCTACAGTCAACATGTGCTCTGATACCATCTCTGTAGCGACCCGACCTCAAACGGTCAAGCCTTTGTGTATCCGTGTCATCCCTGGATCGGTATGCTGGCACACACAGTACATCAATGTATATATCAAAGTACAATCACATGTATAAATAACATAAAATTGATGTATACCTCATAAGTCTCAACGGAAACAAACGAACGGGTGTGGAGTCCCATGAACGCTAACGGCAAGTTGAGTGTAGACCGTAACCCTACAACGTAACTCTTACTCGTTGTAGAAATTCCTGCAACATAAGATGTTGCAGCCCTGTAGTTCAGTACATTGAATGTACTGGCAAGTCATGTCACAAGAATAATGAACCTAATGTACATGCAATTTGGCTAGCGGAAAGCTCTAAGTTTAGTTTTTGCATAAAGCTAGTTTTTCCCTAGAATAAAAGATATTATTCTACCACTACTGTATGGCATAGGATGAGTTGGTAAACCCAACTCAATCCATTCCCAAAGTTTCATTTAAAACCCAACTGTTTAATTAAGAGTGATGAGATCTCCCAGCATTTCCACTACTAGATGCTCAAGTTGTCCGTAACCGGGGACACGGCTAATCGATTAGGTTTTAACACTCTGCAGAGGTTTGCGCACTTTTCCCCACAAGACTCGATCGCCTCCCTTGAAATTCTCGCACTGCCTGGTGTTTGAGAACAGGATGACCAAGACATAGTCTTTCGAAAGTATTTCCCCTTAACCCACGGATAGGCTGGTACACCTACTCATTCCACATTTGCTAGCCCATCCCGGAAGGGGTCACACTAACTACTCAACTAAGCCAGAGCCCATATTGGCTTGTGGCTGCACACATAAGCTTCTAGACATGAGAATACAATTGATCTCTTTGAGCCTAGGCGGCCGAGCACTAGTGGTGCACCACCATGGATTAACCATGCATGCTCCCACTGTACTTCGCCACCATTCAAACCAAATACCGCCCAGGTAGTTCATTTACAAGTCTTGGTCCTGATTACTACTTTGTCACTCATATCTCACCATGTTCGCTTCCCAAACCATGTCTACATTTGGCGAGGCAAAAATAAACTTACATGTTGGTGACAAGGATGTAAAGATCAGACCTACCTCAAATGAACTACTAGGTAGCGGCATAGCCATCTGGCAACAATAAATCCTACCATGCAGTCCTACCACAAAAGGACTAAGTGCATAATATAAACACAGGTAATTGGAAGAATGGTCAAATGTGAACTTGCCTGGTAATAGTTGATGAAGATTATATCGCTCTCAGAATTTTACTTAATAGAATTATTCGTCACTCTCCGATGAAAATCTATAAAGTCAAACATTGCATTCACATAAGCAATCATTTCAGAGAGCAATAACATGCAACACAAAAGACTCGGAAAACCAAATGGAAATCCAACACAAATAACTTGCATGCAAATAATTCTAGGTGCTAACAATAAGTGACATAAGGTGCAAAACTGTGATGTGATCTATCGTGCATACTTGGCATAGTAATAAAACTATCATGGATAGATACTAATCGTGTGAAAAGTATAGTGACAATGGTCCAGGTGGTAGGGTTTGGCTACGGTGACACGGTGTAAAAAGAATCACATCAATCGGAACTACGGTTTAGGAGATATGACCATTTGAAGTTTGAATTCAAATCTGAATAATTTCAAATTTTAAAGCGACAAAAGTTTACAAAGATGACGCTTCTGGATAGGTCTAATCAATACGAAGAATTTGCCGCTGGTTTCATCGAGTTTGGATCTACGGTTAAAAAGTTGTGGCTAATCTAAGTTTAGGGGCTAATATGCTAATTCCATGGATTGAATGGTGAAGAAAAGTAATCACGGACAGGTCCTGGCCACGTGGCAGATTTCTATAGGCTGCAAGTTGTTCGCTGTGAGGCTTACAGGGCGAACAACCGCTAAATAGGAAAAACAACAACCACGGCTAAACTAAAGAAAACCAACAATCGGTTTTAATCAAAACCATTCGGTTTAAATGAACCGCGGTTAACCGATCTAATACTAATAAATAATAAAAAAACTAAACGAAGCGGACAGGAGGGTTCTCTTACGGTGGCGACGACGACGAACTGGGACGGCGACGCTGGCTCGGGCGACGGATGGGGCGGCGCCTGCGGTGCTCTTCGGCGACGGGGAAGGAGGCGAACGAGACATGCGCGATGAGGGGGTTGCGGTGGTGGTGGCGGCGCGCGTCGAGGTGGCCAGGACGGGCGGAGCAAAGGGCGGCAGCTCCGTGCTCTGGCGAGGACGAGGTCATCGGGGCGTCGTCTCCGGTGGTCCCTAGGGGGAAAAACAATGTCAACCGGATGAGACTCGGCGAGTTACGAAGGTTGACAGAAAGAAAATGAAGGTAGGGGAGTCTACGGTGATGGAAACTCCGGCGAGATGATCCAGCTCCGGCGAGATCCAACGCGGCAGGGCGATGGCTGTGAGGAGCAAGGGACGATGCGGAGTGGCAGAATGGAGAGAGGGGCCTCCGGGGATTTTATAGGCGCGGTCAGGAGTGCTCAGGGCTGCGGGATAAGGCTTATCCCGTGGGCAATGGCGCGGTGGTTGCGGGAGCACGAGCACGTGCTCTATCCCGAGCGGAGCGAGCGGTAGGTTGGGGACAATGTGGGCGGGGCCCATCTGGCAGCGAACGCACGTGCGATCTTGAAGGGACGAGGAGAGGGCTTGTGAGGCGGGTGACGTGCTGGCGTCGGCCTGGCCTGGGCGCGGTGGCTCGCCTGGGCCGTGGGCTCGCGCGCGCGTGGGTGAGTCTGCGTGCGTGTGTGTGTTTTTTTTTTACAGAAAACAAAGTTGGCCCTAAATAAATCCAAATGAATTTATAAAAACATGACATTAATTTATAAAAGCACTATATAGTATTTAGAGCCTAATGAACATTAATTCAAGAAGAGAAGATTTTTTTTAAATATTTTCCAAATGCAATTAATGCATATTTTGCAAATCGAATAAATACCAAATAAGTTCTAAAAGCTCCAACTAATATTCAAATGAAATTCCCATCTCTTTTATATTTTGAGGAAGTCATCTTATCCCCTCTCCTTTATTTTTCTTGAATGGAAAAATAATATTTGAACATTCGAGAAAACTCCAAAATGCAATAAATCATGAGAGGCAAGTGATTTCAAATATTATTTTAAAATAACATCTATTGGTTTCATAATCCATTTCCATTTTATTTCTGATAATAGAAGGAGTCATATTTCCTTCTCTCTTTATTTTATTTGAACGAATGGAAATGTTTTTTAAACTCAAAACGTAATTTTTTCCAAAAGTGAACCAAATGAAATTCAAAAGTGCTCCTCATCACTCTCCACTCTATTTCATATATTTTGAAGAAGTCATGTTATCTTCTCTCATGAAAATCCTTGAGTGGTATAAAGTTTCTGATTTGAAATATTTTAAATGGATTTCAAATCATTTTCAAACCCCTTTTTATTTGTTTAAATGGAAGAAGTCATATTATCTTCACTCTAGGATTTTTGTAATGAAATGATTTTGAATTCATGGAGATAAAAAAAATAAAAATATGCAAGGATGAAAGTTTGGGAAAGTCCTTTTATTCCCTCTCATTCAACTTTCAAAAAGTTTCAATTTCCGCTCAATTTCACACAACATACAAACAAACAATCAAACAAACAGACACACTTATTTATTTAATATAACATTCCAAAATTTAGAATTTTGGTATGTTATAGGAAGCCGAGGGCGCCGCAGGCAAAACCAACGGGCGTGTCCAACGACAAGTGGAGGGAGGAGGTTTTGCGCTGATGTCTACTACA
Organism: Triticum dicoccoides; assembly: GCF_002162155.2. Taxonomy (NCBI): domain Eukaryota; kingdom Viridiplantae; phylum Streptophyta; class Magnoliopsida; order Poales; family Poaceae; genus Triticum; species Triticum dicoccoides. The sequence goes on along the minus strand of NC_041390.1, from coordinate 34,097,037 downwards.
CAACCTTCTTCTTGTAGACATTGTTGGGCCTCCAAGTGCAGAGGTTTGTAGGACAGTAGCAAATTTCCCTCAAGTGGATGGCCTAAGGTTTATCAATCCGTAGGAGGCATAGGATGAAGATGGTCTCTCTCAAGCAACCCTGCAACCAAATAACAAAGAGTCTCTTGTGTCCCCAACACACCCAATACAATGGTAAATTGTATAGGTGCTCGGCGAAGAGATGGTGATACAAGTGGTATATGGATGGTAGATAATAGTTTTTGTAATCTGAAAATATAAAAATAGCAAGGTAACGAATGATAAAAATGAGCGTAAACGATATTGCAATGCATTGAAACAAGGCCTAGGGTTCATACTTTCACTAGTGCAAGTCCTCTCAACAATAATAACATAATTGGATCACATAACTATCCCTCAACATGCAACAAATAGTCACTCCAAAGTCACTAATAGCGGAGAAGAAACGAAGAGATTATGGTAGGGTACGAAATCACCTCAAAGTTATTCTTTCCAATCAATCCTTGGGCTATTCCTATAGGTGTCACAAACAGCCCTAGAGTTCGTACTAGAATAACACCTTAAGACACAAATCAACCAAAACACTAATGTCACCTAGATACTCCAATGTCACCTCAAGTATCCGTGGGTATGATTATACGATATGCATCACACAATCTTAGATTCATCTATTCAACCAACACATAGAACCTCAAAGAGTGCCCCAAAGTTTCTACCGGAGAATCACGATGAAAATGTGTGCCAACCCCTATGCATAGGTTCATGGGAGGAACCCGCAAGTTGATCACCAAAACATACATCAAGTGAATCACGTGGTATCCCATTGTCACCACAGATACGCACGTCAAGACATGCATCAAGTGTTCTCAAATCTTTAAAGACTCAATCCGATAAGATAACTTCGAAGGGGAAACTCAATCCATTACAAGAGAGTATAGGGGGAGAAGAAACATAAGATCCAACTATAATAGCAAAGCTCGCGATACATCAAGATCGTGCCAAATCAAGATCACGGGAGAGAGAGAGAGAGATCAAACACATAGCTACTGGTACATACCCTTAGCCCCGAGGGAGAACTACTCCCTCCTCGTCATGGAGAGCACCGGGATGATGAAGATGGCCACCGGAGAGGGAATCCCCCTCCGGCAGGGTGCCGGAACGGGTCTAGATTGGTTTTCAGTGGCTATGGAGGCTTCTGGCGGCGGGACTCCCGATCTATTGTGCTCCCCAATCGTTTTAGGGTATATGGAGATATATAGGTGGAAGAAGTACGCCAAGGGAGCCACGAGGTGCCCACGAGGGTGGAGGGCGCGCCCCTGCCTCGTGGCTTCCTTGTTGCTTCCCTTACGTGGACTCCAAGTCTCCCGGGTTGCTTTCCTTCCAAAAATAAGTTCCGTGAAGTTTCAGGTCAATTGGACTCCGTTTGATTTTCCTTTTCTGCGATACTCTAAAACAAGGAAAAAACAGAAACTGGCACTGGGCTCTGGGTTAATAGGTTAGTCCCAAAAATCATATAAAATAGCATATAAATGCATATAAAACATCCAAGGTTTATAATATAATAGCATGGAACAATCAAAAATTATAGATACGTTGGAGACGTATCAGCATCCCCAAGCTTAATTCCTACTCGTCCTCGAGTAGGTAAATGATAAAAATAGAATTTTTGACGTGGAATGCTACCTATCATATTCATCATGTATTTCTCTTTATTGTAGCAAGAATATTCAGATCCATAAGATTCAAGACAAAAGTTTAATATTGACATAAAAATAATAATACTTCAAGCATACTAACAAAGCAATCATGTCTTCTCAAAATAACGTGGCCAAAGAAAGCTATCCCTACAAAATCATATACTCTGGCTATGCTCCATCTTCACCACACAACATATTTAAATCATGCACAACCCCGATGACAAGCCAAGCAATTGTTTCATACTTTTGATGTTCTCAAACTCTTTCAATCTTCACGCAATATATGAGTGTGAGCCATGGACATAGCACTATAGGTGGTTGTGGAGAAGACAAAAAGGAGAAGATAGTCTCACATCAACTAGGCGTATCAACGGGCTATGGAGATGTCCATCAATAGATATCAATGGGAGTGAGTAGGGATTGCCATGCAACGGATGCACTAGAGCTATAAGTGTATGAAAGCTCAAAAAGAAACTAAGTGGGTGTGCATCCAACTCGCTTGCTCACGAAGACCTAGGGCATTTTGAGGAAGCCCATCATTGGAATATACAAGCCAAGTTCTATAATGAAAGATTCCCACTAGTATATGAAAGTGACAACATAGGAGACTCTCTATCATGAAGATTATGGTGCTACTTTGAATCACAAGTGTGGTAAAAGGATAGTAGCATTGCCCCTTCTCTCTTTTTCTCTCATATTTTTTTTGTTTGGGCCTTTCTCTTTTTATGGCCTTCTTTTTGTTTTTTTATTTGGGCTTCTTTGGCCTCTTTTATTTATTTATTTTCGTCCGGAGTCTCATCCCGACTTGTGGGGGAATCATAGTCTCCATCATCCTTTCCTCACTGGGACAATGCTCTAATAATGATGATCATCACACTTTTATTTACTTACAACTCAAGAATTACAACTCAATACTTAGAACAAGATATGACTCTATATGAATGCCTCCGGCGGTGTACCGAGATGTGCAATGAATCAAGAGTGACATGTATGAAAGAATTATGAACGGTCGCTTTGCCACAAATACGATGTCAACTACATGATCATGCAAAGCAATATGACAATGATGAAGTGTGTCATAGCAAACGGACCGGTGGAAAGTTGCATGGCAATATATCTCGGAATGGCTATGGAAATGCCATAATAGGTAGGTATGGTGGCTGTTTTGAGGAAGGTATATGGTGGGTTTGTGGTACCGGCGAAAGTTGCGCGGTACTAGAGAGGCTAGCAATGGTGGAAGGGTGAGAGTGCGTATAATCAATGGAATCAACATTAGTCATAAAGAACTCACATACTTATTGCAAAAATTTATTAGTTATCGAAACAAAGTACTACGCGCATGCTCCTAGGGGGCTAGATTGGTAGGAAAAGACCATCGCTCGTCCCCGACCGCCACTCATAAGGAGGACAATCAATAAATACATCATGCTCCGACTTCTTAACATAACGGTTCACCATACGTGCATGCTACGGGAATCACAAACTTCAACACAAGTATTTCTCAAATTCACAACTACTCAACTAGCATGACTCTAATATCACCATCTTCATATCTCAAAACAATCATCAAGTATCAAACTTCTCATAGTATTCAATGCACTTTATATGAAAGTTTTTATTATATCCCTCTTGGATGCCCATCATATTAGGACTAAATTCATAACCAAAGCAAATTACCATGCTGTTTAGGACTCTCAAAATAATATAAGTGAAGTATGAGAGTTTATCTATTTCTTCAAAATAAAACTACCACCATGCTCAAAAAGATATAAGTGAAGTACTAGAGCAAACAACAAACAACTCCGAAAGATATAAGTGAAGATCAATGAGTAGTCGAATAATTATGCAACCATGTGATGACTCTCTAACATTTAATAATTTCAGATCTTGGTATTTTATTCAAACAGCAAGCAAAGCTAAAGAAAATGACATGACACTCCAAGCAAAACACATATCATGTGGCGAATAAAAATATAGCTCCAAGTAAAGTTACCGATGAACGAAGACGAAAGAGGGGATGCCTTCCAGGGCATCCCCAAGCTTAGGCTCTTGGTTGTCCTTGAAAATTACCTTGGGGTGCCTTGGGTATTGCTACCTCTTGAGCACTACGTTGGTTTTCCCCGAAGAGGAAGGGATGATGCAGCAAAGTAGCGTAAGTATTTCCCTCAGTTTTTTTTGAGAACCTAGGTATCAATCCAGTAGGAGGCTACGCGCGAGTCCCTCGCACCTGCACAAAACAAATAAATCCTCGCAACCAACGCGATAAGGGGTTGTCAATCCCTACACGGCCACTTACGAGAGTGAGATCTGATAGATATGATAAGATAATATTTTTGGTATTTTTGTGATAAAGATGCAAAGTAAAATAAAAGCAAAGTAAAAAGCAAAGGAAATAACTAAGTATTGGGAGATTAATATGATGAAGATAGACCCGGGGGCCATAGGTTTCACTAGTGGCTTCTCTCGAGAGCATAAGTATTCTACGGTGGGTGAACAAATTACTGTTGAGCAATTGACAGAATTGAGCATAGTTATGAGAATATCTAGGTATGATCATTTATATAGGCATCACGTCCGAGACAAGTAGACCGACTCCTGCCTGCATCTACTACTATTACTCCACTCATCGACCGCTATCCATCATGCATCTAGAGTATTAAGTTAATGAAAACAGAGTAACGCCTTAAGCAAGATGACATGATGTAGAGGGATAAACTCATGCAATATGATGAAAAACCCATCTTGTTATCCTCGATGGCAACAATACAATACGTGCTTTCCTGCCCCTACTGTCACTGGGAAAGGACACTGCAAGATTGAACCCAAAGCTAAGCACTTCTCCCATTGCAAGAAAGATCAATCTAGTAGGCCAAACCAAACTGATAATTCGAAGAGACTTGCAAAAATAACTAATCATACATAAAAGAATTCAAAGAAGATTCAAATATTGTTCATAGATAGACTTGATCATAAACCCACAATTCATCGGTCTCAACAAACACACCGCAAAAAGAAGATTACATCGAATAGATCTCCACAAGAGAGGGGGAGAACTTTGTATTGAGATCCAAAAAGAGAGAAGAAGCCATCTGACTACTAACTATGGACCCGTAGGTCTGAGGTGAACTACTCACACTTCATCAGAGGGGCTATGGTGTTGATCTATAAGCCCTCCGTGATCGATGCCCCCTCCGGCGGAGCTCCAGAACAGGCCCCAAGATGGGATCTCGTGGATACAGAAAGTTGTGGCAGTGGAATTAGGGTTTTGGCTCCGTATCTGATCGTTTAGGGGTATGTAGGTATATATAGGAGGAAGGAGTATGTCGGTGGAGGAACAGGA
>NC_041390.1:34086010-34091715 GCF_002162155.2 Triticum dicoccoides | reverse complement strand
CGTGGTTCAGAGTATGACAGTAGAATGGGGGGTAGGGATGTAGAGGCAAGATCCTAGCTATGGAGGAGTTGTACACGCGAGTTTTATGAGTTCAGGCCCTTCTCAGAGGAAGTAACAACCCTACGTCTCGGAGCCCGGAGGCGGTCGACTGGATTATATGCGTGTGTGTTACAGGGGGTGCGAACCCTTGTCCCTGAGGAGGGGGTGGCTTATATAGAGTTCGCCAGACCCCTCTCGCCCTCAGTTACAAAGGGTTTAAGGTACATAAAGATGGAGACGTTACTGGTAACGCCTGTATTTAGGTGCTATAAATGACAATTAAGCCTACAAGTAAATGCTCGACCGTTGTTCGTGCAGAGTGACTTTAGCTCTTCTGCCCGTCGAGTGACTTTTGTGACGGTCGAGTGACATTGATTCTTCCGAGTGGAATGTCTATGGTCGAGTGGATGATGGTACTCTTTGAATGATCCTGGCTTTAGGGTGCTGTCCTAGGGGAGGATGTCTAGGTCAGGTCCATGACCCTACCATAGGTACATAGCTTCATCATTAGCCCCCGAATGGTTTAGGGTTCGAGTGGAGAAGGAGTTGATAACCCCTCCGATTCAGCCTTTGTGCTTTGAGAATATCTCGCCCAGAGGTCGAATGAACCTTCATGATGGCTTCAAATGCTTGTTCAGTCGCCTTGATCCATTCTTGGTTTTGTCGAGTGAACTTTCGTTGTTAAGTTTCGAGTGTTGATATGGAACAAATCTTCCGTCTGGCGGGTTGTTCTGCCGTCTGCGGATTTCACGGGATTCGAATTTTGGGAAGTGCGCCGAGCGGGGGAGGCCGCGATAATCGGGATGGATTAGGCAGGTCACCTCGATCCCCGCACCACCTTTTTTGCCACGTATTGCGCGCGCGACTGTTGCGGGATTTGATAAGATCGTCCGGGCCTACAAGTCAATCACTCGGAAGTGTCCTTATATAAGGCACCGGACCGGGGATTTTGAACAGTGCGCCCTCATTCCCCTTCCTCTTCCTCAGATTTCTCCGCTGCACCTGCTTCTGCTCTCGGCGCTGTAGCTCCGCTCGGACTCGATTCGCTGGCATGGGGAAGGAGAAGACGGTGGCGTTGGAGCGTGCGAAGAAGGCGACGGCGAAGGCGAAAGGGAAGAGGACCAGCCAGGGTGGATCCTCGTCGAGGTCCGGCCTACCGACTGGCTGGATCCAGGGCGACAGGATCCGCTCGATGATCAGCCAGGATGACATCGACGATCTGGTTGAGGGGGGACTGATCCCCCATGAATCGGCGCGGCTTCCGGGGAACGAGACCGAGCCGCGGCCGCAGGAGGGTGAGTGCGTTCTCCTCGCCACTCATGTCGACCGCGGGTTTTCTTTTCCTCCCCACCCTTTCTTTCGTGCTTTCTTGAACTTCTTCGGGGCTCAACTCCACCACTTTACTCCAAACACCATCATGTACCTTGCTGCTTTCGTGTCCATGTGCGAGAATTTCTTGGGCTGCCGACCGCACTGGGGTCTCTTCAAGCACATATTCACATGTCGCTCCCAGACAGTCAAGAAGGCCAACCCGAGTGACGAGAGGACGCATGTGATACAGATGTGCGGGGGTCTTGGAATCCAAATGAGGAACAAGAGCACCTTCCCAGCTATGATCCTACCTGACTCGGTCCAGGACCAGCCGACCCCGGGTCAGTCGACTAGGCTTCCTCCCTTTTCCATGGCTCGAGTGGAGAAGCCCTCCTCCTTGAGAGTGATCCCAAAAGAGAAGGCGCAGGTGAAGGTGTTGGTCGAGCGGGTCGTCCAACTTGTCCGCGACAGAGTGACTGGTATGGACCTGCTGGAGGTCTTCCTCAGTCTATGCATCCAACCACTCCAAGCTTGTGACCATCCGATGTGGATGTACTTGGGACTCGAGGATTCCACTCGGATCCACCTGGAGGATGTTAGTGAGGACACAGTGGAGAAGTGGCTGAGAGGTATTACCGGCAGCAAGGATAATCCCCGGGGGTCCAGGAGGGTGGTTCCATTCAACCATTCGCGCCAGCCGGAACAGGTACGATTCTGCATTGTCGAGTGTCTTCTTGATTTATTATGAACCCTCTTGTTGATGGTCGACTATCTTTCTTTTGTTCATTGTCTTTTCAGGCTCTTATTGATATGTACTCGATGCCCAATGGAGTGCAGGAGCAAAATGTCAAGGAAGGGGCGAGCCGGGGCGAGAGTGGCGAGTGGCACTCGGATGCAGAGGAGGACGAGGAGAGCGACGACTCGAGTGACGAAGAAGAGGCCGACTCGCCTCCTCGCAGGGAAATGAGGTCCAAGCACGCTCACGACCCGGCAAACACCCCTGACCTGGTGGCCACACCGACCGGGCAGTCTTCAAAGCTCCCTCGGACGTCTTCTCCGGTGCCGACTAAGAAGGGACCGAAACAGCTCAAGACTGCACCGCCTCCTGTGCCAAAACTATTGAAGGCTACATCCTCCAAACCGCCGAAGGCTTTGCCCAGAATCAAAGTGACCATTCCCACCATCTCCGGGTAATCATCTAACCCGATCTTTTGGTCGACTCGAGCAACAGAACATAATGGACTGAAAGTTGACATTTGCAGTGCTGCTACCTCTGGAACTTCTTCCCGCCAATATCGAGACGAGGAAATGGAAGACGCGGTTACCTCCAACCTAGGTAAAATTCTTGTGATCTTGTTCTTGATTATTTGGTCGATCAAATTCTGGCAATTCACTTGGGGTCGACTGATTTATTTGCAGCCCCACCCAACGTTATCGAGCTTCCGGATGATGATGAAGATGTGGCCCCGAGGCCCAGAAAGAACAAAAAAGTAGCGGCTGGCAAGACATCTCAGCCGGGACTGACGACGGAACCAACCGTCCAACAACCTGAAGATGCAGGTGGGGCCTCTGTGACTTTTGCTGTCCCATTGTCGAGTGAGCGCCCTGCACCGTCGATTGTACCAGTGTTTCCTTCAGCCGCCCAACCCCATGCCTCGGAGCTCCAATCTGCCGCATCTGGGCCGTCTGCCCCTTTCTTCACCAACTATCATGTTCCGGAAAGCCAGTCAGACGCCGCTGCGGAGGCTATCCGTCAGGCTAACGTGATGATGGAGCGGATGAAGATGGTGCACGAGAACAGCCAGGCTGCTTACGATGCCAGCGCGGTTCTTCGGGTCAATGTCCAGGTAAGTTGGCTTTCGACTGACCTTGTTCTATTAGGATATGCTACCTGAAATATTTTCTTTCATACAATCTCTTACTGTTTGCGTCGAATCTGTCCACCCACTGGGTGTTTTGTTGTTTTTAGTATTTGCGCTCTTCCACTCGGCCTGGGCGAATGGGATCTGAACTGGTGGGGGCACGCTAAGTGCACCCACCGGGTGTAATCCCCGAGACCGCAGTCGACTATGGGCAGTCGACTGGGGTCTGAGTACTTTTCACTTTCCTTTCTTCCACTCGACCCGGGCGGACCGGCCAAGTGGGATCTGAACCAGTGGGGGCACGTCAAGTGCACCCACTGGGTGTAGTCCCCGAGATCGCGGTCGACTGTTGGCAGTCGGCCGGGGTCTGAATAATTCTTCTCTCTTTCTTTTTTTACTTGACCCGGGCGGACCAGTCGAGTGGGGTCTGAATCAGTGGGGGCATGCCAAGTGCACCCGCTGGGTGTAGTCCCCGAGACCGCGGTCGACTGCGGGCAGCCGGCTGGGGTCTGAGCAAACTTTTAAATTTTATTCACTCGGAAGTAAATAATCTTTGATCTTGTCGATTGACATGTCCTTTACCTTCTGCAGAAATCTTGTAGTCTCATTTCTAAGTTCGCCGAATTTGAGGAGAAGCAGAGGCAACTTAACCTTGACTTGGAGGTGGCCCAACAAAAGTTGAAGAAAGCTCAAGATGAAGCTGCTGGTATGGAAGGTAACTGCCTGTCGACTGTTCACGTCGATCGTCCTTTTAAAATATTTATTTGATCTCTTGTTTGATCCGATTGCTTATTTTGCAGAGAAAATGAGGTTGGCTCTGGAAAAGAAGGACTTGGACCTTGCGGCTGCGCAGAAGGAGGCTCAAGATAAGACTGCCCTTGCAGACCAGAAGCTGGCTTCGGTCGGAGTGCTAGAAGAAGAAGTAAGCAAGCTGAAGTCCTCTCTCACTGAATCCAACCGAGAGGTAACTCGTCTGAAGAAGGATAAGATGGCTCTGAATGAGAAGCTGGAATCCGCGACTCGCAAGAGAAATGACGTGGAAGCTTATCTGAGAACTCTTGCCAAGAAGCTCTCTCTTATGCTGGAAGGTACTCCTTTTAATCCGACTGCTTTACTGCTTGCGAGTTAATCCTGCCTAGTCGACTCACTAACTCTTTGACTGCAGAATTCTGCGAAAACTTTGACGAGGAAACCGGACGGATCGAGACGGGTTTAGACCCTATCATTTCTCCATTCGGCGACGAGGCTGCCATGAATGTGCTTCAACTGGAATCCCGTGTCGCCAATGTCACAAGTTACCTCGCTCGTCTGAAGGTGGCAGTTTCGCGGATCGACTCCTCACTTTGGCCAAGGGCGACGCTTCAAAATGACCTCGAATCTCTGATGACTCGGCTCAACGAGGTTCCTGGTCGAGTGCAAGAGCGGAAGAAGTCCTCTGCCCGGTGTGGTGCTGATGTGGCATTGTCCTTGGTAAGAGTCCACTGCAAAGAAGCTCACGAAGACAAGATGGCGGCGATCAAGGTCGCCAACACCAAAAGGCATGATTTCCAGTCCTTTATGGAGACTTTCATAGCTGCCGCCACTCGGATTGCAGATGGAATCGACTTGGACGAATTCGTTGAACCTGCCAGCCCTCCTCCTGCCGAATGAACAAACTTTGGGATTTAAACTTGCCTTAAATTTGCATCGGGATGCCGAGTGCTGGCTGTAACCATTAAACTCCTTCGGGCTTGATGCTCGAATACTTTTGATCCGTCGCTTGGAATTTTTTGGATCTATCTGAACTTGGTTTATTTCTAAATATGTTTGTATTTGCCTTCGCATGGAATTTGCTCTTTGGGATGTAGCCCTGAAGTGGAGAGTTCAATCGACTTGTGCCTCATCGTCCCCGCGGGCAGGGATGGGGCGCATGTTGTATTTGTGGCGTAGCTCGGAGAAGAAGGTCGCGGTCGACCTGCACCTCGTCATCCTTGTGGATGGGGACGGAGCGTACGTTGTACTTGTGGTGTAGCTCGGAGTAGAAGGTCGCGGTCGACCTGCACCTCGTCGTCCTTGCGGATGGGGATGGAGCGTACGTTGTACTTGTGGTGTAGCTCGGAGTAGAAGGCCGCGGTCGACCTGCACCTCGTCGTTCTTGCGAATGGGGATGGAGCGTACATTGTACTTGTAGCACAGCTCCTAAGGGGAAGGTTGCAGTCGACCTGTACCTCGTCGTACTTACAGACAGGGACAGATTTTAAACCTTAGGCGAATACTGGACTGCAGCTAAGCCTCTGAGTGGGAGGGTTGATCACCACTCGATGGGATTTTAAAAAAAAAACTTAGGCGAGTACTGGACTGCAGCTAAGCCTCCGAGTGGGAGGGTTGCTCACCACTCGGTTGGATTTTTTAAACTTAGGGGAGTACTAGACTGCATCTAAGCCTCCGAGTGGGAGGGTTTCTCACCACTCGGTAGGATTTTTTAAACTTAGGCGAGTACTGGACTGCAGCTAA
>NC_041390.1:34053830-34085265 GCF_002162155.2 Triticum dicoccoides | reverse complement strand
TTACAAACTTAGGCGAGTACTGGACCGCAGCTAAGCCCCCGAGTGAGAAGCTTGCTCATCACTGGAGTGGATTTTACAAACTTAGGTGAGTACTGGACTGCAGCTAAGCCCCCGAGTGAGAGGCTTGCTCACCACTCGGTAGGATTTTACAAACTTAGGTGAAACGGATTCGCAGCTAAGCCCCCGAGTGAGAGGCTTGCTCACCACTCGGTAGGATTTTCTTTTGAACTTAGGCGAAACAGATTCGCAGCTAAGTCACCCACTGGGGGATTTCAGATGCAAATAAAAGCAACAACAATCGTTTAAGAGGACTGTAAAGCTCTTGTCTTTGATAAAAAAATTACAAACGTATTTCTTATTACATTTTATTCGAACGAGTACTTAAGTATAAAAGGGGCGGAGCAGCTCCGCATTCCAGGCCCGTGGCTCGTCCTTCTTATGCTCGACATCGTAAAGGTGGTATGCTCCATTGTGGAGCACTCTAGTGACAATGAAGGGACCTTCCCAAGCCAGGGCGAGCTTGTGTGGTTTTTGCTGATCCACTCGAAGAACCAAGTCACCCTCTTGAAAGGCTCGACCCTTCACGTGTCTAGCATGGAATCGACGCAAGTCTTGCTGATAAATGGTCAACCAGATCAAGGCCATCTCTCTTGCCTCCTCTAGGAGGTCGACTGCGTCTTGCCGAGCTTGTTCTGCTTCATCTTCAGAGAAAAGCTCAACTCGTGGTGCATTATGAAGCAAGTCACTCGGTAGAAGAGCTTCAGCCCCATAGACCAAGAAGAATGGAGTTCGGCCAGTCAACCGATTGGGAGTTGTCCTCAATCCCCAGAGAACTGATGGAAGTTCATCAACCCAGGCGCCCGCTGCGTGCTTGAGATCTCGCATCAGTCGGGGTTTCAGTCCTTTGAGAATCAGGCCATTTTCTCTTTCTGCTTGTCCATTCGACTGGGGATGGGTGACTAAAGCATAGTCGACTCGTGTGCCTTGGGAGGCGCAGAAGGTTCTGAACTCATCAGAATCAAATTTCGATCTGTTGTCAGTCTTGATGTTGTGCGGAACTCCATATCTGAATATCAACTCTCTGATGAAGCTGACAGCAGTATTAGCTTCAAGATTCTTAATAGGCTTGGCTTCGATCCATTTGGTAAACTTGTCGACTACTACAAGCACGTGAATGAAGCCACTCCTACCAGTCCTCAGTGGACCAACCATGTCCAATCCCCAAACAGCAAAGGGCCAGACGAGTGGAATGGTCTTCGGGGCTGATGCAGGTTTGTGCGACATATTGGAGTAGAACTGGCAGCCTTCACATCTGTCGACTATATCTTTCGCCATTTCATTTGCTCGTGGCCAATAAAATCCAGCTCGGTATGCTTTAGCCACAATGGTCCGAGAGGACGCATGGTGACCACAGGTCCCCGAATGGATGTCGTGGAGGATCACTCGGCCTTCTTCTGGTGTTATGCATTTCTGGCTGACCCCAGTTGCACTTTCTCTGAATAGTTGTCCTCTTATTACAGTAAAGGCCTTGGATCGACGGACGATCTGTCGAGCCTCTTCTTCATCCTCTTGGAGCTCTTTCCTAAGGATATATGCAATGTATGGCACTGTCCAGTCAGGAGTGATGACCAACACCTCCATGATCAAGTCGACCACGGCTGGGACCTCGACTTTAGTCGGATCTGTGGCACTCTTAGGCTGCGAGGGCTCTTCAGCGAAGGGATCTTCTTGAACTGAAGGTGCATGAATATGCTCCAGGAACACATCACTGGGAATAGCTTCTCTCTTGGAGCCTATCTTTGCTAAATCATCTGCTGCTTGATTTTTCAGACGGGGTACATGATGGAGCTCTAACCCCTCAAACTTCTTTTCCAACTTCCTCACCGCGTTGCAGTAACCAGTCATGGCTGGGCTTCTGACGTCCCACTCCTTCATCACTTGATTGACTACCAAATCTGAGTCGCCATAGACCATGAGGCGACGGACGCCAAGTGAGATGGCCATACGCAACCCATACACGAGTGCTTCATATTTTGTTTCGTTATTGGAGGAATCAAAGTGAATCTGGAGGACATATCTGAGCTTCTCTCCTCGGGGGATACCAGTACCACCCCAGCACCGGAACCATTCAGCATCTTGGAACCATCAAAGAACATGGTCCAGTGCTCCTCGTGAACTTGGGTCGGCAGTTGTTGTTCAATCCACTCGGCGAGGAAATCCGCTATTGCTTGGGACTTGATAGCTTTCTTTGCCTCGAACTTGATATCTAAGGGAAGGAGTTCAATCGCCCACTTTGCCACTCGACCAGTCGCATCTTTGTTGTTCAGAATCTCTGATAATGGAGCGTCGCTGACGACTGTAATGGAGTGATCAGAGAAGTAATGTGCAACCTTCTTCATGGTCATATAAATCCCATAAACAAACTTCTGATAATGTGGATATCTTTGCTTTGGTGGAGTCAAAACTTCAGAGACATAGTATACTAGGCGCTGAACTTTGTAGGCTTTTCCTTCTTCTTCCCGCTCGACCGTAAGTACTGTACTGACGACTTGTCAAGTGGCTGCAATGTAAAGCAGTAAAGGCTCTTTGCTGATTGGAGTAGCAAGCATCGGATGGGTGGAAAGCAGGGCTTTGAGCTCTGCAAATGTTGCATCAGCTTCAGGAGTCCACTCGAACTTATCTGACTTCTTCATCATTCGGTAAAGAGGCAGTGCCTTTTCATCGAGGCGAGAAATGAATCGACTTAGGGCGGCCAAACAACCAGTAAGCTTCTGGACATCATGCACACGCACAGGGCGTTTCATCCGGAGTATGGCACCCACTTTCTCTGGGTTAGCATCGATCCCTCGTTCGGAAACGAGAAAACCGAGTAATTTTCTGCCTGGAACTCCAAACATGCACTTTGATGGATTGAGCTTGATATCATACCTTCTGAGGTTGGCAAAGGTTTCAACAAGGTCAGCTAGTAGGTCGGAACCTTTACGTGACTTGACCACAATGTCATCCATGTATGCTTCCACATTCCGACCGATCTGAGTGAGCAAGCACTTCTGAATCATCCGCATGAATGTGGCTCCAGCGTTCTTCAAACCGAATGGCATAGTGACGTAACAGAAGCACCCAAATGGGGTGATGAAAGCTGTTTTTATCTCATCGGGTCCATACAGACAGATCTGATGATACCCGGAATAAGCGTCCAAAAAGGACAAACGCTCACACCCCGCAGTCGAGTCGACTATTTGGTCGATGCGAGGGAGAGGAAAGTTATCTTTCGGGCAGGCCCGATTGATATGTTTGAAGTCAATGCACATGCGAAGTGAGTCGTCCTTCTTTGGGACCATGACAACATTAGCTAACACTCGGAGTGGTAAATTTCTCGGATAAACTCAGCTGCCAGAAGCCGAGCCACTTCTTCACCGATTGCCTTCCTCTTTTGTACGGCGGACCGTCGAAGATGTTCTTTGACTGGTTTCACTTTTGGATCGACTCGCAAATGATGCTCAGCCAGTCTCCTAAGAACACCTGGCATGTCAGAAGGTTTCCATGCAAAGATGTCCCAGTTCTCACGGAGGAACTGGATGAGCGCTTCTTCCTATTTGGAGTCGAGTGTTGTTGAAATGTGAGTCAGAGCAGCATTGGGATCCGTTGGATGAATATGAATTGGCTTTGTTTCACCAGATGACTGGAATGCTGAATCTGTGGTAGGCTTCTTAGCTCACAACAAATCACTTGGATCTGCATTTTTTTTATACTCCTGCAACTCCATTACTGCCATCTGTGCATCGGCGATCTTTGAGCCCTTCTGGAAGCACTCTTCTCCTTCTTTCGACTGCCAGTGATAGTGATCACCCCTTTAGGACCAGGCATCTTCAATTTGAGGTACACATAACATGGTCGAGCCATAAAATGTGCATAAGCTGGCCTGCCTAGAATAGCATGATAAGCACTCTGGAAATCCATAACTTCAAATGTCAACTTTTCTTTGTGGTAATTCTTGGAATCACCGAAAACTACATCAAGGGCGATCTGACTGAGTGACGCAGCCTTCTTGCCAGGAATGACTCCATGGAAACTCATATTACTTCCGCTGAGTCTGGATATCAGAATGCCCATTCCTTTCAACGTCTCTGCATATAGTATATTCGGACCACTGCCACCATCCATCAGAACCTTAGTCAATCGAGTGCCTTCGACTACTGGGTCGACCACCAACGCTTGCCTCCCAGGGGTGGCTATGTGCGTTGGGTGATCAGACTGGTCGAATGTAATGGCAGTCTGAGACCACTTCAAATAACTGGGTGTCACCGGAGCGACCATGTTCACTTCTCTGTTGATGACTTTCAGTCGACTCTTACTCTCAGCGTCAGCGAAAATCATCAGAGTGGAATTGACGTGGGGGTAACCATCATCGTCCTCCTCCTCATCCTCAACTTTGTCTGCTTCCTTCTCCTTTTTCTTGGGTTGTTTCTCTCGGAATTGCTGGATTAGGAGTCGACACTGTCGAGTGGTATGCTTTGGGTAAATGAAATTACCCTCTTCATCTTTTTTGGTGTGAATGTGGCATGGTAAATCTAGCACATCATTTCCATCTTGATCTTTTACTTTATTGGGGTTCCACGGTCCTTTGGGCTTCCCTTTGAACTTTCCTTGAGTCACGGCTAAGGCTTCACCAGGAGCGGCTGGCTCGGCTTTGCGCTTCTACTTCCGACTGGAGTTTCCTCCTCCGGTTTCATGGGCGACTGTTTTGTGCTTGCCACTCTGGATCGGTCTTCTTCTTCACCATTGG
This sequence comes from Triticum dicoccoides, assembly GCF_002162155.2. Taxonomy (NCBI): domain Eukaryota; kingdom Viridiplantae; phylum Streptophyta; class Magnoliopsida; order Poales; family Poaceae; genus Triticum; species Triticum dicoccoides. The sequence continues at coordinate 34,080,479 of NC_041390.1, read as the reverse complement.
CGTACTTGGTGGCAATCTCCATCATCCAAGTCAGAGTCATATCTCCTGTCCGACCGAATTTCAGATTCAACTCCCGATACTTGACGCCTTCTTTGAAGGCACAAATTGCCTGGTGATGAGACACATTCTCCACTATGTGGTGCAATGTGATACATCTCTGGATATAATCCCTCAAAGTTTCATCCGGTTTCTGAACGCAACACTGTAATTCTGTCAGCCCTGCCGGCCGTTTGCAAGTACCTTCAAATGTTCTAACAAATACTCGGGCAAGATCTTCCCAAGTATAAATACTACCAGGCGCTAACTGATTCAGCCATGCTCTGGCTGAGCCCTCCAACATCAAAGGAAGGTGCTTCATGGCCACTTCATCGTTGCCACCACCAATCTGTACAGCCACTCGATAATCCTCAAGCCAAGTATCAGGCTTGGACTCGCCAGTGAACTTACTGACTCCAGTCGCCAACCTGAAGTTGGGAGGAATCACCGCAGCCCTGATGGCTCTGCTGAAGCACTCTGGACCTGAGACATGTACCCTGCTGCTGGTTGGGAAATCTCTGTCATGACCCTCTCTGTGAGCTCTGTTTCTGTCAACCTGACCCTGAACGAGAATAGATCTCGCATCAAAGCCCGGCTCCCTGGGGTCGACTGGAATCCTTCGCCCACCACTGTGAGGACATCTGTCATCATGCTGCTGAGGCACGTATGACCCACTCCTTGGGGGAGGCATGGGCACTCGACGACGATCATCATGATCGAGTCGGTGATCATACTGCTCACGGTTTCTATATTGATCTCACTGGTCTTCACGTCCTTCACGCCTCGGGGGCGATCTCGGGCTATGAGTCGACTGGACTATGTCTGCAACCACGGATCTGCTATGGATCCTATTCCGCGACTGAGATACTATTGTATTCTGCTGGCTTGGCGCACGGAGCAAAGCCCGGATCTGCACCAGACCTCGACCATCTTCTGACTGGGAAGGTTGGATTGACTCCGCTATTCGGGCCGCAGCTGCGAGATTCTGGATCAGAGTTCGGTATACCTAAGTCGGAGGTGGAAAAAGTTGATGTCGACTGGACTCGGGGATACGCTGCCGAGCACGCTCGTCAAGTGCGTGCTGGAGGTTCTCCAGTCGAGTGCGCTCAGCCAAGTTGGCCAGGCGCGCCTCCTCCAAGGCCTGGGCCTCAAGGGTTTCTCCAACGATAGGAGTGTGAAGCACATCCATGTTCCGGTGGCGAAGTTCTTCGCTTTGCTGCGAAGAGAGGGGTTCGGGGCGGTACTCTTCGTGAACACGCGACGGATCCCCGCCCCCGTCGCCTTCGTCTTCATGAGTGAAGCCAGGAGGACTGCGTGGTCCATTGACCATCAAAACTTCCGCCGCGGGGTCGCTGCTATCGTACTCGGATGCAGTCTCTACGGAGCCAGTCGAACAGGTCGTAGAGAGTTTCGTCAGGCTCGATTGCCGCGACTTGGGGGTGGCCGACTGGAGAGCCACCGCATGCTTCACCCACCGCTGAAGCCTCGATCGACCGGAACGCTTGCTCCGGCGGGCTGCAGGGAGGGAGGCCAGCACTGGAGCCGACCGATACTGAGTCGACAGCTGCCGTAGGAGGACGCCACGGATGCACGTGCGAAAGTGCGTTGCCCCGTGGACGGGGAGCGCCTCGACGTCAAGTGGCGCTTCTTGGAGCTAGGCGGAGTCATCGGCGACAAATACGAGCACACCGAGACAGATCTCGCGGCCCTCGGCCAAACCTCCGCCCGAAACCATGTTGATGGGGATCGGAAAAATTGCAACTTCTCCAACAAGTCGCTAAGACACCTACCCCATGGTGGGCACCAACTGTCGTGGTTCTGAGTATGACAGTAGAATGGGGGTAGGGATGTAGAGGCAAGATCCTAGCTATGGAGGAGTTGTACACGCGAGTTTTACGAGTTCAGGCCCTTCTCAAAGGAAGTAACAGCCCTACGTCTCGGAGCCCGGAGGCGATCGACTGGATTATATGCGTGTGTGTTATAGGGGGTGCAAACCCTTGTCCCTGAGGAGGGGGTGGCTTATATAGAGTTCGTTAGACCCCTCTCGCCCTCAGTTACAAAGGGTTTAAGGTACATAAAGATGGAGACGTTACTGGTAACGCCTGTACTTAGGTGCTATAAATGACAATTAAGCCTACAAGTAAATGCTCGACCATTATTTGTGCAGAGTGACTTTAGCTCTTCTGCCCGTTGAGTGACTTTTGTGACGGTCGAGTGACATTGATTCTTCCGAGTGGAACGTCTATGGTCGAGTGGATGATGGTACTCTTTGAATGATCCTGGCTTTAGGGTGCTGTCCTAGGGGAGGATGTCTAGGTCAGGTCCATGACCCTACCCTAGGTACATAGCTTCATCAGTAGGCGCTCCCCCCTACCTCGTGGCCTCCTCTTTTGTGTCTTGACGTAGGGTCCAAGTCTCTTGGGTCTTGTTCGTTGAGAAAATCACGTTCCCAAAGGTTTCATTCTGTTTGGACTCCGTTTGATATTCCTTTTCTTCAAAACCCTAAAACAGGCAAAAAACAGCAATTCTGGGTTGGGCCTCCGGTTAATAGGTTAGTCCCAAAAATAATATAAAAGTGGATAATAAAGCCCAATAATGTCCAAAATAGTAGATAATATAGCATGGAGCAATCAAAAATTATAGATACGTTGGAGATGTATCAACCATCCCCAAGCTTAATTCTTGCTCGTCCTCGAGTAGGTAAATGCTAAAAACAGAAATTTTGATGCGGAGTGCTACTTGGCATAATTTTAATGTAATTCTTCTTAATTGTGGTATGAATATTCAGATCCAAAAGATTCAAGACAAAAGTTCATATTGACATAAAAATAATAAAACTTCAAGCATACTAACAAAGCAATTATGTCTTCTCAAAATAACATGGCCAAAGAAAGTTCATCCCTACAAAATCATATAGTTTAGTCATGTTTCATTTTCGTCACACAAGAATGCTCTCATCATGCACAACCCCGATGACAAGCCAAGCAATTGTTTCATGCTTTAGCAATCTCAAACCTATAAACTTCCACGCAATATATGAGCGCGAGCCATGGACATAGCACTATGGGTGGAATATAATATAATGAGGGGGGTTATGTGGAGAAGACAAAAAGGAGAAAGTCTCACATCAAAACGAGGCTAATCAATGGGCTATGGAGATGCCCACCGATTGATGTTAATGCAAGGAGTAGGGATTGACATGCAACGGATGCACTAGAGCTATAAATGTATGAAAGCTCATCAAAAGAAACTAAGTGGGTGTGCATCCAACTTGCTTGCTCACGAAGACCTAGGGCACTTGAGGAGGCCCATTGTTGGAATATACAAGCCAAGTTCTATAATGAAAATTCCCACTAGTATATGAAAGTGACAAAACAAGAGACTCTCTATCATGAAGATTACGGTGCTACTTTGAAGCACAAGTGTGGCAAAGGATAGTAACATTGTCCCTTCTCTCTTTTTCTCTCATTTTTTGGCCTTCTCTTTTTTTGGCCTTTCTCTTTTTTTTCTTTTTTTTATAATTCCTCACTTGGGACAATGCTCTAGAAAATGATGATCATCACACTTCTATTTATTTACAACTCAATGATTACAACTCGATACTAGAACAAATGATGACTCTATATGAATGCCTCCGGCGGTGTACCGGGATATGCACTGGACCAAGAGTGACATGTATGAAAGAATTATGAACGGCGGCTTTGCCACAAATACTATGTCAACTAGATGATCATGCTAAGCAATATGACAATAATGAATGTGTCATGATAAACGGAATGGTGGAAAGTTGCATGGTAATATATCTCGGAATGGCTATGGAAATGCCATAATATGTAGGTATGGTGGCTGTTTTGAGGAAGATATAAGGAGGTTTATGTGTGAAAGAGCGCATCATATCACGGGGTTTGGATGCACCGGCGAAGTTTGCGCCAACTCTCAATGTGAGAAAGGGCAATGCATGGTACCGAAGATGCTAGCAATGATGGAAGGGTGAGAGTGCGTATAATCCATGGACTCAACATTAGTCATAAAGAACTCACATACTTATTGCAAAAATCTACAAGTCATCAAAAACCTCAGCACTACGCGCATGCTCCTAGGGGGATAGATTGGTAGGAAAAGACCATCGCTCGTCCCCGACCGCCACTCATAAGGAGGACAATCAAATAACACCTCATGTTTCAAATTTGTTACATAACGTTTACCATACGTGCATGCTACAGGACTTGCAAACTTCAACTCAAGCATTTCTCAATTTCACAACTACTCAACTAGCATGACTTTTGATATTATTACCTCCATATCTCAAAACAATCATCAGGCATCAAACTTCTCTTAGTATTCAAAACACTCATAAGAAAATTTTACTAATCTTGAATACCTAGCATAATAGGATTTTAAGCAAATTACCATGCTATTTAAGACTCTCAAAATAATCTAAGTGAAGCATGAGAGATCAATTGTTTCTATAAAACAAATCCACCACCGTGCTCTAAAAGGTATAAGTGAAGTACTAGAGCAAAACTATATAACTCAAAAGATATAAGCGAAGCACATAGAGTATTCTAACAAACTCCAAATCATGTATGGCTCTCTCAAAAGGTGTGTACATAAAGGATAATTGTGGTAAACTAAAAAGTAAAGACTCAAATCATACAAGATGCTCCAAGCAAAACACATATCATGTGAAGAATAAAAATATAGCTCCAAGTAAAGTTACCGATAGAAGTAGACGAAAGAGGGGATGCCTTCCGGGGCATCCCCAAGCTTTGGATTTTAGGTGTCCTTAGATTACCTTGGGGGTGCCATGGGCATCCCCAAGCTTAGTCTCTTGCCACTCCTTATTCCATAATCCATCAAATCTTTACCCAAAACTTGAAAACTTCACAACACAAAACTCAAAGTAGAAAATCTCGTGAGCTCCGTTAGCGAAAGAAAACAAAAGACCACTTCAAGGTACTGTAATGAACTCATTCTTTATTTATATTGGTGTTAAACCTACTGTATTACAACTTCTCTATGGTTTATAAACTATTTTACTAGCCATAGATTCATCAAAATAAGCAAACAACACACGAAAAACAGAATCTGTCAAAAACAGAACAGTCTGTAGTAATCTGTAGCTAGAGCAAGATATGGAACCCCAAAAATTCTAAAATAAATTTCTGGACGTGAGTAATTTATATATTAATCATCTTCAAAAATAATTAACTAAATATCACTTTCCAAATAAAAATGGCAGCAGTTCTCGTGAGTGCTAAAGTTTCTGTTTCTTACAGCAAGTGTAACAAGACTTTCCCCAAGTCTTCCCAACGGTTCTACTTGGCACAAACAATAATTAAACACAAAAGGCACAACCAAAACAGAGGCTACATAAATTATTTATTACTAAACAGGAGCAAAAAGCAAGTAATAAAAATAAAATTGGATTGCCTCCCAACAAGCGCTATCGTTTAACGCCCCTAGCTAGGCATAACAAGCAAGGATAGATCTAGGTATTGCCATCTTTGGTAGGCAATCCATAAGTGGTTCTCATAATAGATTCATAAGGTAATTTAATTTTCTTTCTAAGAAAGTGTTACATGCCTTTCCTTAATGGAAATTGGAATCTAATATTTCCTTCCTTCATATCAATAATTGCACCAATCGTTCTAAGGAAAGGTCTACCAAGAATAATAGGACATGAAGGATTTTAATCTATGTCAAGAACAATAAAATCTACGGGCACATAATTCCTATTTGCAACAATAAGAACATCATTAATTCTTCCCATAGGTTTCTTAATAGTGGAATCCGCAAGGTGCAAGTTTAGAGAGCAATCATCAAAATCACGGAAACCTAACAAATCACACAAAGTCTTTGGAATCGTGGAAACACTAGCACCCAAATCACATAAAGCATAGCATTCATGATCTTTAATTTTAATTTTAATAGTTGGTTCCCATTCATCATAGAGTTTTCTAGTGATAGAAACTTCCAATTCAAGTTTTTCTTCATAAGATTGCATCAAGGCATCAACGATATGTTTAGTAAACGCTTTATTTTGACTATAAGCGTGAGGAGAATTTAGCACGGATTGCAACAGGGAAATACAATCAATCAAAGAGCAATTTTCATAGTTTAATTCCTTGAAATCCATAATAGTGGGTTTAGCAACATCTAGGGTTTTAATTTCTTCAATCCCACTTTCATCAATTTTAGCATCAAGATCAAAAAAATTCCGAATTCTTGGAACGCCTTCTAGGTAAAGATGGATCATATTCAGTCCCATCATTATCAAGATTCATATTGCAAAACAAAGATTTAATAGGGGACACATCAACAACTTTTAGATCTTCATCTTTATTTTCATAGGAACTAGAAGAACACGCTCTTGTAAAGGCATCTTTCTTAGCACGCATCCTAGCGGTTCTTTCTTTGCACTCATGAATGGAAATTCTCATGGATTTGAGAGACTCATTTATATCATGCTTAGGTGGAATAGATCTAAGTTTCAAAGAATCAACATCAAGAGAAATCCTATCAACGTTCCTAGCCAACTCATCAATCTTAAGCAATTTTTCTTCAATCATAGCATTGAAATTCTTTTTCGAAGTAATAAATTCTTTAATATTAGATTCAAAATCAGAGGGCATCTTATTATAATTTCCATAAGAATTGTTGGAGGAATTACCATAATTATTAGAGGGATTACTAAGATAAGGCCTAGGATTGAAATTTCCTCTATACGCGTTGTTACCAAAATTGTTCCTACCAAAAAAAATTCACATCCATAGATTCATTATTATTCTCAATCAAAGTAGACAAGGGCATATCATTAGGATCATGAGAAACACTCTTACTAGCAAATAATTTCATAAGTTCATCCATCCTTCCACTCAAAACATTAATTTCTTCTATCGCATGCACCTTTTTATTAGTAGATCTTTCAGTATGCCATTTGAGAATAATTAACCATAATATTATCTAGGAGTTTAGTAGCTTCTCCTAAAGTGATTTCCATAAAAGTGCCTTCCGCGGCCGAATCTAAAAGATTTCTAGAAGCAAAATTCAATCCGGCATAATTTTTTTGTATAATCATCCACAAATTTAAACCATGAGTAAGGCAATTACGTATCATTAGTTTCATTCTCTCCCAAGCTTGTGCAACATGTTAATGATCAAGTTGCTTAAAATTCATAATATCGTTTTTAAGAGAGATGATCTTAGCGAGAGGAAAGTACTTAGAGATAAAAGCATCTTTGCACTTGTTCCATGAATCAATACTATTTTTAGGCAAAGACGAAAACCAAGCTTTAGCACGATCTCTAAGCGAAAAAGGAAATAGCTTCAATTTGAGAATATCATTATCCACATCTTTCTTCTTTTGCATATCACACAAATCAACGAAGCTATTTAGATGGGTAGCGGCATCTTCACTAGGAAGGCCGGAAAACAAATCTTTCATGACAAGATTCAGCAAAGTCGTATTAATTTCACAAGATTAAGCATCGGTAAGAGGAGCAATCAGAGTGCTAATAAAATCATTATTGTTGGTATTGGTGAAGTCACACAATTTAGTGTTATCTTGAGCCATTGTGAAAAGCAAGCAAACTAACACACAAGCAAACAAAAAGCAAGCGGACAAAAAGAGGCAAATAGAGAAAGAGAGGGAGGATAGAGAGAGAGGGCGAATAAAATGACAAGGGTGAAGTGGGGGAGAGGAAAACAAGAGGCAAATGGAAAATAATGTAATGCGGGAGAAAAGGGTGTGTGATGGGTACTTGGTATATCGACTTTTGCGTAGACCTCGCCGGCAACGGCGCCAGAAATCCTTCTTGCTACCTCTTGAGCACTGCATTGGTTTTCCCGAAGAGGAAGGGATGATGCAGCAAAGTAGCGTAAGTATTTCCCTTAGTTTTTTTAGAACCAAGGTATCAATCCAGTAGGAGGCTACGCGTGAGTCCCTCGCACCAACACAAAACAAATAAATCCTCGCAACCAACGCAATAAGGGGTTGTCAATCCCTACACGGCCACTTACGAGAGTGAGATCTGATAGATATGATAAGATAATATTTTTGGTATTTTTGTGATAAAGATGTAAAGTAAAATAAAAGCAAAGTAAAAAAGCAAAGGAAATAACTAAGTATTGGGAGATTAATATGATGAAGATAGACCCGGGGGGCATAGGTTTCACTAGTGGCTTCTCTCGAGAGCATAAGTATTCTACGGTGGGTGAACAAATTACTGTTAAGCAATTGACAGAATTGAGCATAGTTATGAGAATATCTAGGTATGATCATGTATATAGGCATCAGGTCCGTGACAAGTAGACCGACTCCTGCCTGCATCTACTACTATTACTCCACTCATCGACCGCTATCCATCATGCATCTAGAGTATTAAGTTAATGAAAACAGAGTAACGCCTTAAGCAAGATGACATGATGTAGAGGGATAAACTCATGCAATATGATGAAAACCCCATCTTGTTATCCTCGATGGTAGCAATACAATACGTGCCTTGCTACCCCTACTGTCACTGGGAAAGGACACCGCAAGATTGAACACAAAGCTAAGCACTTCTCCCATTGCAAGAAAGATCAATCTAGTAGGCCAAACCAAACTGATAATTCGAAGAGACTTGCAAAAATAACCAATCATACATAAAAGAATTCAGAGAAGATTCAAATATTGTTCATAAATAGACTTGATCATAAACCCACAATTCATCGGTCTCAACAAACACACCGCAAAAAGAAGATTACATCGAATAGATCTCCACAAGAGAGGGGGAGAACTTTGTATTGAGATCCAAAAAGAGAGAAGAAGCCATCTAGCTACTAACTATGGACCCGTAGGTCCGAGGTGAACTACTCACACTTCATCGGAGGGGCTATGGTGTTGATGTAGAAGCCCCCCGTGTTCGATGCACCCTCCGGCGGAGCTCCGGAACATGCCCCAAGATGGGATCTCATGGATACAGAAAGTTGCGGCGGTGGAATTAGGGTTTTGGCTCCATATTTGATTGTTTGGGGGTACGTAGGTATATATAGGAGGAAGGAGTACGTCGGTGGAGAAACAGGGGGCCCACGAGGGTGGAGGGCGCGCCTGGGGGGGAGGGGTAGGCGCGCCCCCCTACCTCGTGGCCTCCTCTTTTATGTCTTGACGTAGGGTCCAAGTCTCCTGGGTCTTGTTCGTTGAGAAAATCACATTCCCGAAGGTTTCATTCCGTTTGGACTCCGTTTGATATTCCTTTTCTTCGAAACCCTAAAATAGGCAAAAAACAATAATTCTGGGTTGGGCCTCCGGTTAATAGGTTAGTCCCAAAAATAATATAAAAGTGGATAATAAAGCCCAATAATGTCCAAAACAGTAGATAATATAGCATGGAGCTATCAAAAATTATAAATACGTTGGAGACGTATCAGGCATCGCCAAGCTTAGGCTCTTGCCACTCCTTATTCCATAGTCCATCGGATCTTTACCCAAAACTTGAAAACTTCACAACACAAAACTTAACAGAAAACTCGTAAGCTCCGTTAGCGAAACAAAACACCACTTCAAGGTACTGTAATGAACTCATTCTTTATTTATATTGGTGTTAAACCTACTGTATTCCAACTTCTCTATGGTTTATAAACTCTTTTACTAGCCATAGATTCATCAAAATAAGTAAACAACACACGAAAAACAGAATCTGTCAAAAACAGAACAGTCTGTAGTAATCTGTAACTAACGCAAACTTCTGGAACCCCAAAAATTCTAAAATAAATTGCTGGACGTGAGGAATTTATCTATTAATCATCTGCAAAAAGAATAACTAAATAGCACTCTCCAATCAAAAATTGCAGCGATTCTCGTGAGCGCTAAAGTTTCTGTTTTTTTACAGCAAGATCAACAAGACTTTCCCCAAGTCTTCCCAACGGTTCTACGTGGCTCAAACACTAATTAAAAGCATAAAACCACATCTAAACATGGGCTATATGAATTATTTATTAATAAACAGGAACAAAAGTAAAATTGGGTTGCCTCCCAACAAGCGCTATCGTTTAACGCCCCTAACTAGGCATCATGATTTCAATGATGCTCACATAAAAGATAAGGATTGAAACATAAAGAGAGCATCATGAAGAATATGACTAGCACATTTAAGTCTAACCCTCTTCCTATGCATAGGGATTTTGTGAGCAAACAACTTGTGGGAACAAGAATCAACTTGCATAGGAAGGTAAAACAAGCATAACTTCAAAACTTTAAGCACATAGAGAGTAAACTTGATATTATTGCAATTCCTACAAGCATATATTACTCCCTCATAATAATTTTCAGTAGCATCATGAATGAATTCAACAATATAACCAGCACCTAAAACATTCTTTTCATGATCTACAAGCATAGAAATTTTATTACTCTCCACACAAGCAAAATTCTTCTCATGAATAATAGTGGGAGCAAACTCAACAAAATAATTATCCTGTGAGGCATAATCCAATTGAAAACTAAAATCATGATGACAAGTTTCATGGATATAATTATTCTTTATAGCATACAAGTCATCACAATAATCATCATAGATAGCAACTTTGTTCTCATAATCAATTGGAACCTTTTCCAAAATAGTGGATTCATCACAAAATAAAGTCATGACCTCTCCAAATATACTTTCAGCAATATAATCATCATAAATAGGAGGCATGCTTTCATCATAATAAATTTTCTCATCAAAACTTGGGGGACAAAAAATATCATCTTCATCAAACATAGCTTCCCCAAGCTTGCGGCTTTGCATATCATTAGCATCATGGATATTCAAGGAATTTATACTAACAACATTGCAATCATGCTCATCATTCAAATATTTAGTGCCAAACATTCTAATGCATTCTTCTTCTAGCACTTGAGCACAATTATCAGAATCCTTATTCTCATGATAGATATTAAAAAGATAAAGCATATGAGGCAAACTTAATTCCATTTTTTTAATTTTCTTTTATAAACTAAACTAGTGATAAAACAAGAAACTAAAAGACTCGATTGCAAGATCTAAAGATATACCTTCAAGCACTCACCACCCCGGCAACGACGCCAGAAAAGAGGTTGATGTCTACTACACAACCTTCTTCTTGTAGACGTTGTTGGGCCTCCAAGTGCAGAGGTTTGTAGGACAGTAGCAAATTTCCCTCAAGTGGATGACCTAAGGTTTATCAATCCGTAGCAGGTGTAGGATGAAGATGGTCTCTCTCAAGCAACCCTGCAACCAAATAACAAAGAGTCTCTTGTGTCCCCAACACACCCAATACAATGGTAAATTTTATAGGTGCACTAGTTCGGCGAAGAGATGGTGATACAAGTGGTATATGGATGGTAGATAATAGTTTTTGTAATCTAAAAATATAAAAACAGCAAGGTAATGAATGATAAAAATGAGCGTAAACGGTATTGCAATGTGTTGAAACAAGGCCTAGGTTTCATACTTTCACTAGTGCAAGTCCTCTCAACAATAATAACATAATTGGATCACATAACTATCCCTCAACATGCAACAAAGAGTCACCCCAAAGTCACTAATAGCGGAGAACAAACGAAGAGATTATGGTAGGGTACGAAACCACCTCAAATTTATTCTTTCCAATCAATCCGTTGGGCTATTCCTATAGGTGTCACAAACAGCCCTAGAGTTCGTACTAGAATTACACCTTAAGACACAAATCAACCAAAACACTAATGTCACCTAGATACTCCAATGTCACCTTAAGTATCTGTGGGTATGATTATACGATATGCATCACACAATCTCAGATTCATCTATTCAACCAACACATAGAACCTCAAAGAGTGACCCAAAGTTTCTACTGGAGAATCACGATGAAAACGTGTGCCAACCCCTATGCATAGGTTCATGGGAGGAACCCGCAAGTTGATCACCAAAACATACATCAAGTGAATCACGTGGTATCCCATTGTCACCACAGATACGCACGGCAAGACATACATCAAGTGTTCTCAAATCTTTAAAGACTCAATCCGATAAGATAACTTCGAAGGGGAAAATCAATCCATTACAAGAGAGTATAGGGGGAGAAGAAACATAAGATCCAACTATAATAACAAAGCTCGTGATACATCAAGATCGTGCCAAATCAAGAACACGGGAGAGAGAGAGAGAGATCAAACACATAGCTACTGGTACATACCCTCAGCCCCGAGGGAGAACTACTCCCTCCTCGTCATGGAGAGCACCGGGATGATGAAGATGGCCACCAGAGAGGGATTCCCCCTCCGGCAGGGTGCCGGAACGGGTCTAGATTGGTTTTCGGTGGCTACGGAGGCTTCTGGCGGCGGGACACCCGATCTATTGTGCTCCCCGATCGTTTTAGGGTATATGGAGATATATAGGCGGAAGAAGCACGTCAGGGGAGCCACGAGGGGCCCACGAGGGTGGAGGGCACGCCCCCTGCCTCGTGGCTTCCTCGTTGCTTCCCTTACGTGGACTCCAAGTCTCCCGGGTTGCTTTCCTTCCAAAAATAAGTTCCGTGAAGTTTCAGGTCAATTGGACTCCGTTTGATTTTCCTTTTTTGCGATACTCTAAAACAAGGAAAAAACAGAAACTGGCACTGGGCTCTGGGTTAATAGGTTAGTCCCAAAAATCATATAAAATAGCATATAAATGCATATAAAACATCCAAGGTTGATAATATAATAGCATGGAACAATCAAAAATTATAGATACGTTGGAGATGTATCAAGCGCCTGGAGGCTGTCACCATCGACCGGCAGAACAGGCTCAACGCCAAAGAAGGCCAGGGACGCAGCCGCGGTGGCGATGAAGCAGGCAGAGGCGTCTCGCTCGGGGATGATGAATCCATCCGGACACGGCCCGCAAGCTACGTGGGGGAGCCAACAGAGGGTCGCGTCGCCGGCCAACTTCTCACCGCCGCCACCGCCCTGGGGGTACGCTCTCTCGCCAGGCTACTCCGACTGTGACGCGCATGGTGGATTCAACCCCAACATCACGTTCCCACATGGCGGGCCACCGCGTGCCTCACCCTCCGGGCGGAACCCCGACCAGCACACTCCCTCACTCGCACTTACCGGCCTCCACGCCCAGTACAACTACTCGCCACCGGCGTACTCAGCCTCGCCGACGGCACCTTTGCGTCGGGGCGCCCTACCATTCTCACAAGCCTCGGCGCCACATTTCAGCAACCCCGACGCGATGAGGCCGACATGGACAAGATCATCACAAGCGGCTCGATCGCCGCCGCCTCCTACCGCGGGTTCTGTCATGGAATTGTCACGGCAGATGTCCTTAGTGTCAGGACTTAGTCGCGAGGCCAACGCATCTATGTGGTAGCTTGAGAGGGGTTGAGTGGAACGAGAGACGCAGGGCGGATCAACACGCAAGACAAGGATTTAGACAGCTTCGGACCCCGGGAAACATCATCCGGTAATAGCCCTACATGCTGTTTGAGGCTAGGTCTCATTATCATCACGAGGGAGTCGCCGTAAACCGGCTTTCCTCTTTGTGTCTAGCCCTAAGATTGTTTTTCCTTTTTTCTCTCCTCTTTGGGGAGCCCTGCCCCTCCTTATATATGTTGAAGGGGCGGTTTACATGTGGAGTCCTATTAGGATTAGGACTAGTCTATCTCTAATACGAACCGGATACAAGTCCTGGTCTTAACTCCTTGTAAGGTAAATATTCGTCATGCCTTTCTCCTTAAACCGGCCCACCATAGTATGAATCGGCCTTCATGAACCGCCTGTTGGGCCACCGGGTCTTGTCGTTCTTCTGACCCGCCTGCCGGATTATCAATGAACCGTAAACCGCCAGGCCCAAACGGGTCGCCAATGAGTCATCAAGTCTTAGCCGGGTCTCAAGTAAACCGCCAAGTCCGGCCGGGTTATGCTTCCGGCCGGTTTATGCCGCGGGGTATATCCCCGACATTAGCCCCCAGTTTAATTTGGATTTATCCATATTAAACTGATCCTGTAAAATAAACAGAAGAACAAATTTGACAGGTTGTGCTCCGGGTTAAGAATTCTTGTGGACCGGCACCTGATCATCCTTTAGTCCTTGTCATTCCCTTCTTCTAAGAAATCCGGATCAATAATCAGCTTCATACTTTAAATTGCTGACGTTGGTTTCTCATAGAAAAATATTGTGAATAATAATCCACTTGAGTCGGCTTCAAAAAACGCCGGCTTAAGAAATTTTGGTCTTGAAATACTTATCTGATATCCATCCGGTTTGAAGATGTAGAACTTTCCGGTTTATCATTGCTAAAACTGCCGGTTTATAAAAACTGATAATTCCGGTTTATGATTGTTGATGATGCCGGGTTATGATTGTTACAGACACCGGGTCATGTAATTGATCTTCCTGATTTGCTCAGAACTGATAAAAAGAAGATGTTCCTCCTTTATATGCATAATACCTGTAGCCCCCAAGTCTTAAGAGGAGAACATAGTGATAACTTAAGACTTGCTCCAATAAGTGTTTCAACCTTGAGGAAATCCGGTTTGTTCATCTCAATTATATAAACTGAATACTCCATATATGTATCCCCCAAGTGCCGGGTTGTCATGTTTGCAGCAACCTGGGACTTGTAATTGCTTGATGCTCATAAAAACTTCAACCAGTGTAGCCCCCAAGGGCCGGGTCATTATGCAAATAATGAGCAGGGACTTTGTAAATAATCTTGTAAACTTTGAACAGCAACGTGTAGCCCCCAAGGGCCGGCTTAGTAAAATAATACTGAACCGGGACTTTGATATATACTTGAATTGTTGACTGGAGCAATTGGTAGCCCCCAAGGGCCGGCTCATTATAATATGATGAGTCGGGTCTTCAATAAGACTAGTAAAAATGACTTTGCATTAGCCCCCGAGTGTCATGGTGCATGCTTGCAGCGACATGAGACTTGCGTGTAACCTAAATTTGAATAATGTAGCCCCCAAGTGCCGGGTCGTGAGCCTGCAGCGACTCGGGACTATTCCTTCCATTGTAGAATAAATCATATCCTTTGATAAAATAATAACCGTTGTGCTAAAGCGACTTTGAAAACTCAATAATATCGGTTATTAATAACCATAAAAATCCAGCCATGTTGGCTATTCAAGATAATATAATCCAATGATTTATAAGCGAATAACTCCGACGGCGCAATCCAAATATATATATACTGGCGACTTTATAGTCCAAAAACCAGGCCAGTTTAACAAACATCGGATAATACTACCGGTTTAATAAACACCGGTGATTTATAATCAAGCTTTATTCAACCTGTTTCTGCATACAATAAGTTTAAAGTGTCCTGGTGGTTTACCGTCAGACGGGTCATAGTGCCCAACATATAACCTGGGTTTATAACCAAGGCTGCATTTTAGAATAATCGAATATGAAACATATCATACCTGTGACATTGAATCACATCGTTGGTTTACCAACTTCTTTTTTAGTAAGGGTGATAACCCAAATCTCGAGTGCTGATAACTCCTTCCATATTGTGCCGGTTTATGATAAAACCATGCCGGGTTGTGATAAACACCGTGTTACTCCATAAGAGGATGTTAACAACAAGGATCAAACCGGACAAATAGTCTCCGGATTGACGTGAACTGTGTTCCGTCAATTGATTGGTTAAAAAACTTTGTCGGTTTAAAGAACACAATAAAAAACAAAAAAACCCCTTCAAAGAAAAGTATGAAGCAAAAGTAACGACAAAAATGTTTGCCAAAATAAGATTTATTTAAGCTGATCAAATGGCGTAACCATGGCCAAACACGACCAGCCTCCCGTTAGGTGTAAATATGGTTCTAGTTAGCCAGGTCCCCAAGTGATTCTTGTGGCATTTATGCCGACCAAATGGCGTGGTCATGGTTCGGGTTCGACCAAGCCCCCAAGTGATTCTGTGGCCTTAGACCGATCAAGAGGCATGACTGGTTCAGACATGACCAAGTCCCCAAGTGATCTGGTGGCTTTCGCCTATCAAGAGGCATGGTATTGGTTCGGACACGACCAATCCTCCAAGTGATATAACACGATGCTTTTAGCAAAGCGAACTCAAGGGGTAAACCGGAGGCCGCTTTAGAGCAACTCCGTGTAACCTCACATGATGTAAAAGAACAGAGACCCCGCTTTATGAAGTAGAAGCCCCCATGTGATCAATAATATGTCAGGCCAGTAAGACTGGATACCCATGTTTGAACCTCGCATCATGGCAGCAGGTCCTCTTTGGCAATTTTTAACTTTTTGCAAGAGATAAATTCTTCTTGAACCGGGATCTTGAACCGGATATTGAGAGCTTCAAAGCTTTGTGGGAGACATCTTTCCCTTGAACTGGATTTTAAACCGGAATCTTCATTTTCAGCCGGAAAATTTTCTGACGGCCTTTAAACCCGAACTTGCGAGAAGTTAATTCTTTTTTGAACCGGACATTGTTAAACTGGATTTGAGCGCTTCAGAGCTTTGGGGGAGAACAGATTTCCCTTGAGCCGGACTGTACACCGGATATTTGAGAGCTTCAGTCAGACTGACTTCCCTTGAGCCAGATTTTAAACCGGAATCCTTTCTGATGACCCGGATCTTCTTCATTGAGCCGGGATTTTGTAACTGTCATATACTTTCTAAACCGGAAATTTTTTGACGGCCTTTAAACTTTCATCAATATAACAGTAGCCTCCGGGACCGGGTTATCCTTCCCTCCGTCGTCCTGGGGTTTTTAAATTTGCTGAAACTGGCAATATTCGTCGAGTCATGTCATCGTAGCCCCCGAGTCTCAAAGGTGACTCGGGGAGTTGGCTTGAGGCTCTCCATATTTGGCCGTGATATAAACTGGCATAACTTGTATATCATTGGCGTTGATAGCACGATGTGAATCCATAGAAGGTTGAGGTGACTGCAGCGGGTTGTAAATGATCCCATATGAGCCGTGTCAGCAACTCGGCCAATGGTTCCTTCCAACTGGCGATTTGAAGTTAATCAAAACTGTAGTGGCGGCGACTTGTGCGCCCAATAAACAGCTCATGCAGACAGGTGCGGCCCAGTATGTTGATGTAGACCAGGCCGCGAGAGACGGACGACAAAAACGACCGCAACATCAGAGGCAGCTCGGAGAGATGAACCGGCCGCGGCATTGTAAACCGGTGTGGACGCGTGAATCGTCGTGAGGGTAGATGAACGAGTCATCCATGGCGTTTGTAAAGCGGCGCGGGTGGCGATTCAAACATGATGTTGTTTAACTGATGTAGATGCACGAATCGGCGGCAGGTGCGGACGGATGTAATCCGAACATCGGGGCGACGACTTGCACGTATATCCATCGAGCATCCTAGCACGGACAAACACAACTGCAAAAAGTGATGTTGATGCGCCCCCTTAGGCGACACCCTTTCGTAACGGTCCTGCAAAAATATTACAAGACCAAGTAATTGTTCTTTGACAAAAACAATATGTTTACTAAAATAAACTTTAGATGGATACCACCTGACTCGTCCGGACAGTAAATGAGTCGGTTGCGGCGTTGTAAGCCGGTGCGGACGGAAGAGTCGACCGCAGTGCTATAAGCCGGCGCTGACGAGCGAGTCGGCCGCCGCGTTGGAAGCGGCGCAGACGTGTGCGAATCGGCCGCGGGGGCGGACGACGAGTCAACCGCGTGCGTTGATGTAGCGGGGGTGACGACTCTCTCGTCCGCGCTAGTGCAAAAAATAATCCTGGCACACATCCCTTTGCGACACCTTTATAACGAATAATAGTCCTGGTGGTTTGTGCTTTGTCTCGATTTTTCTTGTGGCTAGCCTTGACGCCCCCTTTTTTTAAACGCCTTTATTCAGTGATATTTTCCTGAAATTGATTGCAGCTTCACGTAATCACGTGACCGAGTACTAGTAGTACTTGGATTTGACTAGTCTTGTCTTCCACGTAATGGATGATGGTCCTTCTTGGAGATTGTGCCATTGTAATTCCGTTTCAATTAGCACTAGTAGCAAGTCTTTGGAAAGTAACTGCCATGGAGATACGGGACATCGGTCAGGCTGCAGCCTTTTTCTTTTTTTTAATATAGATGACTGCCGCTGATCCATAGTATTTTGCCCTTTGACTCCTTGCGTACTAGTAACAACATCTGGTGTCATGTTGGCTTGATGTGATAGACTGTCTTTTTCTGTGATCTGTAGTGCCTTCGTGGCAGAAGAAAAGGCAGCAGTACACGGTTGATTGCTACGGCCTGGGATTTGTGGACGTAGAGCAGCAGCGATTTGGAGTTAATCCGGTTTAAAAACGCGAAGTTGACTTGGAACAGACCGGCGGTTCGGACGAAACTGCAGTGAAGCGACGGTGGCTTGGTGCGGCCGTTCAACCAGGGTTGACCCGCCGGTGAAAACGTTGCCTTGGTAATTTTTGGCTGATGGGATTTGATGCCTACGTGAGTGGCGGCTTTCCTGGTGCGGGTCCCTCCATACTAATTAAGGAAAACGCTGCAATCTTTGGCCACTTTCAATCGTATTCCACGAACCGTGTCGGACTTTCTTGGGATATTGAAATCTTCGTGGACGGCAACCACTCGTACGTCGCCGATCGGACAGCCGCCCGACACAGTAGTCATCAGACCCGTTCGCCGATTCTCTGCTGACAGCTCTTGTAGCAGTAGTTTTGGTTTCGATGAGAATAATTCCTTCTCTTGATCTTGGCGAGTTATGGCGGTAGCAACGATCCAGCCCTAATGTTCTCTTGATCTTGAATCTCGAATATACCATTTGATGGTTCGTCGATGATGTAAACTTCTGCGCCGCTTCTTTCCATCCAGCAAATCATGAACTTCTCAATCCCTGAAGAGATCCCTCCAAGATCTCAACACCACCATGCGCCAGCCCCATGGTGGGCGCCAACTGTCGTGGAATTGTCACGGCAGATGTCCTTAGTGTCAGGACTTAGTCGCGAGGCCAACGCATCTATGTGGTAGCTTGAGAGGGGTTGAGTGGGACGAGAGACGCAGGGCGGATCAACACGCAAGACAAGGATTTAGACAGCTTCGGACCCCGGGAAACATCATTCGGTAATAGCCCTACATGCTGTTTGAGGCTAGGTCTCATTATCATCACGAGGGAGTCGCCGTAAACCGGCTTTCCTCTTTGTGTCTAGCCCTAAGATTGTTTTTCCTTTTTTCTCTCCTCTTTGGGGAGCCCTGCCCCTCCTTATATATGTTGAAGGGGCGGTTTACATGTGGAGTCCTATTAGGATTAGGACTAGTCTATCTCTAATACGAACCGGATACAAGTCCTGGTCTTAACTCCTTGTAAGGTAAATATTCGTCATGCCTTTCTCCTTAAACCGGCCCACCATAGTATGAACCGGCCTTCATGAACCGCATGTTGGGCCATCGGGTCTTGTCGTTCTTCTGACCCGCC
Organism: Triticum dicoccoides; assembly: GCF_002162155.2. Taxonomy (NCBI): domain Eukaryota; kingdom Viridiplantae; phylum Streptophyta; class Magnoliopsida; order Poales; family Poaceae; genus Triticum; species Triticum dicoccoides. Next base: position 34,061,056 of record NC_041390.1, on the reverse strand, counting down.
TGCCGGATTACCAATGAACCGTAAACCGCCAGGCCCAAACGGGTCGCCAGTGAGTCATCAAGTCTTAGCCGGATCTCAAGTAAACCGCCAAGTTCGGCCGGGTTATGCTTCCGGCCGGTTTACGCCGCGGGGTATATCCCTGACAGGTTCCACGCGCAAGACGACATAATGGACACCGCCGTCGACATGGACGAGGAGCTCGACGATGCCGATAAGGGGGAGGAGGAGGAGATGGAGCTGGCGCCGGTGCCAACGAGGAAAGGGGGAAAGAAGAAGCGGGGACAAATGTCAGGACGGGCGAGCCGCGCGTCAAGTGGACGTCCAAAGAAGATGAGTGCCTCGCCAAAGCATGGAAGATCATCGGCATCGACCCGATCACCGGCGTCAACCAGAACATCGACATGTACTGGAGACGGATCAAGTCGGTGTTCAATGAGTGCAAGTTGGTCGACAGTCGACCCCTACTTCGCCACCATCTACATGCAGCGCGGCGAAAAGGCCATGGCGAACCATTGGGCAATCATCCAGGCGGCCTGCAACAAATGGCATAGGATCGTCGAGGAGATTGCAGCTCGCCCGGAAAGCGGCCCCAACGTCGAGGGTCAGATATGTCCAGCCACCTGCTCACTTATTTCGCCGTGCACGTCACCGACACTTGTTCTTCGGCTGCGCAGATGGTCCGGATGTTCACCATGTACCGCCAGGACAGCAGCGACCAAGAGTTCATGTTCCTTCACGTGTTCTTCCCGATCGAGTCATGCTAGAAGTGGAGGGATGTCTGGCTCACCCTCACCAAGGCCAAGGAGACCTACAAGCTGGACGCGCCTGCCCCAGGCGCGGCAGATGGGCTCCCTGATGGCAACAAAAGAACCAAGATGGCGAGGGGCGTGGCACCGGCTGCCGAGCGGCTGCGATCATCGATCGAGCAGTGCATCACCGACGGCAAGAGCAACGCCGCAAGGAGGGAGGAGAAATCCAACGCACGGTGGTCGGTGATACATCTCCATCGTATCTACTTTTCCAAATACTTTTGCCCTTGTTTTGGACTCTAACTTGCATGATTTGAATGGAACTAACCCAGACTGACATTGTTTTCAGCAGAATTGCCATGGTGTTATTTTTTTGCAGAAATAAAAGTTCTTGGAATGACCTGAAAATCAACGGAGAATATTTTTGAAATATATAAAAAATACTTGCGAAAGAATCAAGGCCAGGGGCCCACACCCTGTCCACGAGGGTGGGGGCGCGCCCCCTGCCTTGTGGGCCCCCTGGTGCTCCATCGATCTCAACTCCAACTCCATATATTCACGTTCGGGGAGAAAAGCAGAGAGAAGGATTCATCGCGTTTTACGATACGGAGCTGCCGCCAAGCCCTAATCTCTCTCGGGAGGGCTGATCTGGAGTCCGTTTGGGGCTACGGAGAGGGGAATCCGTCGCCATCGTCATCATCAACCTTCCTCCATCACCAATTTCATGATGCTCACCGTTGTGCGTGAGTAATTCCATCGTAGGCTTGCTGGACGGTGATGGGTTGGATGAGATTTATCATGTAATAGAGTTAGTTTTGTTAGGGTTTGATCCTTAGTATCCATTATGTTCTGAGATTGATATTGCTATGACTTTGCTATGCTTAATGCTTGTCACTAGGGCCCGAGTGCCATGATTTCAGATCTGAACCTATTTTGTTTTCATGAATATATGTGAGTTCTTGATCCTATCTTGCAAGTCTGTAATCACCTATTATGTGTTATGATCCGTTAACCCCGAAGTGACAATAATCAGGATACTTACCGGTGATAACTGTGTAGTTTGAAGAGTTCATGTATTCACTAAGTGTTAATGCTTTGGTCCGGTACTCTATGAAAAGGAGGTCTTAATATCCCTTAGTTTCCAATAGGACCCCGCTGCCACGGGAGGGTAGGACAAAAGATGTCATGCAAGTTCTTTTCCATAAGCATGTATGACTATATTCGGAATACATGCCTACATTACATTGATGAACTGGAGCTAGTTCTGTGTCACCCTATGTTATAACTGTTGCATGAGGAATCACATCCAACATAATTATCCATCATTGATCCATTGCCTACGAGCTTTTCACATATTGTTCTTCGCTTATTTACTTTTCTGTTGCTACTGTTATAATCACTATAAAACCAAAACTATTACTTTCGCTACTGTTACCACTACTATCATATTACTTTGCTACTAAATGAAGGAAATATGCCCTAGAGGCAATAATAAAGTTATTATTTATTTCCTTATTTCATGATAAATGTTTATTATTCATGCTAGAATTGTATTAACTAGAAACATAATACATGTATGAATACATAGACAAACAGAGTGTCACTAGTATGCCTCTACTTGACTAGCTCGTTGATCAAAGATGATTAAGTTTCCTAACCATAGACATGAGTTGTCATTTGATTAACGAGATCACATCATTAGGAGAATGATGTGATTGACTTGACCCATTCTGTTAGCTTAGCACTTGATCGTTTAGTTTGTTCCTATTGCTTTCTTCATGACTTATACATGTTCCTATGACTATGAGATTATGCAACTCCCGTTTACCGGAGGAACACTTTGTGTTCCATCAAACGTCACAACGTAACTGGGTGATTATAAAGGTGCTCTACAGGTGTCTCCGAAGGTACTTGTTGGGTTGGCATATTTCGAGATTAGGATTTGTCACTCCGATTGTCAGAGAGGTATCTCTGGGCCCACTCTGTAATGCACATCACTATAAGCCTTGCAAGCATTGCAACTAATGAGTTAGTTGCGGGATGATGTATTACGGAACGAGTAAAGAGACTTGCCGGTAACGAGATTGAACTAGGTATTGAGATACCGACGATCGAATCTCGGGCAAGTAACATACCGATGACAAAGGGAACAGCGTATGTTGTTATGCGATCTGACCGATAAAGATCTTCGTAGAATATGTAGGAGCCAATATGGGCATCCAGGTCCCGCTATTGGTTATTGACCAGAGAGGTGTCTCGGTCATGTCTACATAGTTCTCGAACCCGTAGGGTCCGCACGCTTAACGTTCGTTGACGATATAGTACTATGAGTTATGTATGTTGGTGACCGAATATTGTTCGGAGTTCCGGATAAGATCACGGACATGACGAGGAACTCTGGAATGGTCCGGAGATAAAGATTGATATATGGGATAATAGTGTTTGGACTCCGGAAGGGGTTCCGGATGTTTCCCGAAATGTTTGGGTACGAGAACACTTTATTTGGGCCAAAGGGGAAAGCCCACAAGGTTTTTGGAAAGCGCACAAGGAATTTTTGCGGAGTCCAGCGGCTAGACGCCAGGGTCCCTGGCATGGGTCCAGACGCCGGGAACCCTGGCGTCTGGCCCTGGAGTCCGAGAAGAACTCTTGCCTTTCGGGTGAAACTGACTTTGTGGAGGCTTTTACTCCAAGTTTCGACCCCAAGGCTCAACATATAAATAGAGGGGTAGGGATGGCACCCAAGACAGATCAAGAAACACCAAGCCGTGTGCCGGCAACCCCGTCCCCTCTAGTTTATCCTCCGTCATAGTTTTCGTAGTGCTTAGGCGAAGCCCTGCGGAGATTGTTCTTCACCAACACCGTCACCACGCCGTCGTGCTGCCGTAACTCATCTACTACTTCGCCCCTCTTGCTGGATCAAGAAGGCGAGGACGTCACCGAGCCGAACGAGTGCAGACTCGGAGGTGTCGTGCTTTCGGTACTTGGATCGGTCGGGTCGTGAAGACGTATGATTACATCAACCACGTTGATATAACGCTTCCTCTTTTGGTCTACGAGGATACGTAGACAACACTCTCCCCTCTCGTTACTATGCATCACCATGATCCTGTGTGTGCGTAGGAAAAATTTGAAATTACTACGTTCCCCAACACTAAATACTTTGCTGCAGATATTAAGTTTCCATGTGTGGTTGAATTGACAACTTAGCTGCTAATACTTGAGAATATTCTTTGGCTCCCCTTGTGTCGAATGAATAATTTGGGTTGAATACTCTACCCTCGAAAACTGTTGCGATCCCCTATACTTGTGGGTTATTAGTCGGCGTTGATGACGGCCAGCACCGTCAAGCTTGACCTACTCCGGACCAACGTCACCGTAAAGAAGAGGAACACTGACCTAGCGTTCTTGATGGGGGCAGACATGTGGACGATGGAAGAGCAGGTCAAGGCGTGGTACTTGGCAGAGCGCGGACTCATCTTGAACCAGATGCCTTCGACCACCACGCCTACGCCCACGCCGACCCCAACGCCGGCGCCCAGTCTGAGCGATGAAGCCATACCGACGCCGATCACAGAAGCCATGCCGACGCCGACTAGCGCGAGCACCGAAGCCACGCTGACGCCGAGCACGCCGGCGGTGGCTAGTCCCACGCCGGAGGAGCACGTCGTTTGATGCATTCCTTTGTCTACGTGTCCTTCCTTTTGAACGCCGAACTTTTGTGTATGTTTGATTGCCGAACTGTGGTATGGTGATCGCCAGACTGTGGAAGATCGCCGAACTTGTGGCTTTTTTTACAGCGGGAAAGACAAGTTTGAATTTATGTGCGTCTTGGGGCCGAAACCTGGGGCGCGGCTGGGAACTGGATCGCCCTCAGGGCAAAAAAAATCGGCGCATAGGCCAAAACGCAATCGTCGGGTGCGCTAAGGGGCCGAACGTGTGGAGATGCTCTTAGAGCTCACATACAGTGATGTCATATTTAAGAAGTTGCAAATGCCTGTGGCGGGTGGCCAAGCCACACATGACACCTAGGTGTGTTGTAAATTGTTGAGCGTGCAAGGTTATGTGCCTTCTTTGTTGCTTTCTCCTCTTAGTTCTCACATGACAGAAATTTGAAACGCTCAGGGACCAAGAAGCGGTGGTTGGGCTGATCAACACAAAAAATGAGCTACTATGTTTACCATGATTGACTCACTATCCCATGAAGTGTTTGTAAGATTGGTGGTGACGTTATGGGCCATCTCGTGGGTGAAGAGGAAAGCTATTCAAGAGGGGATCTTCCAAAGCCCACTTTCTACCAACTTGTTTGTCAAATGGTTCATATAGGAGTTGGGAGAAATATCTAGAAACCCAACAATGAGTGACCAACAGAGATCATGAGGACAGTGCCAAGGCTCATGTTAGCACCTCCAACGGGCTTTGCAAAGATTCATGTTGATGCTGATCTATCTGGATCATGTATCGAAGGGACTGCGGCTGTAGTATGTCGAGACTCCGAGGGAAATTATCTCGGTTCTTCATCACTTGTTATAGATGGTGTCATGGATGTTGCAACTCTTGAGGCTATTGCCCTTAGGGAAGAACTAGCTCTGGCAGATGATCTTCTTCACAATGTTATGGTATCCACAGATTCAAAGCGAGTTGCAAGTGACATTCTCAATGGAAATAGCGAAAATCATGGACAAATAATAGCTGAGATTAGGTTAAGAGCACATGAATTTATTTGTACTTGTCATTTTGAAGGCGGGCATCAAATCGTGAAGCCCATTTGCTAGCTAAGTTTTCTCATTCATTAGATCAAGGACGTCATGTGTGGTTGGGCCAACCTCATGATTTTTTTAACACAATATGCACAGACACTCATATATATGCACATTCACTCATCCATATGAATGCATGCACGCACACCCCACTCCTATGAGCACCTTCGAAAGACTGAGCTGGCATATTATCCTGAGATTAAAAAAGTCGCCACAAATGCATTCGTAGTCGACGGGAACGTCGCCTCCCACTAATGCACATCACTGAAAACCCTGAAATAAATCCAGGAAAATGCAAGCATCAATGTCAAGTCTAAGCATACTTGAACCCTGATGCGCTAGGAATACAACTATCCTCCTAACCATCCACCACAAGTTGGTTCGCCTCATGATTCTTTATGCATAGTTTAAAAAACCGGACCAGATCGTCGGTCGAACCAAAAAGAAAAACAGAACCGATGCTCACGCCGGTTTTTAAGCACAAAAGGCCGACTGCAACTAGACCGGTGAGAACCTGTCAAACCGGGTGGTTTTTTTGTGAAACCGGCTAATAAACCGGGCGGTCAAACCGGTGTAGAAAGAAACTCAGAAAAAAATCGACAAGTAGTGGGATTTGACATAAGTCATGGGCATTTGCCTGTCCTAGGGCAGATAGCCACCTCACCAACAATTATGTGTTGTCTAATAGAGAAAACCGTTGCTATTTGACCTAAATTAGCATATATTATTACTCGAAATATATATTTTTTGATTGGGAAAAACCAGCAATCGAACCGGTGAACCAGCGGTCCGATCAGTAAAAACCTGAACCGAAGGCCTAATCGGTTCGGTTTTTAAACTATGTCTTTATGTATCCCAAACTATGTTAACTTTCAGTAATAACAAAGCTTTCACACTTCTGGAAAAAAATTATAATGCTAAAATTCATCTGAAAAAAATATAATGCTAAAATTCTAAAAAAAATAAAAAATCCAGTATCTTGTTTCCGTGAACACCAAATGCTTGACTACTATGACCACACATTCTGCACATGCTGCAGAAGGATAAAGATGTGAAATGGAAACAGCGCTGAAACAATCGTTCAGTTTGTGACCACAGTTTAGTACACCTGGTCAGATCCATCTTGACGTGGCCTTGTCGCGGCCATGGCATGCATCGGCCGCGTACCAGCAGGTCAGGAGCAACCGTTCAGTTTGTGACCACAGTTTAGTATACCTGATCCATTTTGAGGTTACAGTTGGTTCGTTGTAATGTCAGGTCTGATTGCCAAGTGATGACACAGATGCCGCCACTAATCCGCATGACCACTCAGTCACTAGTGTCTAATGGAGTGGAGTGAGTAAGGTTAACGTTTGATTGCATTTGTCAGGACTCCGTGGCCCAATGGATAAGGCGCTGGTCTACGAAACCAGAGATTCTGGGTTCGATCCCTAGCGGAGTCGTTCTCTTTTTTCGAGAGCTAATTTTGGGTTAAAAGAAGAAATGGTTCTCTCTCAACTTTTTGCCTTCTCACTCTCAGATGAAAAAGTTTGGTTAAGTTAGGTGCACCAAAGTAGCTTTGCCTTATCAAATATGTAGATTATGAGAATTGCACGATATGTTGATTGGGGTGCTGGTGCACGCATATATAATACAAGGAAGGTCTCTACCTCAACTATACAAGACTAGGAGGTGGACCACAACTCCAATACATGTGCAGTACAAAATACATACTCAACAC
>NC_041390.1:34052070-34053567 GCF_002162155.2 Triticum dicoccoides | reverse complement strand
AAGCGTCGCCGGAGACAAAGAGACTGGACCGAAACTCCTCGAAGACGGGAGTAGGCAATCCCTTAGTCATCATATCAGCAAACTGTTGCGTCGTCGGCACGTGGAGAACCCGAACACGGCCAAGGGCAACCTGCTCGCGCACGAAGTGAATATCAAGCTCAATATGCTTCGTTCGTCGATGGTGCACCGGGTTGGCGGAGAGGTAGACCGCGCTGACGTTATCACAGTAGACAAGAGTAGCCTTGTGAACATCACAAAGCAACTCCTGGAGCAGCTGACGTATCCAAGAGCACTCGGCCACGGCGCGATACTCTGCCTCGGCGCTGGAGCGAGAGACCGTGGGCTGCCGCTCCGATGACCAAGAGATCAACGAGGGCCCAAGGTAGACGCAGTAGCCTGACGTAGAGCATCGCGTGTCGGGGCAGCCAGCCCAGTCAGCATCCGAGTAGGCCATGAGGTCGGTGGAGGCGAAGGCCGTCAGGGTGAGTCGTTCTCTTTTTTCGAGAGCTAATTTTGGGTTAAAAGAAGAAATGGTTCTCTCTCAACTTTTTGCCTTCTCACTCTCAGATGAAAAAGTTTGGTTAAGTTAGGTGCACCAAAGTAGCTTTGCCTTACGATATGTTGATTGGGGTGCTGGTGCACGCATATATAATACAAGGAAGGTCTCTACCTCAACTATACAAGACTAGGAGGTGGACCACAACTCCAATACACGTGCAGTACAAATTACATACTCAACACCCCCCCCCCCCCCGGCAGTCGAAGCGTCGCCGGAGACAAAGAGACTGGACCGAAACTCCTCGAAGACGGGAGTAGGCAATCCCTTAGTCATCATATCAGCAAACTGTTGCGTCGTCGGCACGTGGAGAACCCGAACACGGCCAAGGGCAACCTGCTCGCGCACGAAGTGAATATCAAGCTCAATATGCTTCGTTCGTCGATGGTGCACCGGGTTGGCGGAGAGGTAGACCGCGCTGACGTTATCACAATAGACAAGAGTAGCCTTGTGAACATCACAAAGCAACTCCTGGAGCAGCTGACGTATCCAAGAGCACTCGGCCACGGCGCGATACTCTGCCTCGGCGCTGGAGCGAGAGACCGTGGGCTGCCGCTTCGATGACCAAGAGATCAACGAGGGCCCAAGGTAGACGCAGTAGCCTGACGTAGAGCATCGCGTGTCGGGGCAGCCAGCCCAGTCAGCATCCGAGTAGGCCATGAGGTCGGTGGAGGCGAAGGCCGTCAGGGTGAGTCCCATGGACATGGTGCCGCGTATGTAACGGAGAATACGCTTCATCAGAGTCCAGTGAAAAAGTTTGGTTAAGTTAGGTGCACCGAAGTAGCTTTGCCTTATCAAATATGTAGATTATGAGAATTGCACGATATGTTGATTGGGGTGCTGGTGCACGCATATATAATACAAGGAAGGTCTCTACCTCAACTATACAAGACTAGGAGGTGGACCACAACTCCAATACACGTGCAGTACAAATTACATAC
>NC_041390.1:34049096-34051984 GCF_002162155.2 Triticum dicoccoides | reverse complement strand
CGAAGCGTCGTCGGAGACAAAGAGACTGGACCGAAACTCCTCGAAGACGGGAGTAGGCAATCCCTTAGTCATCACATCAGCAAACTGTTGCGTCGTCGGCACATGGAGAACCCGAACACGGCCAAGGGCAACCTGCTCGCGCACGAAGTGAATATCAAGCTCAATATGCTTCGTTCGTCGATGGTGCACCGGGTTGGCGGAGAGGTAGACCGCGCTGACGTTATCACAGTAGACAAGAGTAGCCTTGTGAACATCACAAAGCAACTCCTGGAGCAGCTGACGTATCCAAGAGCACTCGGCCACGGCGCGATACTCTGCCTCGGCGCTGGAGCGAGAGACCGTGGGCTGCCGCTTCGATGACCAAGAGATCAACGAGGGCCCAAGGTAGACGCAGTAGCCTGACATAGAGCATCGCGTGTCGGGGCAGCCAGCCCAGTCAGCATCCGAGTAGGCCATGAGGTCGGTGGAGGCAGAGGCCGTCAGGGTGAGTCCCATGGACATGGTGCCGCGTATGTAACGGAGAATATGCTTCACCAGAGTCCAGTAAGAGTCACGCGGGACGTGCATATGGAGGCACACCTGCTGAACAGTCGTTCTCTTTTTTCAAGAGCTAATTTTGGGTTAAAAGAAGAAATGGTTCTCTCTCAACTTTTTGCCTTCTCACTCTCAGATGAAAAAGTTTGGTTAAGTTAGGTGCACCGAAGTAGCTTTGCCTTATCAAATATGTAGATTATGAGAATTGCACGATATGTTGATTGGGGTGCTGGTGCATGCATATATAATACAAGGAAGGTCTCTACCTCAACTATACAAGACTAGGAGGTGGACCACAACTCCAATACACGTGCAATACAAATTACATACTCAACACCCCCCCCCCCCGGAGTCGAAGCGTCGCCGGAGACAAAGAGACTGGACCGAAACTCCTCGAAGACGGGAGTAGGCAATCCCTTAGTCATCACATCAGCAAACTGTTGCGTCGTCGGCCCGTGGAGAACCCGAACACGGCCAAGGGCAACCTGCTCACGCACGAAGTGAATATCAAGCTCAATATGCTTCGTTCGTCGATGGTGCACCGGGTTGGCGGAGAGGTAGACACCGCTGACGTTATCACAGTAGACAAGAGTAGCCTTGTGAACATCACAAAGCAACTCCTGGACCAGCTGACGTATCCAAGAGCACTCGGCCACGACGCGATACTCTGCCTCGGCGCTGGAGCGAGAGACCGTGGGCTACCGCTTCGATGACCAAGAGATCAACGAGGGCCCAAGGTAGACGCAGTAGCCTGACGTAGAGCATCGCGTGTCGGGGCAGCCAGCCCAGTCAGCATCCGAGTAGGCCATGAGGTCGGTGGAGGCGGAGGCCGTCAGGGTGAGTCCCATGGACATGGTGCCGCGTATGTAACGGAGAATACGCTTCACCAGAGTCCAGTGAGAGTCACGCGGGGCGTGCATATGGAGGCACACCTGCTGAACAGCGTACTGCAGGTCGGGGCGAGTCAGCGTCAAGTACTGTAAAGCACCGACAATAGAGCGATAAAACGCTTCGATGACCAAGAGATCAACGAGGGCCCAAGGTAGATGCAGTAGCCTGACGTAGAGCGTCGCATGTCGGGGCAGCCAGCCCAGTCAGCATCCGAGTAGGCCATGAAGTCGGTGGAGGCGGAGGCCGTCAGGGTGAGTCCCATGGACATGGTGCCGCGTATGTAACGGAGAATACGCTTCACCAAAGTCCAGTGAGAGTCACGCGGGGCGTGCATATGGAGGCACACCTTCTGAACAGCGTACTGCAGGTCGGGGCAAGTCAGCGTCAAGTACTGTAAAGCACCGACAATAGAGCGATAAAACGCTCCATTGGGCGCGAGAGACCCCTCCAGAGCAGAGACCTTCGCCTTCGTGTCGACAGGGGTGGGCGTCGGCTTGCAGTTAAGCATACCAGCACGCTCAAGGAGCTCGTGGGCGTACTTCTGCTGATGCAGAAAGAAACCATCAGCTCGGCGGATCACCTCGATGTCGAGAAAGTAGTGCAGGGGCCCCAAGTCCTTGAGGGCAAACTCATCACGAAGACGAGCAGTCAGCCGCTGAAGGAGATCGGGGGTGGACGCCGTGAGGATGATGTCGTCGACGTAGAGCAGCAGATATGCAGTGTCAGCTCCCTGATGATACACAAAGAATGAGGCATCGGAGCGAGTGGACCGAAAGCCCAGAGACAGTAGGAAGGCTGCGATACGCTGGTACCAAGCCCGAGGCGCCTGCTTCAACCCGTACAGAGAGCGGGAGAGCAAGCACATGAAGTCGGGGTGCTCGGCATCGACGAAACCAGTAGGCTACTCACAGAACACCTGCTCGGCGAGATGACCGTGCAAAAAGGCGTTGGAAACGTCCAACTGTTGCACAGGCCAGGCGCGTGAGACGGCCAGCTGAAGGACGGCGCGGATCATGCCCGGTTTCACAACCGGGGCGAAGTTGTCGGTGAAGTCCACGCCCGCGCGCTGCCGAAAACCATGAACCACCCATCGAGCCTTGTAGCGCTCGAGAGAACCATCCGGGCGAGTCTTGTGGCGAAACACCCACTTGCCAGAGATGATGTTGGCACGGAGGGGTCGCGGAACAAGTTGCCGCGTGCGGTTGCGCTGTAAGGCGTCGAACTCCTCCTGCATCGCAGCTAGCCAGTGGGGATCCCAAAGGGCAGCGCGAGCGGAGGTGGGGACGGGTGATGGCGTCGACGTCGAGGCGGCGCACACATACTCGTTGGCGGAGTAGCGCGTGCTGGGCCGAAGCACACCTTCTCGGGCACGGGTAGTCACGCCAAGTGGCGGGGCAGTAGGGCCGGCGGGTGCCGCGGCGACGGGGTCCGTGTCGGTGGGGGGCGCGGTGGCCGGGGCACCC
>NC_041390.1:34036346-34048575 GCF_002162155.2 Triticum dicoccoides | reverse complement strand
CGGCGGCGGCCACGGCGGCAGGGGCCGCGTCGGTGGGGGACGCGGTGGCGGGGGCACCCGGTGCGGCGGCGGCCGAGCCGGTGGCGGAAGAGGCGACGGGTGAGGGTGACGTTGAGCCCGTCGCAGGGTGGGCGGGCGGGGTGCCGGGCTCAACCTCGTATGAGGGAGACAGGGACCCGGTGGCCCGCTCGGACTCGACCTCGGGGGAGGGAGTCACGAAGCCAGGTGGTGGCGACAGAGGGCGTTGTGCCGGGGTGGGCGCCGGGGGCCGCCACCGCGCATCGCTCCACGAAGGGGGCGCGGGGGCCGGCGCCGAAGGGGCCGAAGCCAGAGGAACCTGAAAAAAAGGGAACACCGTCTCAACAAAGTACACATGCTTCGAGGTGTACAAATGATGAGTGACATGATTATAGCACCGGTAACCTTTGGTGTTAGGAGGGTAGCCAAGGAAGACGCATGGGACAGATCATGGTGCGAGCTTGTGTGGCATGGTGGATGCGGTGCTAGGATAACAGAGACATCCGAAGATGCGGAGACCATCATAGGACGGTGGTGTGCCGAGGAGAAGGTGGTGAGGGGCGTAGTTCCACCGAGGGCGACACGGACGAATGTTAACTAAGAGAGTGGCGGTAGCAAGGGCATCGGGCCAAAACCGAGCGGGCACGTTAGAGTGAAAGAGTAACGTGCGAACGCAGTCATTAAGAGTGCGGAGAATGCGCTCGGCGCGGCCGTTCTGCTGGGAAGTGTAGGGGCAAGTCAGACGGAAGGTGGTGCCGTGAGAGGCGAGAAGTGTGCGAAAAGCGACGTTGTCAAACTCTTTTCCATTATCAGTTTGGAGTGCGAGTATGGGGCGACCGAACTGGGTGGTGACATAGGAATAAAAGGCGGTGAGTGTGGCTAAAGCATCGGATTTACGACGAAGGGGAAAAGTCCACACATAATGAGAATAATCATCTAAAATCACCAAGTAGTATAGATAGCCCGTGTTACTCGCGACGGGAGATGTCCAAACATCACTATGAAGTAATTGAAACGGAAAAGTGGAAACGGAAGAAGACGCACTAAAGGGAAGACGAACGTGCTTGCCTAAGCGACAAGCCTCACAAGAGTGCTCGTCGAGCTTATCACATGAGAAAGAGAAACTCCTAAGAATTTGACGTAAGACAGTGTGGTTGGGGTGACCCAAGCGAGCGTGCCAAAGGTCAATGCCGGCGGCAAGGGCAACGGGTGTGGATGTGGAGGCGCCGGCATGCACGGGGTAGAGCTCATCGGGACTGTCACAGCGGTGAAGGACCAACCGGGTACGAGCGTGTTTCACAGAAAATCCAACATCGTTAAATTCAACAGTAAGTGGGTTCTCACGAGTAAGACGACGAACGGAAACTAGGTTTGTGACTAAATCAGGTGAAACAAGAACATTAGACATTGTGATGGGTGTGGAAGTGGAGGGAAAGCTAGTGCTACCGGTAAGGAGGAGCCGTTGCCGACGATAATACGAGTGGGTGTGTGAACGGAAATGGAGGAGGTTAGGTTACCGGGATGAGCTGCCATGTGCGCAGTAGCACCTGAGTCCATGTACCAGTCGCCTCCACCGACAGAGCTACTCGACAACGGCGCGGAGTGCTGGGCAGCGAGGAGGGTGGGGTCCCGTGGCACAGGTACCGGCGACGGCGGAAGGCCCCCGTAGGGCGGCGCCGGGACGGGCGGGCCATAACCACCGAGAGGGAGCGGCGGAAGGCCCCCGTAGGTCGGCGCCGGGACGGGCGGGCCATAGCCACCGAGAGGCGGCGACGCAAGGAGGGCGCCGTAGCCGGCGCTAGTCGGCTGGAAGGGCGCGCCGATAAACGCGTGGTGGCCAGCGGGGAGACCCGGCTGATAGTGCGGTGCCCCCCAGCGTCCTGGGCCTGCTGCTGCTGCAGGCGGCGGTGACCTCCGCCACGCCGGTTGCGTCGGCCCCCTCTTCCTTGCGGGTGCTGCAGGGGAGGCGCTGGTGGCGACAGTGGATAACACCCGACGGGTGCGGGAGAACGCGACTGGATAGGCGCGGCCGGTGGAGCGGTTCCACCGCAGATGGTGAAGTAGCCCGGAGAGTCCATGAAAGACGTTAGAAGCGGTGGGAGGGGGGAGTGCACGGCGATGTCGGCGCGCGCGAGGAGGCGCTGCCCGGCGGCGGCGGTGGGGATCGGCGATGGCGACGGCGCGCGCGGAGAGGCGCTACACGGCGGCGGTGACGGCGGTGGGGAGCGACGGCGGCGACGGTGCGCGCGGAGAGGCGCTGCACGGGGGCGGCGCAAAGACGCAGCGGCGGCAGCGAGAAGGGATGCAGCAGCGCAGCTTCACGAGATGGCAACGCGCGCGGCTGGAGTTTGGAGCGATGGATCGGGGCTAGCTACATGCATGCGATGAATTGGTGCTTGCTATGTGCAAGAGATGGATCGGGGGTAGCTAGCTACGCGCGCGGCTGGCGGCGTTGCGATGGATCGGCTGGTAGCGATGCGTGCGGGTGGGAGTTGGAGCGGCGGCCGGCGCGGGAGCGCGGGCGGCGGCGGCTGGGTGGCGACGGCGGCGGCGGTCGGCGCGGAGCAGGCGCGCGGCGGCAGTGCGGAAGCGAGAACGAAACCTAAAAAATTGATACCATGTAGATTATGAGAATTGTACGATATGTTGATTGGGGTGCTGGTGCACGCATATATAATACAAGAAAGATCTCTACCTCAACTATACAAGACTAGGAGGTGGGCCACAACTCCAATATACGTGCAGTACAAATTACATACTCAACAAAATATAATCATTTAATATATATATCCACACGAGTTTGCTGCTTTTCTCAGGCCGAAGAAGGGCAACTACTTATTGATTGATCGCCTTCTCCGATCGTAGGTTGGTAGGGCTTGCCCTGGCTAAGAAATGGAATAAAAAATTCCCGATTTCTTGAATGTTTCTGAGATTATTCACCTTTATTTATATGAAGATGCATGGTCTCTTACACTTTTCCTAGCTTAAGTTGGCGGATTGGTAAACAAATGGCTCTGCAGCCAAGTAAGAAAGTAAGCCTGTTCAATTGAAATAGCTTCCTCGCTTCGCAGTCGATACCCACTGAAACTATGGATACGATTGTTGTCAACTAGTGTTCATACGAAGTATGCATTGGAGACATTGTGATTTTTTTTTCTTCCATTGTAACACATGGGCAATTACCATCTTTGTAACTATTTTTGCGGAAAACTGTCGATCTATTCATTTTCAATGATGACAGTACAACAAACACCAGAAATAATAAATTTGATATTTTAGTGTGTGGTCTTCCCATCTTTGTAACTATTTTTGGCACTATTGAACTTAATTGTTTAGACTATAGGCTCGATGGCATGCAAGTTGAATTGAGAAGCTATGCCTTCATAATATCGCATATTCATTGTTTATGAAATATTGCTTCCCCGTCATGTTGAAATAGATGATGTGGACCTATGGGGTCTTGTGTCATGCTTATTGGGCTAGGGACATTATGATTTTTTTTCTTCCGTTGCAACACATAGGCAATTACCTACCATAAATAAAACCAGGGGGGCTAACAGCCACACATGGCACCCCAAAGTAAGGGTAACATAAGCTTTGAACAATTGGAGCATGCAAGTTGGGCCCACCAAACCACACCATCCACCACCCGCGCGATATAATACTCACCCGGCCCGTAGTTACCCTTACCCTCTACCGCAACCACTCATTCTCTTTGCCTTCTTTCGCCGTCAACCATGACTATTCTTTCCAAACTTTTTCCCCACACTAGGCGCCGACCGCTGTTGCCAACTCCTACAGTCTCATGCCCCATTGCGATAAGCCGACTAATGCCATCTTGCATGCCCTGCGGCCTCTTGAAGCTATTGCAAGTCCACATGAGGATACGGTGTCTACTACAAACTCGGGAGACAACAAGGTGAAGTCCAAATTGCCCCCCTCCCCCCCCCCCCGGCCCTCGCGTCGTCCTCCCGGGGGCGACTCGGGGGCGACTAGGGTTTCCCCCGCGCCGCCACCCCCTCAATCCCAGCCCCTCCTCGCAACCACCTGAGGGGATCAACGGGCAAGCCTGGTGGGTCGTCGACGAAGGTGGCGGTGAGGTGCTGCGTCGCTTCGTGCCCCTGTGAAGGACTTGGAAGCCGGGGGGGCGGCCCCGGACGGCGAGGAGGCGTTGCCTCCGCGACTGGCAGCGCGCGCAGGAAGTGGTGGCCGGCATCCTCGGCTGCCCGGGCAGCGAGGATACGGCGGGCGGGCGCGGCGCGGATTTCCTCTGCCCCAGATCTGAAGGTCAGGCGCCCCCCTCCCCTGCTCTCTCCTCCCCTCCGGTCGTGCCCTTCTGCGACTCTGGTCGCCAGATCCGGTGCTGGCGGGGTGGGGGTGCTCAGGTTCGAGCCCGGGAGAAACCCTTGGCCGGGGAGCATGCAAGTTGGGCCCACCAAACCACACCATCCACCACCCGCGCGATATAATACTCACCCGGCCCGTAGTTACCCTTACCCTCTACCGCAACCACTCATTCTCTTTGCCTTCTTTCGCCGTCAACCATGACTATTCTTTCCAAACTTTTTCCCCATACTAGGCGCCGACCGCTGTTGCCAACTCCTACAGTCTCATGCCCCATTGCGATAAGCCGACTAATGCCATCTTGCATGCCCTGCGGCCTCTTGAAGCTATTGCAAGTCCACATGAGGAGACGGTGTCTACTACAAACTCGGGAGACAACAAGGTGAAGTCCAAATTGCCCCCCTCCCCCCGCCCGGCCCTCGCGTCGTCCTCCCGAGGGCGACTCGGGGGCGACTAGGGTTTCCCCCGCGCCGCCACCCCCTCAATCCCAGCCCCTCCTCGCAACCACCTGAGGGGATCGATGGGCAAGCCTGGTGGGTCGTCGACGAAGGTGGCGGTGAGGTGATGCGTCGCTTCGTGCCCCCGCGAAGGACTTGGAAGCCGGGGCGGTGGCCCCGGACGGCGAGGAGGCGTTGCCTCCGCGACTGGCAGCGCGCGCAGGAAGTGGTGGCCGGCATCCTCGGCTGCCCGGGCAGCGAGGATACGGCGGGCGGGCGCGGCGCGGATTTCCTCTGCCCCAGATCTGAAGGTCAGGCGCCCCCCTCCCCTGCTCTCTCCTCCCCTCTGGTCGTGCCCTTCTGCGACTCTGGTCGCCAGATCCGGTGCTGGCGGGGTGGGGGTGCTCAGGTTCGAGCCCGGGGGAAACCCTTGGCCGGTCCTTCGGCCACGACGGCGACGGCACATGTGCGCATCATGTTCTTCCCTGGAGGCGCCGTTGAGGGCTCTCCTCTTCACCCCCGTCCTAGACCCCAGGTGAAAACCCAAACCCCGCCTTGGGTTGGCCAGCGGCGGCGCCTAGCGCGTCGCGTCCTTGTTGGAGGCGCCATCTGGGGTGTCTGGTTCTTCGGGAGAGGGACGATGTGGTTGGTGGGCGTCCGTCGGCTGTGAGGCCAAGTTTGCATTTCTTGAGGAGGGTGCTCGTTCCTGCAAGATTCCTTCTTGCGCCATTGGAGCGGGACCTGGTGCTCCCCCGCTCCGCCTCTTGGCCTCTGCAGCTTTCTTCTTCGGTGACCTCCCGACGACTATCCTTCTGCTCTTGGTTGTTCAGGAGACGTGGCAGTGCAGCTGTGGTGTGTGCCAGCGGCGTGGCGAGGGTTGTGCAATGTGTCTGCGATGGGGATCCGGCTGGCATCTGCTCTAGTTCTCGGGTGAGCGCCAATGATCCGACGGTGCGGCGCCTTCGAGCCTAGGCGAGAGGAAAGGGTTGCTCTTCGGCGTTGGGAGCGATGTTCTTCCCTTGTCCTTGGGTTCAGACAGTTCACACCTCTCTCTGGCTATCGGCTGATCATTGGGGCTTCTCTGTTGCTCCTCTCTGTGTTGACTATGTGCAGTAGGCTTCGACACTTCTAGCAGGGCGCTTCATGTATTTTTCCTTTCTGTTGTAGTGTGTGTTGCATTGTTAGCTGTTCACCAAGCTCCATTGTATCTTTCGGTCGCTTTTGCTTGGTGGTCTTGTGTAATCCTGGCCGGTTGATGGCTTCGTTAATTCAAAGCCGGGCTCCCCTTAAGCCTTTGTTCTAAAAAACTCGGGAGACAAGCCACCACATGGAGCAGTGTTGCAATTTGCAAGACAGTCGGCACCCATGAAACAGTGTTGCAAGCAGTCGACAGACTGCAAAGCTGGTCGCCCACGAATCAATGCTACAACCGTCGAGTGCGGATGCTGCAAAGGTGGACGGCGATGTTGCAAGGGCAATGGTTTGCGCTCCACGTGCCCATGCTACAACGGGCAGGACGAGGTGTTGCAAAGACATCGTACGAGGGTGGCAAGACGCCTGTTGCTCTAAGCAGTGAGGCAAGCTGCTGCGACGATGGTCAGCACTACTGCAAGAGGGGCATGGTGCTCGAAGCGAGGCGCACTGAGCTGTAAGAGACACCAACACTGCTGCAAAGCTCAACGCCGGTGCTGCAAGCTAATCGCCGGGGTGGAACAGTGCCGGAGGCTCATGGTTTCCTTGCACGAGCGAGGTAGGAGGTGAGGGAGTTGTAGGGCGCAAGCGTAGGGCAAGGCGCAAGGCGATCTTCCTATTGTTTTTTCGTGGTATGCGAGGGAGGAGGGACGAACTAGGGATCAATCCAATGGCTCGTGTTCCTCGCACCAGACAACTGTCTCAGATCGGTTGGCTGGCCGCTAGCGCTGGTCTAAACATTTTGCTTTCCATTTCGTTGTAGTATTATTGCGTGACAAAAAACAAAAAGGAAGAGGAAAGATCCATGGACTTGTAATCATGGACTACTTAGCAGAAATATCAATGTTGGTAGCACGACAAGCCCACATAGCAAACGGAGAGGCAAGATTTTGCCTAGGCCAGCACTAGTTGTGACGCCAGAATCCCAACCGGACGGCCCTTCCAGCCGGACGTAATCGAACATGACCCCCACGAACACGCTGGACGCCCTCGGCTGCGTGATGCCGATGGTATTCTCCCCTTGCACGAGCAGCCGCCCGTCGATCGGGAACTCGAAGCTCCACCACCTGCCGTGCTCGCCGTGCCGCGCGATCGCGTTGTCGTCCCCGAACTCGGGCGTCAAGAACACTCCCCCGGCCGACCCCTTCCCCGTCGCCCCGTTCACCTGCACCTTCAGCTTGGACATGTGCGCCGCCGCGAGGGCGATGCGCAGCGTGTAGGTGCCGCCGCCGGCGACCCGGGGCAGGTTGAACCGGATCCGCCGCGTCGTCGGCACGTTCTCGCCGTTGCCCGTCTTCCTGCACCATCAAAAGTTACCGACTGTTTTGTCTGGTACAGAGGGAACGTGGCAGCTCAGGTTTCAGTTAAGTATCAATGGCACCTTGTGACATGCGCGAAGAACCAGTCCTTGAAGGGGTTGCTCACGCCGATGGTGAAGACGGGGTCGCCGGCGGGGTACAGCTCGGCGTACCGCTCCCACAGCCCGTACTGCCTGTACTTGTCCCTGGCGACGAAGAGCTTGCTGAGGTACCTGGGGTTGGGATCGGGGACGAAGAACTCGGCGGCGCTCCGGTCTGGCACGCCGATCTCCCACAACGTCGGCCCCGATCGGGGCGGCTCGAACACGAGGTCGCCGAGGGCAACGGCGCCGCCGGGCACCACCGTCACGGGAGCCGTGCGCATGTAGTCACCGAGGACCCCGGGGACCCAGGCGTAGAGGTTGTACTCCCCTGACCGTATGTTGTCAATGGTGAACGTGCCGCCGGTCGCCGACGCCCTCGTCCAAAACTGGTAGCCCTGAAGCATATGGCAAGTTGGCAACCATCCATGACAATCAGATCCAAAATGTCTCGTGGAATTTCACTGGAATATGTGCGTGCCGACAATATGTGCGTGCCGACGCACCTTGCTCTCCGTCGCCGAGGAGCCGGGCTGACCAGGAGCGGCGAGGCCGACGTATGCCAGCCGGGCGGGCACGTCCTCGCCGCCGCTCGTGTACCTGTCTCTGACCATCAACCGACCGGTGACCGAGCCCCTTTCGCCTGCCTTGTGGAAGTCCGGCGACTCCGGGAAGCTGTACGGCCATCTGCTCGCCTCGACCTCCGCCTGCGCCTTGGCGTCTTCCCACAGCGCTCCCCGCTGTGGGTTGGAGTTGAGGTAGATGAACACCGGCCCCATGACCTTCTTCCAGTGCTCGCCGGCCTCGATCTTCGCCACCATATCCTTCCCGATGTAATGAGTCCCCATGAACATCTGCCATTTCACATCAACCACATGGGTTTGGCTCTTCTCGGGACACAAGAAAGAAAGATCGAACACTCACGGTCAAGGAGGTGGGGCCGATGTGGGAGGTGAGCTCGCGCTTGAGGGGGCCGCCGCTCTTGAACTCGTTGCTGGGGGTGACGACCCAGAACCCCACCGGCACCGGGACGCCGCCGCCGCCACGGGCACCGGCAATCCAGCCGTGGACGCGGTTGTCCTTGTTGTCCATCGAGTACTGGTACTTGTCGTCCACCTCCCCCGCGAACTGCGGCTCCGACGGGTGCACGAGCAGCACGGCCTCCTTGTACGCCAGCGGCATGGCCCGGGGCGCGTCCCGGTCCGCCGCCCCTGGCATGTACCTCTGGATCCCGTCCGAGATGGCCATGTAGTTGAACGTCGTGGGGTCGAGCTTGAAGACGAGCCGGGCCTCGGAGACGTCGACGGCCGGCCAGCCGCCGGCGTGCTCGAAGATGGCGTAGCAGTAGAACCCGGAGCCGCCTCTCAGCATCACCAGCCTGATCATGATTCATGCATGATGGACATCAAGATCAACTTTGAAATCATGGCGTCCATGAAGATGGAGTGGTGCGCGCACCTCTTGTCGACGGTGAGCGGGATGCTGTTGAGGCGTGATGGGTCGTAGGTTCTCATGAAAGAGAGCTCCACTTGCTCCTCGGTGGCAGATACCACCCTGAACTCGGTACCATCCAACCTGAAAGCGCAAAGTCAGATAGTTCCTCCCTTCCATTAAGCAAGGCGTAAATTTTATGTCACCAAGAGACAAGGTGTAAATTTTGCCTACAAAATTATTAACAGTGAGGCACTGAGGATATGTACATGTCGTTCATGCCCCTGGGATATCCCGATCCTGGAAAGTTCCAAACTACATCCCAGTACCTGCAAATTTTCAGATACAAAATCACGATTCAAATTACTACGAATTACTACTGCACATAGGCCACTTAGATAATGGTAAGAGCATCTCTAGCAGATCCCGTAAAAGCGGTCAAACCTTCACATTTAGGGTACATGTTGAAGAGAACGCACCAAACAGATCCTGTAAAATAGCATGTCCTCGTAATTTTTTACAGGTTCCCGTGTATTAGAGCACCCATCCGTCATATGTGGAGGATTTGAGCCGTTTGTTGAGGATCCTGTAAAACCGGTCAACGCTGGAGCAGGGGCCTGGTGACGCCGCGCGCAGACAGCGAGCAGGCGGAGGAGCTCGGCAGCGGCCGACCGGAGCATCGCCGGAGCATGCAGCGGGCGGAGCAGCGTCGCTCTGGCTGGCCGGAGTTTGAGTTCGTCCATGTGTGCGTACCAGGGAAGAAGAAGCGTGAGGTGAAAAGGAAGAAAAAAGCTTTTACGGTATGGGTTTACGGGATCTGTACGTTCGATGCCTCGCGATACCATAAATTCGTTTTAAGGGGACTTGTATACTGTTTTAATAGATGATGTTTTTAAGGGATCGGCTAGAGATGCTCTAACTCATTAGAAGACCCCACGCCGGTTTCCTAGGACGGCATAGCGAAGGCGTCCTCCCGTCCATGTGGCAGAGAGGACGACAGCGGCAAGGTCTCCACCACATGGAGCTCTAAAAAATGTCTACTATATTTTTTCACATATCTAAAATGGTATTATTACAACAACAAAAAGTTTTCATGAATATTAAAATATTCACAAGTTTTCAAGAAGAAGTTCACAAACTTTTAAAATACTTATGATTTTTTTAAATGGTCATGAGTGTAAACAAATATTGGTGATTTTGTTCTTAAAAAAATCTTTGAATGTAAGCCATATGGCTTTCAAAAATGTTGGGTTTTGAAAACAATCTGTAAAAACATGTTATGGAATATAAAAAAAGTGTTTACGGATTTCTGAAAAAGTTCTTGAATCTTAAAAAGGTTTTCATTAGTTTTCTAAAATGTTCATGGGCATTTTAAGAAATGTTCATCGAATTTTAAAACTGTTCTATCAGTTTAAAAAATCAGTGGATATTTTAAAAATATTCATGAATTTTAAAAGAAGTTCATGAATTTAGCAAAATGTTCATGTACCTAAAAAATAAGAAAAACAAACATGAAAAATCCAGGCATAACGGACATACCCGCCTGATATCTCATCGTTGTTGAGGTAGAGGAGGTTAGTGTCGTCGACATAACGGACGGCGATGATCTGGCCCTACGGCTTGGACACTGCCACCTGCACAATGCCGTTGTCCACCACCACCTGTTGTATCATGCAAACCATTACATTATGTCACATTATCTGCACACGAAAAAATTGTAGGAGTACCACATATCCGACGACCTCAAAGAACCGTGCTAAATTCACACATCTGGTTTTGATGTCTGTTGGGAAACCGGTATGCATCTTTTTATTACGTTTGGAAATTATTGTAGGAGTACCACATATCCGACGACCTCAAAGAACCGTGCTAAATTCACACATCTGGTTTTGATGTCTGCTGGGAAACCGGTATGCATCTTTTTATTACGTTTGGAAATTGATTTATAGACATACTATAAAGTAAGATTATTATTTTTTGGCAGTAAGAGGCTGTTTGGTATCGCTCTGTTCCACAACTCTACTTCTGAAGTTGGCGGAGCTGCAGTTTAAAATGACGAAGTTACATTTTCCCACTCCGAAAATTTCAAGAGTACGTGATTACCAAACAGGGCCTACAAGTCGCAAGCAAGGAGGAGAAACGGTTAAGAAAACCAACCAGCAGCTGGTAGCGCGCGCACCTGGTGCTGATCTTCCTGCAGCGTAACGCCGGCGCCTAGGGTCCCTGGAGTCGCCGCGCGCGCCACGGGCGGCAGCTGCGACGCCGCCGCAATGACAGAGAGCAGGAACGCCATGACCGCCCACGTCGACATCGCCGTGCATGCATGCGTCGCTGCCGGAGCGAAAGAAGGAGGTCGACCTCTTGCTGCAATGAAGCTTGTCGTGGACGGATCCTTGATGCATATATAAGATCATCTCTAATTCCCTAACGTAGGAGAAAAGCGATTCGAAGCTGTCTTGGAGCCGGTGGAATTACCCCGAGCAGATTCTATGCGTCGGAACGAAGAAGCGAACTTAGCAGCTTGCTTCGGTTCCAATGACTTTGCAGCGGCACGCAACCAAGAGGGAGAGGGAGACGATTATTTTGACCGTGCAAAAGCATTGGCACCATGTATGGGGGAAATGGATGCTTGCACCAAAGGATTTTCACAGTATAGGAACGTTCGCTAAAGTTTTCATGAAAAACTAGACTTGAGTTCTAAACTCATGAAATAATTCTTCGGAAGTTCCAGTGCATCCATTTCCTTATACTTTTTAAAATCAAGTAACATTTTTTCTTTTTGAAACTCCATTCCTTTTCTTTACATCTCCAAATGTTTGTTCGCAACGATTCTGTGTTTTGTCGTGTAGAATTCAGCACGGCTCGTCCCTCCGCCCCCAGCATGCAAAGGAAGGCTATCGCCTTCCTGCCCCTCACTGGTGTTGGATCCATCATCCGAACATTTTGTGGTTGAGGATTGGAAGCACGGAGGCGCTGCAGCGCGTGGCCGCACCCTTGGAGGTTTTGGTTTGCTTGACATTGGCCAGAGCCGTGGAATTATCCATGGTCAGGGTCAGCAGGACGGCAAGGATGGCGTCCACTAGGCCCTCGGGTCGCGGAGCCGATGACCTGTCTCCTGCAATGAAATCGCGCCAGTCCTGAAAGTATAAAAATTCTGTTAAAAATTAGGGTCGGGGAATACGTCACAAGCTAAAGTAAGGGTGAGTCCTCGGACCTTGCCCGAGGTGCGCTTCACTCGATAGCCGATGAGGGTGTTATTTTCGGGATTTGTGTAAGGTTGAACCAACTTGCAAGGCCAAAACTAAAGATTGAGAGAGGCTTAGAGGGACCGACGAGCATCCTCGGTTTGAAGACCGGTTCAGTGCCTACTGACAGAGTCCTGGATTAGGGTGTGCTCGGTGTGTCGATT
>NC_041390.1:34020238-34036185 GCF_002162155.2 Triticum dicoccoides | reverse complement strand
CAAGCTCATCAACTAGTGGGCCTCGCCCATCTCGGCCAAGTACGCCAAGAAGGAATGACCAAAAGACTTGGCGCACACTCCAAAGTTTAGGGGTAGTATCCGACACGTTTGCCCCAAGATACAACCGATTTATGTGTAACCCTAGGCAACCCTGAGATATGTATAAACCGAGGTGCATGGACCGTAGAGGGAGGAACTCATTCACATACAATCTCACGGTAGATCACCTGTATTTTTTACCCCATCCACAATAATACAATCAAAGCAGAAGTAGGGTAATATCTCTTTGAGAGAGCCCGAACTTGAGTAAACATCGTGTTTCCTATTACTACCGTGCCAAGGCTACCAGGTCAGGACACCCTACCCGAGATCCGCCATATTTAGCTCGGACACGTATTGCTTGATGAAACTATGGCGGCTGGTGAACATTTTTTGATGATATGTTTTTCATGTAAGACTACGATGGTTGGTGCATATTTTGAATGTTATGTTTCATATGCATATTTTGGATGGTATATTTTCACCATAACGCCATTTTCTAAAAACGAATGTTGTATATGGTTAAAAAAATTGCCCACACTCATTCTTAGATCAGGGCTGACAATGGGGATTACCCAGGCGGGTATTGGACTCCCATCCCCGTCCCCGCGACAACCATCCCATCCCATCCCCGTCCCCATACCCGCCCATGAGGATAACAACTTTCCCATTCCCCGTCCTTGTCGGGTTTTCTATCCCCATGGGGAAGCCCATACATGCAATCAACAACAACCTTCTGTAGCATTTATTGTAGCGCCCCGAGACCGATGTGCCAGGTGTCATGCAGTTATTCGATGTTGTTGCGTTGTCTTTTTCTTGCGTGTTGCATTCATCATTGCATCATGTGCATTGCATCATGTCATCATGCCATCACGTCTTTTCTTTTCTTACTCAACTAAATAAATTTTATGGATCTTCGATCCATTTAAATCGAGGGAAGGATGACTTCTCTTTATAATATATCCTCCCGATATTAGTGGAGCTATTATAAAATAATCCATTCTTTGGAGTCACCATAACACACTTGCAAAAATCCCAATGCCTTTTATTATTTCAATTCTTGGCCTCTAACTTTGCCATATATCCTTTCGTCATTTTCCGGAGCTCCACCTAAATTCTCAACATTTTTTGGACATTTCTAATTCCTATCCCTTGTTCAAACCTTTTCAATTAAATTCAAATGACTTTGAATTTAATTCTTGCAATCATGTCCAATCCTACTTTTCTTTGACCGGGCGCATTTTTGTGAGTCCGGAGAAATTAACCACATGCCCTAATTCTTCTTCCAACCTTCTCTTGTCTTCTTTCCTTTCTTCTAATTCCCTATTAATGAAAAGAGAGAGGAGGAAGAGAGAAGCCCAGCCGCCACTTGTGTCCAGCTAGGCCCATTTGGCCCAAGGCCTCCCGCAGCCCACTCCCTAACCTAAACCCTAGCCCGACTCCCTTCTCCCTCTCGTTTTTCCCCTCGCGCCGCCAGGAGAGCCCCCGCGCTCGATCCCATCTTCCCCATCTTCTCGATCCCATCTCCCTTTCGATCTCTTCCCTACTCGCTGCCTCTTTTCCCTCGTCCTCCTCCCAACACTTGCACGCAGAGGAGCAGCTTCCCATTCCCCCGAACCCCTTGTCCACTACCTTGGCCTCCGGCCATGGCGCCCGCACCGACCGCCCAGCAGGCCATGCCCCTGGCCGGAGCCACCTTTCCGCGCCTCCTCCTCACCAAGCTCCCCGTCGCCCAGGCGCCCGAGGAGAGGAGCTCCTCGAGCACCTGCGTCTGCAGCCATCGCGCCCGTCGCCGGCGCCACAAGTCCGCGTCGCCGAGCCCCTCGTCCTGCCGGAGTTGCTCCTTCTGCCGCACGCCCACCGAGCTCCATCGCGCCCGACGCCATCGACCTCGAGCTCCAGTGCCCTGCCTTTGTCCGTGCGCCTGTGACGAAGCTCCGGGAGCAGCCATGGCCGTGGATGCCGCCCGCCGCCTCCAGTCTGAAGCTCCGGCGTGCCCAAGCCTCGGAGTCGACCGGATCGACCTCCCCAAACCCCCGTCGCTGGCCTACCCTATTTCTGCTGCGCCGAACGATGACGACCAGCGCCATCCCCCCTGCTTGCACTCCTGCCGCGCCTTCGTTCCGTCTCCTAGCGAAGGAGATGACTAGCAGCACCCAGCCCCGTTGACCGCTGCACGCGCAGGCCCAGTGCACTCACCATGGTCTCCCCTCCTTGTGTGGGCTGCGCCCCTCTCCATGGCCAAGACCGGGACACCGTGAATGTCAAGTTCCTCCACAGGCGCCCGAACGACTACGCGGATTCGCCAAGTACATCTTCTCCAAGACCGGACCGACAAGTACCACGACGTCCGTGAACCACTATCGTCGCCCCGAAGATGTTGGATTCGTCAAGTACCTCTCCGAAAAACGAACGTGTACCACTACTTCCACGACGCCCGTGAACGTCTACCTCCACGACGACCCGTGAACGTCTACGAGATGTACCACTACCGTCGACCCGTGAACGTCTACTTCCCTCTACGAACAAGAACCGTCCCGTTTGCACGCTACAAAGGTATAGCCACCGAGATACGTCCGAGAACGAATGCTTGTGTTGTATGAGACGCACCCCTTTGTCTGCACCGTGTCCGTTTTGACACTCGTTTCCATGCTCCTAACCCGTGGGAACCCGGTTACCGGGAGCACCCCACCGTTCATCACATGACACGCTCCCGTCACTTTCTTTTGCACCGACGTCTCATTGAGTTGTTGGCGTGGCACCCTTTTTGTTCCGCCATGACGACTAAATGCTTCATAATGCTCATGTCAACTTTTAATAAAAATTGCATAAACTTGTTCATGTCATCCACATCATGATAACAACAATTAATATGTTTAAATTGTTGTTGCAATAAATTACTAATGCATATGGGGATTTACCGGATTTGTTGTTTGTTATATCCGGCCCCATTTAAATTGCTTAGTTAGATAGTTTCTTTTATGCTTCACCTCTTGCCATGCTTAATAACATTTAATATTGTTGGGTACATTACCGGGAGAGAACTAAATAACTTGAATGTGGTGTTTCGTCAATATGCAACTCGTTGCATATTGAGCTCCACTTAATTTGTAGGATTGTTTTGTGCATTTGGTCATGCCATGCTTCATTAAACCGGACATGCATCATACTTGGTTGTGCATCATGCCATGTTTATGTGGTGGTTGTTTACCATGATTGTTTTGCTCCTTTCCGGTGTTGCTTCTTCGGGTTGGTTCTGATAACATCGCGTTGTGAGGACCCGTTCGTCTACATTCGTTTGTCTTCTCAATGGTCTCGTTCTTCTTCCTTGCGGGATTTCAGGCAAGATGATCATACCCTCGAAATCACTACTATCTTTGCTATGCTAGTTTGCTCGCTCTTATGCTATGCCAATGCTACGATGCCTACCTTTTGCTTGTCAGCCACCCAAATTGCCATGTTCAACCTCTAACCCACCATGTCCTAGCAAACCGTTGATTGGCTATGTTACCGCTTTGCTCAGCCCCTCTTATAGCGTTGTTAGTTGCAGGTGAAGATTGAAGTTTGTTCCTTGTTGGAACATGGAGATGCCGTTCCTTGTTGGAACATTTATTTGCTTGTTGGGATATCACAATATATCTTACTTAATTAATGCATCTATATACTTGGTAAAGGGTGGAAGGCTCGGCCTTATGCCTGGTGTTTTGTTCCACTCTTGCCGCCCTAGTTTCCGTCATATCGGTGTTATGTTCCCGGATTTTGCGTCCCTTACGCGGTTGGGCTATAATGGGAACCCCTGGACAGTTCGCCTTAAGTAAAGCTTCTCCAGCAATGCCCAACATTGGTTTTACCATTTGCCACCTAGCCTTTTCTTTTCCCTTGGGAGTCGTGCTCCTGAGGGTCATCATTATTTTACCCCCCCGGGCCAGTGCTCCTCTGAGTGTTGGTCCAACCTGTCAGCTGCCGGTGGCCACCAGGGGCAACTCTGGGTTGGCCTACCCGCACCTAAGACAATCTGAGTGTGCCCTGAGAAAGAGATATGTGCAGCTCCTATCGGGATTTGTCGGCACATTCGGGCGGTGTTGCTGGTTTAGTTTTACCCTGTCGAAATGTCTTGTTGTACCGGGATACCGAGTCTGATCGGAATGTCTCGGGTGGAGGTCTATTCCTTCGTTGACCGTGAGAGCTTGTGATGGGCTAAGTTGGGACACCCCTGCAGGGATTTGAACTTTCGAAAGCCGTGCCCGCGGTTATGGGCAGATGGGAATTTGTTAACGTCCGGTTGTAGAAAACCCGAAGTTGACCTTAATTAAAATACATCAACCGCGTGTGTAACCGTGATGGTCTCTTTCCGGCGGAGTCCGGGAAGTGAACACGGTGTTGGAGTTATGCTTGACGTAGGTTGCTATAGGATCACTTCTTGATCATACTTTTATCGACCGTGCTTTGCCCTCTCTTCTCGCTCTCTTTTGCGATTGTAGCCACCATATATGCTAGTCGCTTGCTGCAGCTCCACCTCATTACTCCATCCTTCCTATAAGCTTAAATAGTCTTGATCTCGCGGGTGCGAGATTGCTGAGTCCCCGTGGCTCACAGATACTTCCAAAACCAGTTTGCAGGTGCCTATGTTACCGTGCAGAT
Source organism: Triticum dicoccoides (assembly GCF_002162155.2). Taxonomy (NCBI): domain Eukaryota; kingdom Viridiplantae; phylum Streptophyta; class Magnoliopsida; order Poales; family Poaceae; genus Triticum; species Triticum dicoccoides. The sequence goes on along the minus strand of NC_041390.1, from coordinate 34,031,505 downwards.
GACGCAACCAAGCTTAAGGAGGAGCTCGATGAAGATCTTGCCCTTTGTGTTGTTTCGTTCTAGTTGATCAGTAGTGGAGCCCAGTTGGGGTCGATCGGGGACCTTTGTCGCATTTGGGGTTCTTCTTTTATTTTGGTTCCGTAGTCGGACCTTGATTGTATCTGGATGATGTAATGCTTTATTCATGTAATTGTGTGAAGTGGCGATTGTAAGCCAACTATGTATATCTTTCCCTTATGTATTACATGGGTTGTGTGAAGATTACCTCACTTGCGACATTGCTTTCAATGCGGTTATGCCTCTAAGTCGTGCTTCGACACGTGGGAGATATAGCCGCATCGAGGGCGTTACAAGTTGGTAATCAGAGCCTTCCCCGACCTTAGGAGCCCCACTGCTTGATCGTTTTTAGCAGCCGAGTTTTGTCTAGAAAAATGTTTTGAGTCATTTAGGAATTATATATCGGAGAGTTAGGAATTCTTTTTACTCCCCAGTCTCTTCGTCGCTCTGGTAAGGCATCCTGACGTAGAGTTTTGACTCTTCTCTTCTCAAATTTCACTAAAAAAAATTTAGGATCACGCGGGTATCTTGGAATCGTTCCGATGGTTTTATGATGAGAACATTGTCTTGGTGCCTCCTGTCAGGGGTTTAGTGGAAGTGTCCCGGGGAGTTGAGCTCTGAGGTGTTGTCGTCATAATTTTATCGTTGCAGTTCTGGAATACCTGAGTTTAGTACGCCGACATCGAAAATCTCTTTTATGCAGTTGTTGGTGAGATAACCCCGATAACCCAGTACTGAGGTGAGTACGGGAGTATTGCCATGACTTGTATAACGGATGCTTTTCGAAGGTTGAGGTAGACGATTTCCGAAGGTTTCTTGGTTATGTGTCGAAGGATGGATACAGCTGGATGTAGGATTTGTTAGTTTTGGGTGAGATATTATGCTTCCCCTGTATCCCCAACACCTGATTGCATAACCTGAAAATTTCGGGAGTTTCATAGGTGGGAATTCAAGTAGCTCTTAGGATATCTTTCCGACGGATGTATGATATGAAATTGGGGTTCGACGTCTAGTGGTCCGCCTATTCACGGTCGATTTTACAGTGGTCTCGTTGTGTCTTAAAGAGTCCTTGGCTATGCCGACTCGGGGACGCTTCGTATGTCATGTGCACTGCCTTGTACATGATGGTGCTGTACGATCGAGCCCGTGTAGGCCCCACCACGAAAACTTCGGACGGAATCTCTATCATATGTTTGTTCCGGCTTATTCTGCAAGCCAGTCCTTTGTTTTTGTTTTGAGTTGTGGTATTCGAGTTGCTTCAATGTCAAGTGTTGATTCCATACCTTTCTTAAATGGTGTTCTCATATTTCTATGGGAGTGCTAATCCTTTCGATCATCGAGATTGTCATGTCAATTCTTTCCAACCGGTGTGCTTCTTTTCAAGTGGATCCGATCATTTCAACATTCGCAAGATCACCTCTCAGTTTTCTCAACGGTGTTTGTTTCATCCGTCCCAAGTTGTTTTTGTTTTCCCGCCCTCCCACCCCTTTTTCTTCAAGGACTAAGATTTCTTCTTCAAGTATCCATTTTATTGATGGGAAGTTTCTCCATTCTTTTCCGTCAATGTTCTTATCCGGTGATTCTCATGAAGATTCTAATGGAGCTTCAAGTTCGTCATTCCTCATTCCTTTCTCTTCTCCGGTGGATTCAAGTCAAGATTTGTCGATTATATCCCCTTTTTCTCGTCTCAAATACCTTCTCTTGACGGTGCTCCTCATATTTATTCATTTCTCGCTATTCTATTGTTCCGGAGTGCTCAAGATATCTCGAAGATTCGTGTTTCCACTCTGCATTCGTTCAAGCTCTTTCGAGATTGGTATCTCATTCAAGTCATTTAATTCAACCGGTGCAACATCTCTTTTAAATCTTTTCAACGGTGTTCTTTTGAGTGGGCCCTAACCCACAGGTCTTTTCCCAGGATCTTACCTGACTCTTCTATTTTCCCAGAGCTATCCTAAATTCTTCTCCAAGTTTGACGTAAGAATGAGTTATCATTAGTCAAATGCTTTTCTCCAAGATCTTTCAAATTCTTTTCATAGTTGGCTCAACCTCTTCGCTTTTGATTCTTCCGGTGTGCCTCAATAATTCTTGGTGGTATTTCTCGTCGTCATTCTCAGGTTTTGAAGAACGAAGAAGACTTTTCCTCCATATCTATCCGTTCTCTCTGAGATTCGTGATTCTAGCTTGTTGCCATCCTCTCATAATTATTTTCGATTGTGGGAATTCTTTTCACCTATCTGGAGCAATTCAAGGGTCCTCTCAGTTTGTATCCGGAGTCCATCAATTCAGGTTTATTCATTCTCAGCTTTCAGTTATCATTCTCCGATCTTACCGGTGCCTTGTTCAAGTGATCTTTAATCGGCTCGTGCTCTCTTCGTTCTCATGTATCTAAATACCCTAAAGTATCTTCATTCATTTTGCAATTCTTCCCGGTGATTTGTGCATTTGCTACGTTCAATTTCAATTCTTACGGTGGTTCGTTCAAGAGTTCTCTTTCTTTGTTATCATATCAATTCATTCGTTCTTTCCAAATCCCACCGGTGATTCCATCAATACCTTCCCAAGTTGAGCAATATCTCTCTTCAATCCTTTTTCAACGAGAATAAGTAGTATGCCAAATCCGTTGATTGTCATCAATTTAATTGGTGAGGGATAAGCATAACATAATCCTTATTCTTGTTCATCCAAGTGATTAATTCTCTATTCCGGAGGCCCTTAAAATTCTCGGTTTCATTTGTTTTATCTTCTCTTTTTCCCGGAGTTCCAAGCTCTAATTATCACGGAGATCCATCTAAATCATTGCAAGGCTCAAATCTTATTCTTTTCATCATTCAATTAGTTTGGATCATTCTTTTGTTTACCGGAGTTCGTCATGAAGGTTCTACATGATGGTTCATCAAGGATTTAATTCCCTTCTCAAAGTTTTCATCGAGATTCTTTCCTAAGGAGCTCAAGCTTTCTTCATATGGTAATCCGGAGTGCAATTCTTTCTACCATATTTTGGAGGTGGTATTATGTCATTCTTGATAATTTGGGTTCATGTTCCATGATTCACATGTTGTTAAGAATGAGTTATTTTTAAATCCATCAACCTCGTTGTTGGAGTTATCTTGTGTCATATTTCACCTAAAAGCCTTCCATTGGGAATGTTGCTATTTGTGGTGCTTATAAATGATCCAAGTTTCTTCATTTATCCTCCCGGTGAAATAAGTTTCTCGTCTTCTTGTTCATATCAATCCAATCTTGTTTTTCGTAAGTGGCAGGTTGTCACCTCATTATTTGAGATGTACTCCACAAGACCATAGCAAGCTTATCTTTTCGTTGTTGGTTTTCCAACAACTCCGTTCTAGCATTTGTTGTTATCGTGCTCTCTCAAGATCTTGTTTCACTTCGTTCATTCCATTCCACTCTTTCTTCTATTCCGGGGGCATTGTGATGCTCCTCTCTGCAACCCATCTTCTTGTTTTGTCAGGATCATGTTCTTTTCTTGACTTATCCATTTAACCAGAGTGTCGTGTCCTCTGCTCAAGTTCTTTTCATCTTATCTAGTCTTGTATCACTTTTCAACCGGAGTGCTATTCGAATTTGGTCTTCCTTGATCCCCTTCCTTAACCGGCGTGTTTTCAATATATATCTTCCCTTCAACCTCAAGGTTTCGCAATGCTCTTGTCCCTAGTTTCTAACGGAGTGTTTTCGACTTTGTTCTCCTTCGTTCTATTCTTTTCTCGAATTAGTTCAACCTCGCAAGGTTCTTTGGTTTCATTCCTTTGTCAAAGGAGCAATTTGTTTTACCTCTTCTCTTTCTCTTCCGTTTTTCCCTCCGGTGCCATTCTAGATCTCGGGACGAGATCCTCTCGTAGTGGTGGAGTGTTGTAGCGCCCCGAGACCGATGTGCCAGGTGTCATGCAGTTATTCGATGTTGTTGCGTTGTCTTTTTCTTGCGTGTTGCATTCATCATTGCATCATGTGCATTGCATCATGTCATCATGCCATCACGTCTTTTCTTTTCTTACTCAACTAAATAAATTTTATGGATCTTCGATCCATTTAAATCGAGGGAAGGATGACTTCTCTTTATAATATATCCTCCCGATATTAGTGGAGCTATTATAAAATAATCCATTCTTTGGAGTCACCATAACACACTTGCAAAAATCCCAATGCCTTTTATTATTTCAATTCTTGGCCTCTAACTTTGCCATATATCCTTTCGTCATTTTCCGGAGCTCCACCTAAATTCTCAACATTTTTTGGACATTTCTAATTCCTATCCCTTGTTCAAACCTTTTCAATTAAATTCAAATGACTTTGAATTTAATTCTTGCAATCATGTCCAATCCTACTTTTCTTTGACCGGGCGCATTTTTGTGAGTCCGGAGAAATTAACCACATGCCCTAATTCTTCTTCCAACCTTCTCTTGTCTTCTTTCCTTTCTTCTAATTCCCTGTTAATGAAAAGAGAGAGGAGGAAGAGAGAAGCCCAGCCGCCACTTGTGTCCAGCTAGGCCCATTTGGCCCAAGGCCTCCCGCAGCCCACTCCCTAACCTAAACCCTAGCCCGACTCCCTTCTCCCTCTCGTTTTTCCCCTCGCGCCGCCAGGAGAGCCCCCGCGCTCGATCCCATCTTCCCCATCTTCTCGATCCCATCTCCCTTTCGATCTCTTCCCTACTCGCTGCCTCTTTTCCCTCGTCCTCCTCCCAACACTTGCACGCAGAGGAGCAGCTTCCCATTCCCCCGAACCCCTTGTCCACTACCTTGGCCTCCGGCCATGGCGCCCGCACTGACCGCCCAGCAGGCCATGCCCCTGGCCGGAGCCACCTTTCCGCGCCTCCTCCTCACCAAGCTCCCCGTCGCCCAGGCGCCCGAGGAGAGGAGCTCCTCGAGCACCTGCGCCTGCAGCCATCGCGCCCGTCGCCGGCGCCACAAGTCCGCGTCACCGAGCCCCTCGTCCTGCCGGAGTTGCTCCTTCTGCCGCACGCCCACCGAGCTCCATCGCGCCCGACGCCATCGACCTCGAGCTCCAGTGCCCTGCCTTTGTCCGTGCGCCTGTGACGAAGCTCCGGGAGCAGCCATGGCCGTGGATGCCGCCCGCCGCCTCCAGTCTGAAGCTCCGGCGTGCCCAAGCCTCGGAGTCGACCGGATCGACCTCCCCAAACCCCCGTCGCTGGCCTACCCTATTTCTGCTGTGCCGAACGATGACGACCAGCGCCATCCCCCCTGCTTGCACTCCTGCCGCGCCTTCGTTCCGTCTCCTAGCGAAGGAGATGACTAGCAGCACCCAGCCCCGTTGACCGCTGCACGCGCAGGCCCAGTGCACTCACCATGGTCTCCCCTCCTTGTGTGGGCTGCGCCCCTCTCCATGGCCAAGACCGGGACACCGTGAATGTCAAGTTCCTCCACAGGCGCCCGAACGACTACGCAGATTCGCCAAGTACATCTTCTCCAAGACCGGACCGACAAGTACCACGACGTCCGTGAACCACTACCGTCGCCCCGAAGATGTTGGATTCGTCAAGTACCTCTCCGAAAAACGAACGTGTACCACTACTTCCACGATGCCCGTGAACGTCTACCTCCACGACGACCCGTGAACGTCTACGAGATGTACCACTACCGTCGACCCGTGAACGTCTACTTCCCTCTACGAACAAGAACCGTCCCGTTTGCACTCTATAAAGGTATAGCCACCGAGATACGTCCGAGAACGAATGCTTGTGTTGTATGAGACGCACCCCTTTGTCTGCACCGTGTCCGTTTTGACACTCGTTTCCATGCTCCTAACCCGTGGGAACCCGGTTACCGGGAGCACCCCACCGTTCATCCCATGACACGCTCCCGTCACTTTCTTTTGCACCGACGTCTCATTGAGTTGTTGGCGTGGCACCCTTTTTGTTCCGCCATGACGACTAAATGCTTCATAATGCTCATGTCAACTTTTAATAAAAATTGCATAAACTTGTTCATGTCATCCACATCATGATAACAACAATTAATATGTTTAAATTGTTGTTGCAATAAATTACTAATGCATATGGGGATTTACCGGATTTGTTGTTTGTTATATCCGGCCCCATTTAAATTGCTTAGTTAGATAGTTTCTTTTATGCTTCACCTCTTGTCATGCTTAATAACATTTAATATTGTTGGGTACATTACCGGGAGAGAACTAAATAACTTGAATGTGGTGTTTCGTCAATATGCAACTCGTTGCATATTGAGCTCCACTTAATTTGTAGGATTGTTTTGTGCATTTGGTCATGCCATGCTTCATTAAACCGGACATGCATCATACTTGGTTGTGCATCATGCCATGTTTATGTGGTGGTTGTTTACCATGATTGTTTTGCTCCTTTCCGGTGTTGCTTCTTCGGGTTGGTTCCGATAACGTCGCGTTGTGAGGACCCGTTCGTCTACATTCGTTTGTCTTCTCCATGGTCTCGTTCTTCTTCCTTGCGGGATTTCAGGCAAGATGATCATACCCTCGAAATCACTACTATCTTTGCTATGCTAGTTTGCTCGCTCTTATGCTATGCCAATGCTACGATGCCTACCTTTTGCTTGTCAGCCACCCAAATTGCCATGTTCAACCTCTAACCCACCATGTCCTAGCAAACCGTTGATTGGCTATGTTACCGCTTTGCTCAGCCCCTCTTATAGCGTTGTTAGTTGCAGGTGAAGATTGAAGTTTGTTCCTTGTTGGAACATGGAGATGCCGTTCCTTGTTGGAACATTTATTTGCTTGTTGGGATATCACAATATATCTTACTTAATTAATGCATCTATATACTTGGTAAAGGGTGGAAGGCTCGGCCTTATGCCTGGTGTTTTGTTCCACTCTTGCCGCCCTAGTTTCCGTCATATCGGTGTTATGTTCCCGGATTTTGCGTCCCTTACGCGGTTGGGCTATAATGGGAACCCCTGGACAGTTCGCCTTAAGTAAAGCTTCTCCAGCAATGCCCAACATTGGTTTTACCATTTGCCACCTAGCCTTTTCTTTTCCCTTGGGAGTCGTGCTCCTGAGGGTCATCATTATTTTACCCCCCCGGGCCAGTGCTCCTCTGAGTGTTGGTCCAACCTGTCAGCTGCCGGTGGCCACCAGGGGCAACTCTGGGTTGGCCTACCCGCACCTAAGACAATCTGAGTGTGCCCTGAGAAAGAGATATGTGCAGCTCCTATCGGGATTTGTCGGCACATTCGGGCGGTGTTGCTGGTTTAGTTTTACCCTGTCGAAATGTCTTGTTGTACCGGGATACCGAGTCTGATCGGAATGTCTCGGGTGGAGGTCTATTCCTTCGTTGACCGTGAGAGCTTGTGATGGGCTAAGTTGGGACACCCCTGCAGGGATTTGAACTTTCGAAAGCCGTGCCCGCGGTTATGGGCAGATGGGAATTTGTTAACGTCCGGTTGTAGAAAACCCGAAGTTGACCTTAATTAAAATACATCAACCGCGTGTGTAACCGTGATGGTCTCTTTCCGGCGGAGTCCGGGAAGTGAACACGGTGTGGGAGTTATGCTTGACGTAGGTAGTCCAGGATCACTTCTTGATCATACCTGTATCGACCGTGCTTTGCCTTCTCTTCTCGCTCTCATTTGCGTATGTTAGCCACCATATATGCTAGTCGCTTGCTGCAGCTCCACCTCATTACTCCATCCTTCCTATAAGCTTAAATAGTCTTGATCTCGCGGGTGCGAGATTGCTGAGTCCCTGTGGCTCACAGATACTTCCAAAACCAGTTTGCAGGTGCCGATGAGTTTGTGCAGTTGACGCAACCAAGCTCAGGAGGAGCCCGATGAAGATCTTGTCCTTTATGTTGTTTCGTGTTAGTTGATCAGTAGTGGAGCCCAGTTGGGGTCGATCGGGGACCTTTGTCGCATTTGGGGTTCTTCTTTTATTTTGGTTCCGTAGTCGGACCTTGATTGTATCTGGATGATGTAATGCTTTATTCATGTAATTGTGTGAAGTGGCGATTGTAAGCCAACTATGTATCTCTTTCCCTTATGTATTACATGGGTTGTGTGAAGATTACCTCACTTGCGACATTGCTTTCAATGCGGTTATGCCTCTAAGTCGTGCTTCGACACGTGGGAGATATAGCCGCATCGAGGGCGTTACAAGTTGGTATCAGAGCCTTCCCCGACCTTAGGAGCCCCCACTGATTGATCGTTTTTAGCGGCCGAGTTGTGTCTAGAAAGATGTTTTGAGTCATTTAGGAATTATATATCGGAGAGTTAGGAATTCTTTTTACTCCCCAGTCCCTTCGTCGCTCTGGTGAGGCATCCTGACGTAGAGTTTTGACTCTTCTCTTCTCAAATTTCACTAAATTTTTTTTAGGATCACGCGGGTATCTTGGAATCGTTCCGATGGTTTTATGATGAGAACATTGTCTTGGTGCCTCCTGTCAGGGGTTTTGTGGAAGTGTCCCGGGGAGTTGAGCTCTGAGGTGTTGTCGTCATAATTTTATCGTTGCAGTTCTGGAATACCTGAGTTTAGTACGCCGACATCGAAAATCTCCTTTATGCAGTTCATTGGTGAGATAACCCCGATAACCCAGTACTGAGGTGAGTACGGGAGTATCGCCATAACTTGTATAACGGATGCTTTTCGAAGGTTGAGGTAGATGATTTCCGAAGGTTTCTTGGTTATGTGTTGAAGGATGGATACAGCTGGATGTAGGATTTGCTAGTTTGGGTGAGATATTATGCTTCCCCTGTATCCCCAACACCTGATTGCATAACCGGAAAAGTTTCGGGAGTTTCATAGGTGGGAATTCAAGTAGCTCTTAGGATATCTTTCTGACAGATGTATGATATGAAATTGGGGTTCGACGTCTAGTGGTCCGCCTATTCACGGTTGGTTTTACAGTGGTCTCGTTGTGTCTTAAAGAGTCCTTGGCTATGCCGACTCGGGGACGCTTCGTATGTCATGTGCACTGCCTTGTACATGATGGTGCTGTACGATCGAGCCCGTGTAGGCCCCACCACGAAAACTTCGGACGGAATCTCTATCATATGTTTGTTCCGGCTTATTCTGCAAGCCAGTCCTTTGTTTTTGTTTTGAGTTGTGGTATTCGAGTTGCTTCAATGTCAAGTGTTGATTCCAATACCTTTCCGAAATGGTGTTCTCATACTCCGATGTGAATACCAATCCTTCTCGACAATCGAGATTGTCATGTCAATCCTTTTCAACCAGCGTCTTTCTCTTCAAGTGGATCCGATCATTTCAACATCAGCAAGACCAATTATCATTTCTTCTCAACGGTGGTTGTTTCATCCGTCTCCAAGTTGCCTTTGTTTTTTTTCCCGCCCACCCACCATTTTTCCTCAAGGACTAAGATTTCTTTACCAAGTATCCTTTTATTTTTGTGAAGTTTCTCCATTCTTTTCCGTCAATATTCTTATCCAGTGATTCTCATGAAGATCGTAACGGAGCTTCAAGTTATCATTCTTTGTCTTTTCTCTTCTCTGGTGGATTCAAGTCAAGATTTGTCGATTATATCCCCTTTTTCTCGTCTCAAATACCTTCTCTTGACGGTGCTCCTCATATTTATTCATTTCTCGCTATTCTATTGTTCCGGAGTGCTCAAGATATCTCGAAGATTCGTGTTTCCACTCTGCATTCGTTCAAGCTCTTTCGAGATTGGTATCTCATTCAAGTCATTTAATTCAACCGGTGCAACATCTCTTTTAAATCTTTTCAACGGTGTTCTTTTGAGTGGGCCCTAACCCACAGGTCTTTTCCCAGAATCTTACCTGACTCTTCTATTTTCCCAGAGCTATCCTAAATTCTTCTCCAAGTTTGACGTAAGAATGAGTTATCATTAGTCAAATGCTTTTCTCCAAGATCTTTCAAATTCTTTTCATAGTTGGCTCAACCTCTTCGCTTTTGATTCTTCCGGTGTGCCTCAATAATTCTTGGTGGTGTTTCTCGTCGTCATTCTCAGGTTTTGAAGAACGAAGAAGACTTTTCCTCCATATCTATCCGTTCTCTCTGAGATTCGTGATTCTAGCTTGTTGCCATCCTCTCATAATTATTTTCGATTGTGGGAATTCTTTTCACCTATCTGGAGCAATTCAAGGGTCCTCTCAGTTTGTATCCGGAGTCCATCAATTCAGGTTTATTCATTCTCAGCTTTCAGTTATCATTCCTCCAGATGGGAATTTGTTAACGTCCGGTTGTAGAAAACCCGAAGTTGACCTTAATTAAAATACATCAACCGCGTGTGTAACCGTGATGGTCTCTTTCCGGCGGAGTCCGGGAAGTGAACACGGTGTGGGAGTTATGCTTGACGTAGGTAGTCCAGGATCACTTCTTGATCATACCTGTATCGACCGTGCTTTGCCTTCTCTTCTCGCTCTCATTTGCGTATGTTAGCCACCATATATGCTAGTCGCTTGCTGCAGCTCCACCTCATTACTCCATCCTTCCTATAAGCTTAAATAGTCTTGATCTCGCGGGTGCGAGATTGCTGAGTCCATGTGGCTCACAGATACTTCCAAAACCAGTTTGCAGGTGCCGATGAGTTTGTGCAGTTGACGCAACCAAGCTCAGGAGGAGCCCGATGAAGATCTTGTCCTTTATGTTGTTTCGTGTTAGTTGATCAGTAGTGGAGCCCAGTTGGGGTCGATCAGGGACCTTTGTCGCATTTGGGGTTCTTCTTTTATTTTGGTTCCGTAGTCGGACCTTGATTGTATCTGGATGATGTAATGCTTTATTCATGTAATTGTGTGAAGTGGCGATTGTAAGCCAACTATGTATCTCTTTCCCTTATGTATTACATGGGTTGTGTGAAGATTACCTCACTTGCGACATTGCTTTCAATGCGGTTATGCCTCTAAGTCGTGCTTCGACACGTGGGAGATATAGCCGCATTGAGGGCGTTACATTTATGTAGAAAAAACAACATTTCAACATAATAAACAATATGTTGTGGCTAGATTAGCCATTTCTTTTGGATTTTTGGGTCAAAGGGACGGGATTGGTAGAAATTTGGGTAGGTATGGTCGGAATTACCCGCGTCCACCTTTTTTAGGGCCCACATGTAAGGCATTTATGGGTAAGGTAGATAATGGGTATGGGTAATGTTATCCCATCTTCATCACAATCTTGTGCGATGGGTAAGATATTTGACCCACCAGTTTCCCCGTGGGCACAAAAAATCTACAATGATGGATATAAGCGCAATTAAGTTTCGGAGAGTTAGAAGCTCCCC
>NC_041390.1:34005183-34019851 GCF_002162155.2 Triticum dicoccoides | reverse complement strand
AGCCCCCCGCACATTAGTAAATATGTTATAGTAGCCTCATTAGACCCTTGCCCATTCTCACTTTACCGACTCCGAACAACTCTCAATTATCGTATAAAAATCACACTCAATTCATAACCCAAATAACTCCTACAACTGTTGAGCAACAAGGTAACCAAACAAACCTTCTTTCGATTCCTGGAAATCAACAACCACAACTCCTTTCGAGGAATTCACAGCCATAGGGATTCTCACGATTTCGTAGCCCAAACAATGGGACCTCGCTTTCACTTAGGCCTCGTCGGGAACACTGGGAACTGCTCTCGTGTTTAATTTTTTTGATCCCAAAACTCAGGAGCTCCTATTTAGCGCTTAAGGTGCCAAGATGCCTCTATAGCATACACTAGATGAAGGCCATTTAAGTTCGCCCAACCGCTATTCAAACCGCCTCTTGACTCGTTTGTGTTTTTTGTGTGCTCGTTCCTCTGTTGCATGGGCGCCAGGGAAAAAATATATTATTTTTGTGTTACTTTTTTAGAAGTTGGTGAAATAATAAAAAGTTCATGTTTTCTAAAAATACTCACAAAATGTTGCAAATTCATGAGTTCTGAAAATGTTTGCAGCTCTGAGGAATGTTTTGCGAAATTTAAGAAGTCCCTAAGTTTTCAAAATGTTCATATTTTTATATAAAAACACATGCACACACGCGCACACACACATCAGCAAACCTTTTTGCTTTGATATGGGTACGTGCTCTGCATGGACGGGTCTAGGTGGAGGTCGAGAGCGAGAGTTGGTGTCACATTGTGGCACTGCATTGTAACTACACTCCCATGAACAAAAAATAATCTGTTTTTTATTTACTATTCACCCGAGCTCATTTGAGCTCTGATTGAGAAATTCCACTCCCCTTTGTCTGGGCTATTCATGGATTTGATGCCTCAAGATACTTGAATCTCAAACAAATACCCATACTTCTTACATCCGATTCTCTGGAATCAAATATAAAAATTGAACTAGCATGCAACCCAAGCCTGAAGCAGTGACTGTTGATTCTCAACCCGCAACTTACCCAAGTTCTCTGTGTTATTACACCAGAAATGCCACCCCGCTCCCTCGGTTTTCTCCATCGACATGTTCTCCTCCCCATGTTATTTCTCTCTCCCCCTTTTTCCTTGTGCGTGTGAGAGAGATAGAGGCGATGCATGACTCTTTCTAGGCTTCTGACGCCACTCACCACGTCCGACGCCCCTGCTGGCTCTAAAGCGGGCAGATCCGAGTGCACGCTTCCTTGTACTTCAGCCATCGAGCTCCCCGCGCCTTCCTGACATCTCCCTACATCACACCGGAGTTCCACCTTCGCCGCCCCAAGCGTGACCTGTGCGCATATCAGGACGAGGTAAGAGTTTTCTGTCGCTCGACACGCGCATTAAACTTTTGATACTTGTGTTGTGTGCATGGACATCCAAAAAATATATTGATTTTTTCATGGGATAGAATATATATTCATGTGTTCATTTTAAAATTTGATGCATATATGTTGTACTCCCTCCGTAAACTAATATAAGAGCGTTTAGAACACTACTTTAATGATCTAAACGCTGGTATATTAGTTTATATAGGGAGTATTTGTTTTTATCTACTTGGTTCTGGTATTCAACATGGATTTTAAAAAATGTTTGTGATTTAGAAAAAAAAATGTTTGCACACACAAGTTTTTAGAAGTGCATATTTTCATAAATGAACCAAAAAAGAAAAAAACCAGACAAAACCCGAGTGACAGTGCACGTGAAAGCTATCGGATTCAGCTGTTAACGGGCTCGAAACCGCTCCAAAGCCCTGAACACGTCCAGGTCAATTCGGGCGAAAACACACATGTCCTGAGAAAACACACCTCTCCCGCGCACGCTCCCGCTCCCGCTCCCGGCCACGTCACCGATCCGCGCCACCCCTCCTCATCCACTCTCAGCCATCCATCTCCATCGGACGGTTCACAGGCCACATCACGCGGATCGCTCTCATCTCCTCCACGGAAACCATAAATCCCCCACACGCCACATCAATCCCCCACACCACCACCGCCGCAACAACCTCCACCAGCAACAAAAGCGAAGCTCGCCGGAGAAAGAAGCGTCGAAGATGTCGGGCCGCGGCAAGGGAGGGAAGGGGCTGGGCAAGGGCGGCGCCAAGCGCCACCGGAAGGTGCTGCGCGACAACATCCAGGGCATCACCAAGCCGGCGATCCGGCGGCTGGCGCGGCGGGGCGGCGTGAAGCGCATCTCGGGGCTCATCTACGAGGAGACCCGCGGCGTGCTCAAGATCTTCCTCGAGAACGTCATCCGCGACGCCGTCACCTACACGGAGCACGCCCGACGCAAGACCGTCACCGCCATGGACGTCGTCTACGCCCTCAAGCGCCAGGGCCGCACCCTCTACGGATTCGGCGGCTAGGCCAAGCGAATCGGCCCCCGCCATCAGATTTGTGCTCGTAGCTAGCTATGGCTGTGTAGTGTTCATGGGCTTGGGTGTAATGGCCGCATCTCGCTGCTGTATGTCCTGGCCTTGACTGTTCTTTGGATGTAGCTCTGGGATGGAATGGAAATTGAAGCAGCTTACCCTTGAATTCTTCTCCAATCTCTCACTCTGTTGATGCTGATTTGTGTGAGCAGTCAGAAATTACTAATTTCCCACTCTGTAATTTACCCCTGAATTACTAGTTTACCCTTGAATTCTTCTGCAATCTCTCACTCTGTTGATGTTGATTTGTGTCTCTCGCTCTGTAATTTGCTGCCTCCCAAAATCAACCGTGTGGGCTTCAGTGTACGGTTGATTCAAACCGTCGCTGCATTTTTGTAGCTTGCGTTTTCTCCGATTCCACGGCTTGTCCTGAACATTTTCTGTACTCCGTCAGTTGAGCCAAGTTTCAGATAAGACATGTGCTGCCCATTTCGGATCTGGTGAGCAATTTGTACTGTCATGGGAAGCAGCTGCCCTTTTTGCGCTCGTTTCGAAAATAGATGCCTACCTAAATCAACCGTAACAAGTGTAAGCTGGTTTGCTTGGCTGAACATAGATTTTTTACTACCTACCCCAACTTTTTGAATCGATTAGGAGCAGTTAATTTATTTTGCTTAAAATGCATAGCATGAGCTGAATGCATACTGATTTCCTCTCAATAAGTTGCTCTGTCGATGCGCAGTAGTCAGATCTTACCTGTGCGTTCTCCAATTCCCTGTTGATGTTTCAAGTTCTGCAATCAGTTGCTCTGCAATTCTCTGCCCCCAAATACAATCGTGTTTGCTTCAGTGTATCCTGCATTCGAACCAAATCGCATACTCTCGACACTTAATATGCTGACCGGACATCCGAATTGTGAAGATGGCAAGCTGCCGATTTCTTTTGGCCTTTTCAAAATAGATATTGACCATCTGAATATCTGATGTGTCTTTCTGAATTGCGATGACACGCAGCAACTGATTTGTTCGGCTGAACATGGATTCTAGACTACCTAACCCAACGATTTAAAATCTGAGTGATGGTAAGAAGCAACTGATTTATTCTCCTTTTCTTTATGCGGGAAGAAGCAACTGATTTCTTGGTCACAACATACATATGAGCCAAATTCAGATGGAAAAAAGACATGAACTGGGGGACCTCAAGTTGCAAACATCAGGCTCATGGTGTCTGGGTTTGCTTTACAGCTACCCATGTAAGTAGTTATGTATCCAAGGATTTTTATTATTGCCTTAATGCTGAGATGTCAGCCTGAAACGATCAAAGGAGGCGCATCTCTAACTGATCCTCTATCCTAAAAGTCCAAAATGTGTCTCCTCTCTCATTTCTTTATACTTTTTATATGTTTAAACTTTTCTCTATCTAGCAAATCACTTAAAACTTAATAAAAAAACCGAACACAGATTTTTGTACATAAATTTATTTTTAAATCATTTTAAACTAGTTAATTGCATAATTCGACTATGGTACCTTGTTAGCATAATACTACGTAAAGGGTTCATGTCTAAGGAAAATCATACTGTATGATTTAACAATACAATATCCCCAAGACCCATATTTGTACATGTGGGTCGTGATTACTCGAAGTGGACCCGGAAGACTCACACTATTACTTGTCGGTCCGAATGATTCGAGTGGTATATGTGGTCAAATCATACTTTTTTTTAGCATTTCTAGATTTAAATGGAGATATCTTTTAGAAACCGATATGGTTTTGTACCATTCGCCAAAAAAGAGAAAGATATGGTTTTATATGTTGTAGATGGCATTAAATGTTAAGGAAAAGAAAAACATTTGGACGATGTTTATATATACACGGACGATGAAACTGAAATTTGCATACTATACGTCCGATAGCAAACCCTAGCAATAACGCTCCGTATTCATCTACCACCACCGCTGCCATATTACTTGGGGTGTGTTTGGATTGTGGCCAAAGTGCACCTTACCAAAATTTTGGTCGTGACCCAAAGATTAGTCTTTGTTTGGATTGTTGTCAAATTTTTGGCATGCCAATGAACTCTAGCCAACTCTAGTTTATTTTTCTTGTCAATGTTGGCCAAATCATGGGCAACCAAAACCTCAATTAAAATTTTGGCTAGCCACTGCTTTGGTGGGCAACCTTGGGCATAAACCAAACACAGCCTTAAACTTTGGGAGTAACAACCCTGCTATTTCCATACATAAAGAAAACTTTAATTACACAGGGCCAGCTTAGGGCCTAGGCGGGAGGGGGCCTGGGAGCTCTTATTTCTGCATAGAAGGCCCATAGGCTGATCAGTATTCGATATAGCGAGCAACTGCGTACCCTCGTACGCCCACGCGCACTTTGGGCCTGCCCACTGAGGGGGCGGGAGCCCTGGATTTCTTTATCATTTTTCCTTATTTGTTTATCTTTTCTGTTTTTGCTTTTTGATTCTTCAAAAAAGAGTACGAGATAAATTTTTTCTGAATTTCAAGAGTAATTCACGAATTTGAAAAATGTTTCTGGATTTTAAAAACCATTCGAAAAATTTAAAAATGTTCTCGAATTTTATGAAAAGTTCATAGATTCAAAATAATGATCCCGACTCTGAAAAAATGTTTGTGAAATAAAAAATGTTCATATGTCTGGAAAAAATGCTCACAACTTTCATTTTTTGAACAAATTTGTAAAAATGTCCACCTTTATAAAAAAATGTCCGCGAAATTGCAAATTCATGACTTCAAAGAATGTTCACGATTTAAAAAGATGCCACAAATTTGTAAAAAAATTCATCATTTCAAAAACATCACGATTTTTAAAAATATGCACAATTTTTTTTTGTGAATTTAGAAAATATGCAGGATTTTAAAAGTAAAATTGTGGTTTAAAAAATGTTCACGAATTTGAAAGGTGTTCAAAAAATGAAAAATAGAAAGAAAACAATAAAATAAAATAAAGTATAATGAAAAATAGAAATAAAAGATAAAACGAACATTTTTTTTAGCAAAAGATAAAACGAACATGAAAAAAAAGAAAAAGAAAAAAGAAAAAAGAAAAGAGAAAACGTAAAAGAACGAAGGAAAAAAAATGTCTAGGAATGTTCTAGAATATTTATACAAAACAAAAAGAGGGAGCCTGCTGCCTAGGATCGCTGCCGGTTGCCGTCCTGACGGCGTCTTTGCTACCCGTGCATCGCCCTTGCCGGTTTTGCATCGTTTCAGTCCTGCTACTGTGCTACACATACCACTAGTGCAGCCATCGTAGGGGACACAAGGTCAGACGTACGATTTATGCCATGCTTTCGTCACTCGGTAGCAGGGTGTTGGGATTTGCTGAATCGGTTGTACTGCTAGAAGACTAATCACTAATCACGTTTGGCTAACATCTATGGATTAGTACGTGGTGGTTTTAAGTTTGTAGTAGCTGCTAATTAGTCCTCATTATTTGAAAAGACTAGTTTTGTGGCACTGCTGGTGTGGTAATTGATCTAGTGTTAAACACTTAAATTCATCCAATTGGTCAAGTCATTGTTTTATTTGCTGAAAGAATTATGTCTATCTAAACTCTATTGCCCTGTTATTGTTAACTAAACTCTTGTTAATTAAGCTAGGACATGTAGATCTATCGTGTATGGGAATAACGCAACCCCTTTTTTGTGGCCTCCAATAATCGTCATTAACCAAGCTTTTATTAATCGGTCCTTATTAATTAAAGCTAGGCCATGTAGGGTGGAATAAGAACATAAATTTGACCTTTTTCTTTCCTACAATTTTTCCCATATGATTGACATGTATATGTTGTGGTGTGCCTCTTATTAGCAAGCATCACCTGGCACGGATTTTTCGAGGAAGAAAAGTGGGATTACTGATTCACACACTCCTAGCACACCGAAGCCGTGGAAAGCACAGGTACATACAAGCCCCCAAAAGAGTCTAATACAATATGGAATTTCTTTGCCAAAAAAAAGATATAAAATTAAAAAAAAATTGTCATCTACTAATGTTAGGGTGCATCACCGGTCACCATCGTGGCTTCTTTAAATAAAGCGACAATGGCTAGAGAGAAGATATGTATATATTATTTTATTCAAACAACGCACGTATGTTTTTTTAGAAAAAGAGGATGACCCTCGGCCCATCTGGGAGATGCATGCGGCTATTTTATTGATTATTCTCGAGGACCTTACAAAGTAGTACAACAATATGTCTGAATCCGCCATCTTGGCAACATCTGCCGCTACTCCAATCCTTATGATAAAGAGGTGCAAGCTGGGCCAAATACCCAGACCTCTCACCTAAGCCTAACATCTAAAGCTGGAGGCCCCGACCGAGCTACATACCGGGTCCGGGTCACAAACCGGTCCGACCCACTCACATGTGTCGTCGTCGTCATCTTCCACTGATCCATCTTCAGAGCAGATTGAGGTGCCAACCTTGGCAGGTACCCCCGCCATCGACGCCACCATGACGTCAAACGACAACCTCCACCTACGCGAGTCCATCAAAAAGCAACGGACGCAAATCCATGCTACGTTCGCAAGAATGAAACTCAAAGGAATTGACGGGGGCCCGCACAAGCGGTGGAGCATGTGGTTTAATTCGATGCAAAGCGAAGAACCTTACCAGGGCTTGACATGCCGCGAATCCTCTTGAAAGAGAGGGGTGCCCTCGGGAACGTGGACACAGGTGGTGCATGGCTGTCGTCAGCTCGTGCCGTAAGGTGTTGGGTTAAGTCTCGCAATGAGGATAGGGCCGCATCACCGCCGTTGCCCACCACCCACAAGCGCCACCGAGCCCCAAGGTTCCCAAAGCGGCGCCTTCAAGAAGGGAATAACGCCGTGAGCGCCGTCGCCGCCCAACAAAGTTAGGGCTTTCGCCCGAGAGACCTAGGGGAAGGGAAAGTGAAGGGATCAGTCCATACCGATGCCTTCAAGGAGGGGAACGACGCCCTCAGGCGTCGACGCGGCCGACCATGACCGACCAGGGATTTCGTCCGAACTAGATCCCCGCCACCAGCAGCGCCTCCTGTACAGAACCGGCGACCCAAGAAAGCACGGCCCGACGAGGATGGCCCGCATGCCGAACAGGGGAGGAGGGGAGGCACCAGATCGCGCGCACCGGCCACCGCAGAAATCGTCGCCGGCCGCCAACGACCATCGGACCCTGCCGCCCGCACGGCCGAGACACCAGATCCACCGCCCGCACGGCTGCTAGCCGAGCGTGCCTTGCCAATGGAGCCGCCGCTCCAGATCCGGAGTTCCCCACGCAGAGGCAGGGCAATCGAGGCCCCGCCGCCACCATCCTTGGCGCCCCGGGCTTGCCCGACGGCTGCCTCGGGCGGCGGCGAGGAAGGGAAGAGGGGGAGGGGTGGCTAGGGAGGAGGAGGAGGAGGGGTGGCTAGGAACTACGCATGTAGGTAATAATAACTTGTCGCACTACATTGCCTCCTCTCTAGCCGGATAATTATTGTGATATATACGTACAGAAAACAATGCTCTGCTATCAAGGTGCTATTTATGACCTTATTTGGAAAGTCTTGGATGGCCAGAGGGAAAAGATTGCAAACTCTACTCTTAAGGGCTTACTACATCTATGCGATATTCAAATTGGTCGCCAGACAGTACGGAAGTTGAGTCATTCGTTGTCGAGAGAAAACAGTTGAAGATAAATATAGAGGATGTAGTTAATATCATAGGCGTGCCTTCAGAAGGAGAGGACCTGAAATTAAGAGAAGGCATGCAGAGAAGACGATCAAGTCGGAAAGAAAACAGAAACAAGTCATACTGTTCGCGGCATACAAATACCCAAGAGAGCGAGCAATTACTTAAAAAGTCCTGGTGCAACAAATCAAAGAAAATAAAGGATATACAGAGGAACACTTCATGAGAAGGTCCACATTGTGCGCAATGAGTCGCGTACTATGTCCAACTACAAAGTCACAAGTCAGTTCAGATTACCTGAACTTTATGTTGAATGAGGATGATATAAACCAGCAAACATGACACTTGTCACCTCGTTGAGGGCTTAAAGCATGACTTTGACTTTATAGTTTGACATAGTAGGCGACTAATTGCACACAATGCGAACCTTGTCATGAAGTGCTCATCTGTAGATCCTTTGTTTTCTTTGATTTGTTGCACTAGCTTTTTGTAAGTAATTGCTTGCTCTTTTGGGTCTTTATATGTTGCTAACAGTTTGGCCTATTTTTTTCTTTACACTCAATTCTCTTGTTTGTGTGCCCTTGTTTAAAGGCATGCCCAAGATATTAACTACATCCTCTAGCTTTATCTTTAACTATTTTCGTTCACAATTAATGAATGCCTTGACTTTCCATGTAGCGTCCAAATTTTACACTTGCAGAAAATCACATTGATAGATCCCCCCTTTTTTCCTTTCTATCTTGCGTCCAAATGCTTTATCTCAGCCGCTTGTGTTTTGTCGTGTAGAATTCAGCACAGCTTGTCATTCCAATCATGTCTTTTGCTTTCCTATCTATTTGAGAAAGTCTTGCAATCCACCGAGGATCTAGTCTTATTTCTCATCACCAGGAAGAAATTATTTGGCTCGAGCTACGTGTCGACCGCCTGATCTTTGGCAAAAATTGGCAAGGTCGCGAGTCGTTGAATCTGTCCCATGTAACCGTCGGATCATCACAACACGGACCATGTTGTGGTCACACATTACAACATGGATCATGTTGCGGTCACCTCCATCTTGTATGACATTGCAAACACCTAGGTGAGGGAGAGAGGTGTGCGTTTGGTCGACACGCGATAGATAGGAGACGTCGCGCATGAATATCCAATCGCCGCCGCTGCCTAGGTTCAAGCCCTATGCTTCCCCGTCGGCGCCGCTGCCTAGGATGGCTGCCGGTTGCCGTCCTGGCGTCTTTGCTACCCTTGCATCGCCCTTGCCAGTTTGCATCGTTTCAATCCTGCTACACATACCACGAGTGCAGCCGTCGTAGGGACACAAGGTCAGACCTACGATTTATGCGATGCTTTTGTCACTCAGGATTTAGGACTTGCTGAATCGGTTGTACTGCTAGCTGACTAATCACTAATCACGTTTGGCTAACATCTATGGATTAGTACGTGCTGTTCTTAAGTTTGTAGTAGCTGCTAATTAGTCCTCATTATTTGAAAAGACTAGTTCTGTTCGTTGTAGCACTGCTGTGTGGTAATTCATCCAAATGGTCAAGTCGCTGTTTTATTTGCTGAAAGAAGCATGTCTAGCTAAGCTCTATTGCGGTATCAGTTTGAAGTAAAGCTGCGTACCTGTAGTTTCAGTTTTTTTTAACTAGCATGTTAGCACATCTCTTTTGCTCTGATTGCTGAAAGCATTATGTAATTAGCATTCATGTTTCAGGCATCGACCTCTGTTTGCACTTGAGGAAGACGGCACAGTGGCATGGCGGCGTGAATACGCGTGATTTTGCATCAGGAAATGCGCAATGAATCTTATTTTTTAAGCACCGCAAGTTTTTCATATGAAATTAGATACATATGTGTATGTACATCCATATACATTATAGATAGTCTTAAAGGCCCATATCGTGACTCCGCCTTAGGGCCCTGAAAGACATAGAGCCGGCCCTGATTGTTGTTTACAAAACTCTTCGTAATTTAAACCGGAAATGAGGGAGTATCATGTATAGGGAACAATGCAACTCCATTTTTTGGTCTCCAATTATCGTCATTAATGAAACTTTCGTTACTTAAAGCTAGGCAATGTAGGGTGGAATAAGAACATAGATTTGAATTTTTTTTCTTCTTCAAATTTTCCCATATGATTAACATATATCTGTTGTGGTGTGCCTCTTATCAGCAAGCATCACCTGCCATGAATTCTTCGATGAAGAAAAGTGGGATTACTGATTCACACACTCCTACCACACCGAAGCCGCAGAAAGCATAGGTACATATAAGCCCAATTTTCTTCTAGTACGATATCGAATTTCACTGCCAAAGAAAAAAGTTATGACCTTTCTAATTTTTCTATCATCCGCTAATGTGGATGCATCACCCGTCATGGCTTCTGTAAATAAAGGGCCAACGGCTAGAGAGAAGGTATGTATATACACTCTCCGTTCCAAAATATAAGTTTTTTTAGAGATTTCAATATGAACTACATGTGGATGTATATAGACGTATTTTAGAGTATAGATACACTCATTTTGCTCCGTATGTAGTCCATATTGGAATTTATAAAAAAGACTTATATTCCAGGGAGTATTATTTTATTGAAAAATACCACATGTACGTAATAACAACTTGTCACACTACATTTTGCCTTTGTTTACTTTTTTGCAATTTATCTAATTATTATGATATATATTTTGCTATAAACAACTTGTCACACTACATGGTTTGCTATCAAGGTGCTATTTATGACCTTATTTGGGAAGTCTTGGATGGCAATAAGAGGGAAAAGATTGCAAACCTAATCTTAAGGGGTTATTACTACATCTATGCAATATTCGAATTCGTTCAGTAAAGAAACTAGCTTTCAATACAGAAGTTGAGGTATTTGTTGTCAACAGAAAACAAATTTTGGTAGGAAAACAAAAAGCAGTTAACGATAAAGACAGAGTTTGTAGTAAATATCAAATTGAACGAAGGCATGCACACAAGACAATTGAGTCTGAAAGAAAACAGAAAGAAGGCAAACTGTTCGCGGCATACAATGACCCGAAAGAGCGAGCAATTACTTACAGATGGACACTTCATGAGAAGGTCACATTGTGCACAATTAGTCGCGTACTATGCCCAAGTACACAGTCAGAAGTCGGTTCAGATTGCATGAACCATAATTTGTATAAATTGGGTAAACCTGACCCTTATAACCTCGTTGAGAGCATAAAGCACTACAAGAGCAATAAACAAGAAATCTTATTGGTAACCTCGCTCTGCACAATATAGACATAGATTACTCTCCTCTGTAGTAGCCTTTGATTTAGTTCTAGGACAAGGAGAAGGTGGCAAAGAGGGAG
Organism: Triticum dicoccoides; assembly: GCF_002162155.2. NCBI lineage: Eukaryota > Viridiplantae > Streptophyta > Magnoliopsida > Poales > Poaceae > Triticum > Triticum dicoccoides. The sequence continues at coordinate 34,008,402 of NC_041390.1, read as the reverse complement.
AAGGCTCGCTTTGCGGAGGGAGATGTATGTAAATGATTTGCTACATATCCACTGCCACAAAATTGAGATTTAATTTCTTTACTATGACATACTAACCATTCATCTTGTATTTTTTGAAGTAGATTATTGAGCAGCTAATGAGTGATGTGGAGAATATACTACACAGATCTTTGCGTGCCAGCAATGAAGTAGTTATTGCACGTATTAACTGTATTCATCCTTCTGTAGGGCCGCGTATTACAATAAATTCATACAACTATGCAATTAATAGAGCATAAAATCACCCAAAAACAATACACGGACAAACATAAGTACTTCAAGCCACTTGTTGATGGTTTAACTGACATTAAACTCAATACAAATCTGACCAACATAACTCTACTTTGTTTAGAGGTAAAGCCATATTTACAAATGCACAAATTTATCTTGCAAATTGTTGTGTGAAAGAGAACACCCTTATTTCCCATGCATGATAATAGATGCAACATACCATATGAAGAAATTTTAGGTTATTTAAAAGATACTTTACTTATCTATTAGTGTGGCTCACTGCAAGTTAAACACTCGTTCTTTTTTACGTACAAGCCTTTTTCTAGGAAGCGTGACAAGTGTACATGTCACAAGGGACCACACAGAAGACATGATGAAGAGGAAGAGAATCTAGCGAACATGATAACAACACCTGCCAAGCGGCAACGAGGGCCTTCAGAAATTAATTCGCCATATGCAGAAGAGATACAACACATCTAGCTGATGAGGATACCACAAACATTAATGCCTATGGGACGTTGCGCCGCTCAGACAGGAAATCAACCTCTCTTGTTGTTATGTGGCTGCTAGAAGGAGGACGCCGTACTCTTAACACTTGTCAAGAAGGAAGATGAGTATTCCTGCTATGATCATGAAAAGAGACAACTTGTGGTATGTTGCACACATCATTGTCTATCATCCAGTTATTTAGCATTGCTATTCTTATACTTTTAACATGGATAAATCCACATAGTAAGTGCATGTTTGAAAAATTAACCTAAGGCATTTTATCATCTTGGTTGTTTACCCATTCTAGTGTTTCTTTCAGACCCGCACTTAGCATGTGGATTTATCCATTTGACAAACTATAGAAAGATGTGTGTGACATACCACGAAGGTGACTCTTTTCATGGTCATAGTAGGAATACCCATCTTCCTTAATGAATAAAGAGGTTTATTTTGTGACTGACCGATGCAGTGTCCCATTGGCATTAATGTTTCATCCTCATCTATATGTGTTGTATCTTCTTCTGCAGATGACGATTTAGTGCTTGAAGACCTCACTGTCGCTTGGCAGGTGTGTCACTGCCATGTTTGGTAGATTCCCCTTCCTCTTCATCATGTCTTTCGTGTGCTCCCTTGTGTCATGTGCACTTGTCACCCTTCTTACAAAAGCTTCTACATAAAGGAGAATGAGTGGTTAACATGCGTTGAGCCACACTAGTAGATAAGCAGAATATCTTTTAAAGAACTTGAAATTCTTAATCTAGTATGTCAGGCAAAACAAACCTTTTATCCTGCATTGGAAATAAAGGGTGCTTTATTTCACACACAAATGTGCAAGATAAACTGTGTATTTGGGAATATGAATTTACCTTTGTTCACTTGACAACACGGAGTAGTGTTCTGTTGGTCAGGTTTGTATTGAGTTCAATGTTAGCTAAACCATCAACAAGTGGCTTGAAGTACTTATGCTTGTCCATGTATTTTTGAGTGATTTTATGTTCTATTACTTGCATAGTTGTATTTTTTTTGCAATATGCGGCCGTGCATATAGAAGGATGAATATAGTTAGAATAAGTTTTGTAGTATGAAAATGCAATAAATAGGCTTCAGATTGTGCGTACTCCATTGATGGCATGAACAGCTCTGTGTAGTACATACTCCACATCACTCATGAGATGAATGGTTAGTATGTTGTAGTAAACAAAGTAAAACTCAATTCTGTGGCAGTGGACATGTAGCAAATCATTTACATACATCTCCCTCTGCAAAGTGGGCCTTCTCCCTCTTTGCCACTTTCTCCTTGTCCCAGTACCAAATCAAAGGCTTCTGACGAGGAGAGTAATCTATGTCTATACCGTGTTTAACTTTATCCACATAGAAATAATTAGTCATTATGTATTCCCTCTAAGAGAGTGAGGTTACCAACAAAATTTGTTTGTTTATTGATCTTGTATTGCTTTGAGCTCTCAATGAGGGATCAAGTATCATGGTTGCCCATATTATATTATTTATATCATTTTCGTCCAACATAACGTTCATGTAATCTCAACTGACTTATGGTTTTATAGTTAGACATAGTAGGCGACTAATTACGCACAATGTGAACCTTCTTATGAAGTACTCACTTGGAGATCCTTTGTTTTCTTTGATTTGTTGTACTAGGACTTTGTAAGTAATTGCTCGCTCTTTTGGGTCTCCAACCATCTCCGCAATAGCTTGCTTCACTGCTTAGAGCAACATGCATCCTGCCACCCTCGTACGATGTCTTTGCAACACCTCGTCCTGCCCATTATAGCATGGACGCTGGAGCGCAAGCCATTTCCCTTGGCACATCATCGTCCACCTTTGCAGCATCCGCGCTCAACGCTTGTAGCATTGATTCGTGGGCGGCCAGCTTCGCAGCCCACCCACTACTACTTGCAACACTATTCCATGTGTGCCGGCTATCTTGCAACTTGCAACACCGCCCCATGTGGTGGCTTGTCTCCCGAGTTTGCAGCGGACATCGTCTCCTCACGTGGAATTGCAATAGCTTCTAGAGGTTGTAGGGCATGCAAGATGGCACTAGCCGGCTTGTTGCAACGGGGTAGGAGACTATAGGAGTTGGCAACAGAGGTCGGCACCTAGTGTGGGGATTTTTTTTGGAAAGAATAGTCATGGCTGACGACGAAGAAGGCAAAGCGAATGTTTTTTTTTGAGACAAGGCAAATCGAATGAGTATTTTTAGACAAAGCAAAGCGAATGAGTGGTTGCGGTAGAGGATAATGGTAACTAGGGGTCCGACGAGTATTATATCGGGTGGTGGACGGTGCGATTTGGTGGGCCAACTAGCATGCTTTGATTGTTCAAAGCTTGTGCTACCCTTACTTTGGGGTGCCATGTGTCATGTGTGGCTGTCAGCCCCCCTGATTTTATTTGTACTAGGTAATTGTTCATGTGTTGCAACAAAAGAAAAAAATCACA
>NC_041390.1:34000521-34004903 GCF_002162155.2 Triticum dicoccoides | reverse complement strand
CGGTAAAAAATGTACCATAAAGTTCTCAATTCAATTTGCATGCCATGGAGCCCACAATATATAAATGATTAATAGTTCAATAGTGCAAAAAATAGTTACAAAGACGGAAAGACCACACAGTAAGACTAATACATTTCCATCATCATGATAATTAAAATAACATTTGCAGACTCCTTCCGGCTAAACATCAACGACATCACAAGACCAAAGAAAAAAGAAAAAAGAAAAAAGAAGAAGATATGTATGGAAAATGAACTTATAAAAAAATGTCAATATGGGTGAATCAATGCTGCTATCTGAAAGTGTGTCACGCAAGTTACCATCGCTCCAGTGCATACTTCATATGAACACTTGTTGACAACAATCTGATGAAAAAGGAATACAAACCCACCATACATATATATTTAGTAAATGATTATATTTGATAAGGCAAATCTACTTCGCTGCACCTATCTTAACCAAACTTTTCTTATCTGAGAGTGAGAAGGCAAAAAGTTGAGAGAGAACAATTTCTTATTTTAACCCCAAAAATAGCTCTTGAAGAAAGAGAACTCGCAAGTGAGCAAGCCGACGTGGCAATCATTAATTCAGTCAGAGTCAACAATCCCAGCCTCCGAGTGCCACGTCACCAAATCCTCTCCTAGAAACGCCAAAAGGTTCAAAATGACCGGGATATGAAAGGTTAGGGTATATATTTCAGGGATTTAGACGTGAGGGTTTATTTTTGTCGAGCTCTACAATCATAGGGTTTATTTCAAACTTAACTCAAGACTGTAGGAGTTGGCAATAACGGTCGGCGCCTAGTATGGGAAAAAAGTTTGAAAAGAATAGTCTTGGTTGACGCTGTGGGAAAAAAGTTTGAAAAGAATAGTCCTGGTTGACGACGAAGAAGGCAAAGCAAATGAGTGGTTGCAGTAGAGGATAAGGATAACTACGGGTCGGGCGAGTATTATATCGGGCAGTGGACGGTGTGTTTTGATGAACCCAAAAAATAGCTCTTGAAAAAAGAGAAGGTTTCCATAAAGACGACTCCGCTGAGGATCGAACCCAGAATCTCTGGTTTCGTAGATCAGCGCCTTATCCATTGGGCCACGCAGTCCTAACGAATCAAATGCAATCAAATGTTAGTCTTATTCAGGGCAATCAGACCTGACATTAAGAACCAACTGTAACCTCAAAATGCAGCTGCTCCTGTTGGTACACGGCTGATGCCATGCCCGCGACAAGGCCACGTCTAGATGGATCTGACGATTGTTTCACCGCTGTTTCCATTTCACATCTTTATCCTTCTGCAGCATGTGCACGTACTATGAGCGTGTGGCCATAGTAGTCAAGCATCTGGTGTTCACTGAAACAAGATACTGGATCTTAGCTTATTTTTTTAGAATCTTAGCATTATATTTTGTCAGATAAATTTTAGCGTTATAACTTTTTTTCTAGAAGTACCAAGCTTTATTATTACTGAAAATTAACATACTCCGTGACTAGTTTGGGATATATGAATAATCATAAAGACGAACCAACGTGTGGTGGATGGTTAGAAGGACACTGTATACCCGGCGCACTAGCAGAGTTTAAGTCTTAAACTTGACATTGGTGATCACATTTTTTTGAATTTATTTCAGGTCTTCCGGCAATGTGCGTTCAGTGGGAGGAGACTTTCCCGTCGACTACAAAGGCATCTGTGACGACTTTGTCAATCCCAAGATAATGTGCCGGTCCAGTCTTTCGGAGGTGCTCATATGAGTAGGGTATGTGTGGATGCGTTTATAGGAGTGAGTGTATATGCGTATGTATGAGCGTCTGCATCTGTAATGGTTAAAAGAAGAATCATGTGGTTGGCCCAACCACACGTGGCGTCCTTGATCTAACGATTGAGAAAACTTGACCAGCAAATGGACTTCACGATTTGATGCCCGACCGTCAGAATGAAAAGTACAACTAAATTCCCATGCTCTTAACCTTATCTTGACTATTATTTCTCTACGATTCCCGTTGCTTCCATTGAGAATGTCACTTGCAACTTGCTTTGAATCTGTGGGTACCATAACATTGTGAAGACGATCATCCGCCAGAGCTAGTTCTTCCCTAAATGCAATATCCTCAAGAGTTGCAACATCCCTGACACCGTGTATAACAAGTGATGAAGACCCGAGATAATTTCCCTCAGAGTCTCGGCATACTGCAGCCGCAGTCCCTCCGATACCTCATCTAGATAGACCAGCATCAAAATGAATCTTTGCAAAGCCCGTTGGAGGTGCTAACATGCGCCTTGGCACCGTCCTCATGATCCCAGTTGGTTGCTCATTGTTGGGTTTCTTAGATATTTCTCCCAACTCCTATATGAACCGTTCGACGAACAATTTGATAGAAAGTGGGCTCTGGAAGACCCCCTCATGAATAGCTTTCCTCCTCATCCACCAGATGGCCCATAAGATCACCACCAATCTTACAAAAACTTCATGGGATAGTGAGTCCATCATCGTAAACATAGGAGCTCATTTTTCTGTTGATCAGCCCAACCACCCCTTCTTGGGCCTTGAGCGTTTCAAATTTCTGTCATGTGAGAACCGAGAAGGGAAAGCAACAAAGAATGGCCCATCAAGACCGTGTATTTTTAATTGTGAATTAGTTTATTTATAAATTCTTTTAAAATGTTGTCAAAATACAATGTTAAAAAATGGAAAAGTATGCCGAGTAAAATGAAAACTTGCTCATGTGCATAGGTTTGTTTTTGGTATATATGAATGAAATTTGCATGCGTACTTGAGAAATGTTCATGTGTAAAACATATATATTTCCGTTCTAAAAGTTAATCTATTTTAAAAAAAACATGCCCACATCTTACATTCTTAAGAAATTGATCCCCACTACTATCAATTATCTCAACATGCATATTGTCCACATCAGCTTCGTGCCACCTCAGCGTTCAGATGAGTCTAATTCTTAACATGCATGATGCCATGTCATCCTGGGAACCGGATCCTCTAACATTAAGAAGGAATGTTAGAGAAGCTACAATACTCTAACTTTCCTTCTTTCTATTCATATGATTATGTCTAAAATGATTTAAATTAATTTGCAATTTGATGATCTACCGTATACATTTATAGTAATTATATGCAAACAAATTGATGGTGAAATAAAATTAAATTCAAATTATTCATATCTACAGTAAATACCAACACTAAACAACCTATTAATTATCTACTAACAGTCCCTAACTTTCCTTCTTCATTTTACACTAGCCTAACACTGTAGCACGGTGACATTCCTTCTCTTCCCAATGTTAGAGGATCCGGTTCCGTCATCCTGCCGTTACCAGCGTACATAACTGACCGAGGACTACTGCCGTCTGACACACTCTTCCATCGTGCACGTGCACGGTTTAATCGGCAGCCCAAGCAATTTTGCAACTGCGCCTCACGGCTGACTCCAACACGGCAGTACGTGCCATCTAGCTTTTCAAGCCGTAAACCATAGACTCCTCTGGAAGGAAACGAACACATGACGATCCATTCACCTTCATCCGTTTCCAGCGAAAAATCTTTTCGCCTGTCTACAGCAGTTTGCTCGCGGCGACGGATGGGTGTTGATCTTCTCTGGCACGACCGCCGGTCTGGCTGGCCTCCGCGGCTCTTGGTTATTCTATCGGGTTACATTCAAGTTGCTGGTATGGTGCCCTGCATCGTGGAGCCGGCGGCCGCGGTGCTTGGTCGTCCCCTCCATCTCTGTCTCTGTTCTGGCCAAGATAGCTCCGGCACCGCTGGTGTGGTGACGAAAGGAATGGTGGTCTCCCTTCTGCCTTTTTGTATTCTGCAGGCAAGAGCAACTAATCAACGGGGGTACTCAATGTTCATTTTCTCTACTGTAGCTGAGTGGCCTCGCATGCATGTGCTCTGATCTTAACTCAACAGCCATCGGTGAGCCATCTCTTTCGTCTTCTCTAGCTTCTCTTATGACACCTATTTCCAATGTGAGTTTAGCTTTTGATTTGTAAGTTCCACCATATGGAAGTCAACATGCTAGATGGGATGAATCTGAAACCCTTTCGTGTAGTAGGTTAGTTCATATCATATCCCCCACCTAAAAAAGTCTGAACTTTATTTCAATTGAACTAACACATGCACCTGCCATTCTGAATCCTAAGTAGATTGGTTCAACATATGCAATTCATAAAATTCTTGCAGATCCCATTTAGAGTTGATGGATATTTTTGTTCCTGCAGACCTAATTTCAACTTGAGGAGGCTATTTTATTGCACATGGCCATCTGTTAATGGTAAATACTGTAGCACTTCAACGAAGTATGGAATTATGGAATTATGCAGAGGGGAAGACCCTTGATTACTAGATCAATCTACATATGGAATTATGTTCGTC
>NC_041390.1:33959773-33999869 GCF_002162155.2 Triticum dicoccoides | reverse complement strand
TATTTCTCTTTTTGTTATGCTCAGATAATCATCTCAAGACTTTTGACACATTGATTAAATCTTCATATGTAGTCTCCATATTAAACATAACATAACCAAGAGTTTATCAGCTTATGTTTTTTTTATTGAATACGACCATTACTACCTCTATACCCTTTTCTTCTAACTGTGAACTCATATGATTACCTAATGTATATATACATGTACATCTATTATTGATATCATATTTGAATTATATTTATTAATATTGAATCAAAATTGCTTGCCCTATGAATGCCGCAGCAACACGCGGGGTATTATCTAGTTAATAAAGTTTAGAAAATTTATATTTCCGTTCTAAAATTGTATCGGCTTGTTGCGACAGAGCTGCGAGCGTGGCCCCACACGGCAGTTTTTGGCCCACAACCACAATCCACTGCGGCCCGGCCGACACGTTCGGTTTCCCATCGCCCAACAGATAAGGTCGCTGTCACTCTCACTCGCTCCCCTGAAGAAAACATAGACGAGCTCCCCAAGACCTAGATCCCCTCCTCCCTTCCCATTCTCCCCCCTCCGTCGGCTCATGTAGCTACTCTATCATTTATCAGTTGTGATTTGGTTGTAGTTTATCCTATGTAGCGATGCGTTCCTGCTGATACATGACAGCCGTCTAATGCTCTGGTTGTTTTGGAATGGCTATGTGTTTTGTCACTTATATCTGTTCTTGTGCTGCAATTTAAATGGGAGCCAAGAATGGAAATTTGCTTCGAACCTGTAATTGCCGCTTCACTGATATTTCATTGGCATCAAACTACCCTATACCCAGTTTGCTTCTTTGTTCCGCATCCCCATGTAGCACTGCTGAGAAATCACTTCTGGCTTATTAACTGATCAAGTTCTGTTTATACATATGTCTAGATGTTAGAGAACAACTGTCACCCTTTCATTTCTGAATACTGTGCTACCAATACTGAGGCCTGTCGAGACTACCGTGTTACCGATGCTTTGTGCATGTCATGACTAATTTTGCAACTAAAAGTTAGTTTATGTTGTTGTGCAAGTTGATAGAGCAATATCTTAATAAGCACGTAAATGGAGAGGTTGTTGTGTTGTAGAATCTGCTCATGAGGTCATAGTGGTTCTCTGACATTATTTGGTTTGCTCACGCTTTGAGCATCAGCAGCGTCAACTCTTGCAAAGCTATCGCCAAAACAGCACAAAGACTACATTTTCATGGAGATGTCTTGTGCTTCCAGTAGGAGTGTGGCTGTTCTACAGCCACGAACATTGCACCCCCGCTACACCCTTCCAGGAGTAGTAGGTTTCAGGCAGCAGCTTGAGAATTTTGATCTTTAGTAGGAGCACAAGATTTTGTTACATCAATTCCTTACATCCAAACAGCCAGTTGGAGATTGGGGAGTGGGTATTGGGTGGAGGGAAAGGTTTCACCAAATCCCTTTCCCAAATGGCTAGAAAAAATTCACGAAGCTAGATTTTTTTTTGCTGGGGTCATGTCTATGACAATGCTGTCATCTTCAATAAATAGATAGTGTTTAGTACAAAATTAATGAAGGATTTCTTAATTCCATTGGGGTCAATTGACCCCAATGCCTATAAGGCAGCTTCGTCCCTGTCTCCAATCCTCTTGCGGGTGGAAAACCGCTACTCCGAAACGAGCCCTTTGTTTCCTTTTTTTGTTCCATCCCATTGGTGCTAATTAATTGATGATATTCTCTGGTCTCTGCACAGGAGGAAGAAGCAATAATCTCTGAGGTGCAGTCTCAACGGGTGGCGTGGGCTGTTGACCTCAAGGTGTTGGAGTTTGAGAAGAAGGTGGTGGAAGAGCAGGCACCGAAGGCACTGGAGGAGTTCCATGGCATGCTTGCTGATGCGCTGCAGACGCCTTCATTCGTCGGCTCTGGGAGCACAGACCACAAGTTCCTCGCCCATACTGGGCAGCTTGAGCTAGATGACATGGAGTAAAAGCATTGAGTTACTACTAGCTAGCTACTACTATATATGCTTTGCTCGAATGTCTGGTAGACTCTGCTGCCATTTTGGCAGCCAAACCATGTATCTATCTATCTTGGGGCAGGAGTTAGTTTTATGTTTTGCAGGTTTCGTAATGACTAACGAGAGTACGTGTCTCGTCTAATTGGTCACCATTTGCAGAAAGAATGACCGTAGTTAACGGACGTAGAAGTTGTGAGAACCTTGAATGGATGATGCTTTGCGGTTGCAGAATTGGATATGGAACCTATCTGGCTTCTGTGTACTAGTGTTGTTGCTTGATTGCTAGTACGTATGTTGCTCCTTCTGCATGTTTTGCTTTGGTGTGCATATGCTCTGTCTGATTCAGTCCCTTGAGACCCGGTTTATATTCGCATTCGCTTGCTGAATTCAGCTGGACTTGTTTCCATGCACCGACCGAATCCGCCCCTTGCCGCTGTTTATGGCTGCAAAAGTGTTCTCTGTCGATGGAGTCCCATTGTAAGCAAAAAGAAATGTAGTGTGTGTGTGTGTGTGTGTGTGTGTGTGTGTGTGTGTTTGTGTCTTCAGTATTTCTCTGAAAGCCTAGGAAGTCAACAGGTTGCAGGTGGCGCTTGGCTGATTCGGTCGATCAGGGACGCGGAGCAAAGTTGACAAGCACAGGAGCGATCCAGTTTCAGAGCAGAGCAGCATCGAGCACAGTAGCTAGCGATCCAGGAGCAGAGCAACTGTTTTTCCCCTTGAAACTGAATTTTCAAAATCGCAGCTGCAAAGTTTGTTGCATCCTTCTAATCAGCGTTTTCTCTCAAAATCCAGGAGGGCGGCAGGGGCGGTTTCACTCTCTGCTATATTTAGCGGCCATAGGATGTAGATGGATGCTACTTTAGCTGTACTCCCTCCTTCCATCTATATAGGGCCTAATGTTTTTTTCAAAGTCGCCTTTGACTATTGACAAGATTAATAGTATATGACATGCATAATGTGAAAATTATATCATTGGAATCTCCTTTTATATACGAATTTGATGGCATGCTTTGTGTAAGTTGCATGTCATATATTTTTTTTCGGGGTAAAACATGGGTTTTATTTCTTAGAAATAGAGTTACAGTCTGCTAATACAAACTCTGAAGCAGCGTCTGGAACTCAGTGCAACCAACAGGTAGCGCAACCCCAGAACAACCAATATTAGCTAGACTATAAGAAACTCTATTTTGAACACGATCTACTCTTAACGGAATAAACACCCGAAGAGCTAGGATTTTCTTAATCTCCATAATTAGATGACCATATGCCGACCGGTCCAGTGAATTGTTTGTCAAGGCCGCAATAACAGTCGAGCTATCAGAATGAATGATGATAGGCAACTCTGACTGTTGCATGCTCAGTGACAGTCCTTCAAGAGTGGCACTAATCTCAGCTTCAAGGGCATCTTTGCATTGGAATAAGTACCGATAAGCTGAGAAAATAACAGTGCCATTGCCGTCCCTGAGGATCATACCTGTACCTGCTGCACCAGTATCTTGCACGAAAGAACCGTCGATGGACAACGCCACCCATCCGGGCTCTGGCCTCGGCCATGGGGGGTGAAGCCTTTGTACTGGCCCAGGTTTTAGCAGTGAGTCACACACTGGAAATTTGCCCTTGATAATCTCTTCAACGCATGCGTCAGCTCATTCCGCAGACTCCAAATCCTCCAGAGTAGCATAATGATCATCGCTCGTTCATTGTCAGGTCTATTAGCCAGAAGACCAAAAATCCATTCAGGACCAGAATTAACAATAGTATCTCTTGTTGGGATCGGCCACACTGGACACATAGTATCCCAAAGTGTAGCAGCGTGTGGGCATATGAAGAATGCATGGAATGCATCCTCGGTCTCAGCATGGCACAATACACAACCACCAGAGTCACGAATGTGTCTACTAAACTTGCATGCGTTGGTTGGTAGTGCGCCAACAGCAACCTTCCGTGCAAGGGATCGCATCTTATGGGGCACCTTGGACTGCCAAATGAATTTCCAGCATGTACGATCTCCATTCGGTCTAGCGCTGCATGCACCTGGGATGTGCTCTTGTACGTGCTCTTGCATGGCCAACTGATACGCACTTTTCACAGTGAATTGGCCAAATTTTCCAGGGTACCAGGCCATAAAATCATCACTCTGGCTGGGCGATGCTCGGATGCTACATATAACCTGAACATCAGCAGGTAGGAAATGAGTATTGTGAAAGAGTAGATGACAATGGATTTGTTCCGTGCATCTGGAGCGATGCCGGCTGCAGTTTATATATACGGGCAAACTTGCCGATCAAGAGAAGATTACATCAGGTTGTTACAATCTCAACTATACGCACACGTCCATGCTTATCTATACAACAAAGGGAGGTACACATCCGGTCAGGTAGTTAGGATCTCTACAATATCGCTAACACCCCCCGTCAATCACAACCCGATAGGTTGAGATTGTGACATAGCGTGCTAAGCTGCTGAACCCCAACTGGTTTCGTCAGGCCATCCGCTAGCTGATCCTGTGTTGAGATGAACCGTATCTCCAGGGTCTTGCGTGCCACTCTCTCGCTAACGAAGTGGAAGTCCACCTCAATATGTTTTGTGCGAGCATGGAAGACGGGATTGGCAGCTAGGTATGTAGCGCCAAGATTGTCGCACCATAACGTTGGGGCTCGGGATTGATATACGCCAAGCTCCCCCAACAACGATTGCAACCAAATGATCTCCGCTGTCGCATTTGCCAACGCCTTGTACTCAGCTTCGGTGCTCGACCGTGAAACAGTCTGTTGCTTCCTCGAACTCCATGTAACAAGGTTGGAACCGAGAAACACCAGGAAGCCACTTGTGGATCGCCTGTCATCAACTGAACCTGCCCAGTCTGCGTCAGAAAACGCGCTGATGTGTGTGGAGGCTGAACGTCGGATATGTAGGCCGACCCCAGACGTGTTCTTCACATATCTCAAGATGCGTTTTACCGCTGACCAGTGTTGATCAGTTGGTGTCTGAAGAAATTGGCACACCTTGTTGACAGCGAAAGCAATATCTGGGCGTGTAAGAGTTAGGTACTGGAGCGCACCTACAACACTTCTATACCTTGTCGCATCAGCTGCTGATAACTCGGTTCCTTCTCCCCTTGATAGCTTCTTTGTATTTGACATTGGCGTCGTAACTGGCTTGCAATCAGTCATGCCTACTCGAGCCAACAGATCATTGGCGTACTTGGTCTGCAGCAGCACCGCTCCATCTCTCTTCCTCTTAACTTCAACACCGAGGAAGTAATGAAGATCTCCAAGATCCTTGATAGCAAACTCCTGTTGCAGATTTCTCACAAGTTCTGGAAACAACCCGTGGAGATGAGCTTGCTATGATTATATCATCCACATAAATTAGCATGTAGATGTGTACTCCCCCTTTGTTGTAGATGAAGAGAGAGGTGTCTGCTTTGGATGGTACAAACTCCAATTCCTGAAGTTTGGTGCTGAGCCTTGAATACCATGCCCTCGGAGACTGCTTTAAGCCATATAGGGATTTATCAAGTTTACAAACATGTCGCGGAAGCTGCGGATTGACATACCCAGGTGGTTGTCGCATATACACATCCTCCTCAAGAATGCCATGAAGAAACGCATTCTGGACGTCCAACTGATTGAGACTCCACCCTTTCGAGATGGCAAGTGACAAGATGAGACGAACAGTTGCAGATTTTACCACCGGACTGAACGTATCCTCGTAGTCGATGCCGTATCTCTGCTTAAATCCCTTGGCGACCAAGCGAGCTTTGTACCTCTCTATTGACCCATCAGCCTTCCTCTTCAACTTAAACACCCACTTGCAATCAATGAGACTACGTCCAGGCTGTGGGGGTACTAAGTGCCACGTTTGATTTTTGATGAATGCTTGATACTCTTCATCCATAGCTTTGTGCCAGTTCGGATCATCAAAGGCTTCAGTATGATCAACCGGCTCAGTTGTGGCTAGTGATGCCTGATGTCTCCGATACGGGTTATACCGTACTTTCCCTTTGGTGTACCGAGATGGAACACAGACGAGACGTCGAAGATTATGTCCCTGTTCTCCAGCAGCCATTGGTTCTGGGTTTGCTTCAGCAAGTCGAGGAGCTCGCCGCGGTCTGTCGCTGCCGCCACCGCCGCCGTCATCGCCGCCGCGACCGCCGCTGCTGGATCTGCGTGGCGGCTCAGTACGCCTGGTGACCCGGCGATGCGGCCCAGTGGACGGTGCCATATGTTCTGGCGAGGCCGCCTCCATTGCAGATCTGCCAGGTAGTGCAGGAGATAGCCTTCTGTCGGCTGGCTCCAAAGCTTGCGCGGAGTCGCGCGTTGGTGTGGGCGAGGTGGTAGCAGCCGATTCGCTGCATGGTGCTCCGCCCGGTTGCAGCGGATTGGCCTGCATGGGAGGCGGTGTCAGAGTGCATGCCGCCTCATGCACGTCCTCATGCTCATCATCATCATGCGCCACTGGAGCTGTGTTTTCCTGCACACCAGAAACTGAAGAAAAGAGCGGCGCGAACGCCGGATCAGTCTGCTCAACAGTTTGCGGAATTGGTATAATACGACCTTGACACAATGGCTGCCCCCCTGTCTCCACACTCCCGGAACCGTAAAAATCAGAAGAAGATGGGAGGGATGGAGACCCTAGGATGTCAAGGAGTGGAGGAGCATCGCTAGACGGCTGAATTTCAGAGAATGGAAAAAGTTGTTCGTCAAAGACAACGTCTCGCGAAACATAGACACGTCCAGAGGAAATATGCAAGCACTTGTAGCCTTTATGCATGCTACTGTACCCCAAGAAAACATACCGCTTAGATCGGAACTGTAATTTGTGATTGTTGTAGGGACAGAGACATGGCCAGCATGCACATCCAAACGTTTTGAGGAACGAATAATCAGGAGAGACCCCAAACAACTTGGTGAGAGGAGTAGCAAACTGAATAGTTTTACTAGGAAGTCGATTGATCAAAAAACATGCTGTTTGGAAGGCAACATCCAAAAAACGGAGTGGCATGGAAGCTTGGGCCAGAAGGGTGAGGCCAACATCGACGACATGACGATGCTTACGTTCAGCCGAGCCGTTCTGTTGGTGTGCGTGGGGGCATGAAACGGTGTGAGAGATGCCAATCTTGGTGAAAAACGAATTCAATTTCTCGTATTCGCCGCCCCAATCCGATTGGACACGAATAATTTTCTTATTAACGAGGCGTTCAACATGTGCTTGGAACTGAAGAAAGACACGCTCCACATCGGATTTATGTTTCAAACAATAAAGCCAAGTAAATTTGCTGAAATCATCGATAAAACTGACATAAAACTTGAACCCTCCGGATGAAAGACACGCAGGTCCCCATACATCGGAGAAAATTTGTTCAAGCGGAGAAGATGACACACTGCTAGACTTAGGGTAAGGGAGCTGATGGCTCTTGCCCTGTTGGCACGCATCACAGATGGTGCTTTTATTGGACTCGCTTGTAGACG
This sequence comes from Triticum dicoccoides, assembly GCF_002162155.2. Lineage (NCBI taxonomy): Eukaryota > Viridiplantae > Streptophyta > Magnoliopsida > Poales > Poaceae > Triticum > Triticum dicoccoides. Next base: position 33,992,403 of record NC_041390.1, on the reverse strand, counting down.
GAAGACGATGACTTCTAAGAACTTGATCAACGACTAAAGACGCCGGATGCCCAAGCCGGCGATGCCACCTCTCTCGGCTGGGAACGGAAGGGAGGAAGGCATGCTTCTGGATGGCTTTATTGCTGGGAACAGGGTACAACCCCTCTCACTGGGTCCTTGATGAAGAACCTTCCTCGTAGCCCGATCCTTGATAACAAAATAGTAAGGGTGAATTTCAAGAAAAATATTGTTGTCACAAGCGAGTCTATGACCAGAAAGAAGATTTTGGCTAGCATTGAGACGTGCAAGACATTTTCAACCGAAGATTACGATGGGGAGTATGAATGAGGGATTGACCGATGTGAGCAATGGTCATACCTGATCCGCTAGCTGTGTGCACCTGATCCTTGCCGGTGTAGGGCTCGCGGATGTTCAACTTGTCGAGGTCCGCCGTGATGTGCTCCGTGGCTCCGGTGTCCAAGTACCACACGGGGTCGACGTTCTGCGACGTGGAGATGTGGGCGGCGCGAGGTTCTTCCATCTGGTAGTTCTGATTGAAGCGGTTGTAGCAGTTTAGCGCCTCGTGCCCCACCTTGCTGCAGATTTGGCACCGCACCTTGGGCGGGCCAGAGTTGTTGAAGCCGCCGCCGCCCGGGCCGGGGTAGCTGCCGCCGCCACCGCCGCTGCTGCGGGAGTTGCTGCCGTTATTGGAGCCGCGTGACTGCTGCTGCTTCTTGCCTTGGTTGTTGTAGCCACGGCTGCCACCGTTGCCGTTACCGCGGTACTGACCGCGGTTTCCACCACCGCCACGGCTAGCGCTGTTGGCAGAGATGTTGTAGCCGCCTCCACTGCCTTCCTGGCGGAGCTCGAAGTCGAGCATGTGTGCAAAGAGGTCGTCGACGGTGACATCCCCCGCCTGAGTGGTGACCGACGTAACGAGCGGATCATAGGAATTGTCCAGCCCTGTGAGCAGATACGTGACAAGGTCGTCGTCTCCGACGGGGCGGCCGGCGGAGGCGAGCATGTCGGAGAGAGTCTTGATGCGGCCAAAATACTCCATCACCGTCAGGTCCTTCTTCTGGATGGTGGCCAACTGCTTACGCAGCTGCATGATCCTCGCCTTGGAGTGCGAGGCAAACATCCGCTCCAGCGTCGCCCAGACGGTGGCCGGTGAGGTGTGTAGCGCCACCCTCGCTAGCACTTCAGGAGCGAGTGTCGACAGGAGGCCCGAGAGAACGAGCGCCTCCTGTGCAGCCCAGACGCCATGGGCTGGGTTATCAACCAGCTCGGCGTTGGCTTCAGATGATGCCGGCACACGCCTGGGGGGAGCAACCGAAGACCCTTCGATGAAGCCAAACAGATGATGGCCTCGCAAGATCGGAACGATCTGCGCCCTCCATAGCAGGTACGTGGCGCCGGCGAGCTTGACGGTGACCAGCTGGGCGAAGTTGGGGATGGATACAGAGGGCGATGCCATGGCGCCGGCGAAGGTGGAAGTGATGGCGCCGGACGTCTGCCCAAGGAGCGCACCAGTGATGGATGAGTTGGTGGAAGGGGAAGTCATGGTGTTGGACGTCTCAAGGTTTCAGAGAAGGAGGCTCTGATACCATGAAAGAGTAGATGACAATGGATTTGTTCCGTGCATCTGGAGTGATGCCGGCTGCAGTTTATATATACGGGCAAACTTGCCGATCAAGAGAAGATTACATCAGGTTGTTACAATCTCAACTATACGCACACGTCCATGCTTATCTATACAACAAAGGGAGGTACACATCCGGTCAGGTAGTTAGGATCTCTACAATATCGCTAACATATTGAGCAGGTGCATATTCCATAGTCCATTACTGTCCAAGAAGTCTGCCACTCTGTTTATGCGACACCGACCTTTCGGTGTAATCGGACGCAAGGAAGGCCCCTTGGGAATTCAGGCATCTCTCCACGTTCTAATTTTCTTTCCATTGCCTACTCGTCAAATCATTCCCCGTTTTACGAGCTCCAGTCCATGTTCAATACCCGGCCATACCATTGAGGCATTACCTTTGAAAACAGTATCCACTAGATTCCCCGTGGGGTAATATTTAGCACAAAGAAGTCTTGCAACTAAGCTTTCAGGATGCTCAACTAATCTCCATGCCTGCTTGGCCAAAAGTGCCTGATTGAGGGCTCTCATATCTCTGAAACCCATCCCTCCCATAGATTTTGGGAGGATCATTTTGTCCCAGGCCAACCATGCCATTTTCCTTTTTCCTTCTTCTACACCCCACCAATATTGCCTTATGAGTTTAGTAAGATCATCACAAACGGAAAACGGCAACTTGAACACACTCATCACGTAGGTGGGTATTGCTTGCGCCACCGATTTGATCAAAACTTCCTTACTCGCCATTGACATATATCTCTCGCTTCAGTCCACAAGCCTTTTACTGAGTTTAGCTTGGAAGGGCTGAAGCATACCTTTATTCATTCTGCCTTCTGGAACTGGCAAACCCAAATACTTGGCCTCAAAAACTTCCTGGGAGATATCCAATATGTTTTTAATTTCCTGCGAGAATGAACTTGGACAAGTGTCGGCGAAAAGGATGGAACACTTAGATGGGTTAATGAGTTGTCCCGTCGCTACAGCATACGTGTTCAACACATCCTTGACAACTATCGCCTGTTCAGGACTTGCACGAAAAAACAATAATGAATCGTCTGCAAACAGTAGATGAGAGATCTCCGGGGCTCTATGACAAATTTTCAACGCCTGCAATCCATTATCCCGAGAAGCTTTATGCAATAGAGCAGACAAGGCATCAGCCACAAACAAGAATAAAAAAGGGACAATGGATCACCTTGGCGAAGACCGCGAGTAGGAGAAAATTGATCCAACAATCTTCCATTAAACTTGACAGAATATTTCACCGATCTGACACACTGCATTATTCGGTTTACCCAGTTCTCCGAAAAGCCCCACTTCAGAAGGGCCTTCTCGAGAAATTCCCAATCAACCCTATCATATGCCTTCGACAGGTCCGACTTATACGCACAAAAAGCTTGAGCTTGATGTGAAGTCTGAATATGATGAATACACTCCATAGTGATAATAGCGTTATCAGTAACCAGTCTTCCCGGAATAAAAGCACTTTGATTTTCTGATATAAGTTCTGATAAAATGGGACGGAGACGATTAACCAAACATTTAGACACGATTTTATAGATAGCATTACACCGGCTAATGGGTCTGAAGTCCTTTAGATCAACAGGATTAGATACCTTAGGAAACAGAACAATAGATGTGCCGTTGACGCCGGGAGGCATGGAACCCGTTGCAAAAAATTCCAATACCGCCACTGTAATTTCTTCTTTAAACACTTGCCAATTACGTTGTAAAAACGCGTCGGGAAGCCATCTGGTCCCGGAGCCTTAATCGGTCCAATCTGAAATAAAGCATCAGCCACTTCCTTCTTTGTAAAGGGTGCATCAAGGGTGTCATTCATATGTTGTGTGACCTTTAAATTAATACACTCTAACAAAGTTTCAGACGACAGTGGGATCTTTAGTATACAGTTCCTGAAAATAGGCAGTCACCATACGTTCCATATCACTTGGCACTGTACACAACGTACCATTCGCTTTGTGGAGGCGGCGGATTTGGTTTTTACGAGCCCTCCATACAGCTTTCCGGTGGAAGTATTCCGTGTTACGGTCACCTTTCTTCAACCACGTTATACGAGACCGTTAAAGCCACAACATCTCCTCCCTGTAGAGGAGTTCGTCCAAGACATACATCTTCTCACGGATCACTGATCTTTCTGCATTATTCAGTTGGAGGGACTCGAGCTCAGCACGTAGAGATTCAATCTGTTTGGTCACATGGCCAAAGTGCTTTTTACTCCATTCCCTTAATTCCTTCATAACCTCTTTTAAGCTGACCGCTACCTCTCCCAAATTACTAGTGTGTCTCTTGGACCATACGGCTGATATAACTCCTGGGAGGGCAGGATGTCTTTCCCACATAATCTCGTACCGTCCGCCAACAGCGCCACGATGGTCCCGCTCTATGCTTTCTACTGCGATTAGCAGCGGACAATGATCAGAAACTGAAGAAACTAGATGTTTGACTCGAGCAGTCGGAAACAAGTCCCTCCAGGCCTCATATGCGCATGCTTTGTCTAGGCGAACCCGGACGTTTCCGGCCCCCTGTTGGTTGTTATCATATGTAAACGGCATGCCCGAGAATCCAAGGTCCACTAGCTCGCATACATTCAAAGAATCCCGTTGCCCCCATCTAAGCTGAGCTGCGCAAAGTGTTAGACATGTGTTCATGTTGCCACATACACCCATTAAAATCACCGCTAACAATCCAAAGTTCACCGGATATGCTTCTCAATCTTTCCAACTGTTCCCACATATACCTTCTATTTTCCACACGGGGCTCCCCATATACAAAGGTCGCTCTCCACTTCTTCTCAATACCTGGATCATATATTCTCACATCAATGAAGCTATTGCAAGCCTCCAAAACTGTAATTTGCAGCGATTCATCCCAAAACAGGCCGAGGCCACCACCTCTACCATCGCTGTCAATGCCACAGAAACCTCGGAATATATTATTGCTCTAACATTTGGTCAAAATTAACCTTGAAAAACGCATTAGGCCCTATATAGATGGTAGGAGCGAGTAGATAGAATTGCGTCAGATGGAAGAGAAAGATTACCAACCATCTTTCTTTTAAACGTTCGTGTAGGCGCGCACGTTACATCCTAACTCAAACCGATGGGTTGAACGTGGACTATACTGGAGAAGCAGTGCGACCTGCCCGAAAACTGACAGCATGGCCCCATCTAGATACTTTTTTTTTGGATAACATGCAGTCAAATCAACGTCTCTTAATTTTTTTGTGAAAACAAATGCTATTTATGTGCATCATAATTTATATATTTTGCGGGTAAGTATGTGCATCATATGAACTTGTTTAAAAAAAATACAGTGTACCATTTTTTGCGAGAATAAATACAGTGCGTACCGTGATAGTAACTTGTTATGAACTTGTTGTTCATAGTAGACACTGCCTATTGCCTGTAAAAAATCGTTGTTAAAACAAAAACTATGTCCACATCGAGAAGATGACAGGAGGTTCTCCCCGGCACAATAGAAGAAGATGATGACACGAGGTAAGTTGCGATTAGTTTTTACCACGCGACAAGCGTGGTAAAAGCAATCTCAAATTGACAAAAAAAGTTGCGATTAGTTTTTTTGTTCTTGATGATAATTGCGATTAGCTGGGCCGGGCAGCGCGAATGCAACCAATGCCGATGGAGAGCCCACACCAGATAATCTAGTGGTAGCGATTCTCAAAAGAAAAAAAAAGGTAGGTTGGTAGCGACACCAGCCACAGTACAACGAGCTGGTCCAAGTGGCACCAGCAAGGCGCACACAGACACAGATCAGGCAGTACAACAAAGAACGGGAGGTGAAATGAGCGGGATTTGATTTGATCTTTAAGTGAAGGGAGACCAAAGATATTTGATTTGATTCGATCTGGTCTCTGTGGCACCTGTCGCACACGACACGTGACCAAGCGCAACCCGGCCGTCGATTTTCTCACAGCTGCCAAGTCAAACTTAGGCCCAGTTCTTTTCACACATGATTATGCAGAATCAAGATTTTGGAAAATTCTTCCAGAATCTGCTTCTTCCAGAATCTGTTGCCGAGTTCTTTTCTGGGATTGTAGGTTGAGATTCTGAAAAGAGTTGTGTGTTGAAATGTCTGTAGTACCCTTAGACAGAAAATGTTTGATGAATTTATTACCACCTTGTTGTTTCTGACAGTATCTAGTTGAATATGAGTACGAAAGTGATTTCCGAATGTCATAAAAAGTGCTAAATATTACATTTAGAATGGATTTAAATATTTGTTCATTACAAAAGTGGATGAACTAAAAAAAAGGATAATCTCAAGGTATGAGACTAGCAGCAATCGCCTCGCGTACTGCGTTCATGGTACCATCATCTTCTGGTGGAAGAGCATTGGCACTTGTAAACGGCAATGGAGGTTGCACATATGCATCATTGTCGAACTTGTCAAAATGCTCATCACGTAACTTGCTATCACGAATCCAATTGTGGAGACACATGCACCATCCATCCATCTAACAGCATCAGCAATCAATCCATCCATCTATCTAACAAATCCAAGCATCAATCCATCTACCTATGCAACATAAATCAATCTAGCTATCCATAGCATAAGAAAAAAAGAAGAACAGAGAGATGGGGAAAGAGGATGCCTCACCGTGGGTGTGGTCTGCACCTCGCGTGGGCTGCTTGTGGCCGTCGAGGTGCAGCGCCGGTGGCCATCGATGTTGGCGGAGAAACGGCGAAGGGGAGGACGAGCAGCGAAGGAAGAGGAGCGACGGAGGGAGATAAGGCGGGCGGCGGCGGCGGGAACCTGGCTGGCGGCGGCAAGGGCCTGGCCGGCGAGGTTGGTCCGGCGGTGGCGCAACAACCCTAGCCGTCGCTGCTCTGGGGACTTCTTTTCCCCCCGATGCGAACAGGGGTCGAGCGGCCGCTCGCTCGTTTCCTCTGGTCCAGCGCATGGATGGGCAGTGGCATTCCTGGTGTAATTTCGCGATGGGATAGAGGTACTCTTCTATTTTGAAATGTTTTTACTGGTGGGACTTGCCAGAATCTCAGGATTCTAGGAAAATCAAACTTTTTGGGTGCTTTTGGATTGCACTAGGATTCTAGAGAATCCTCTCTAGATTTTGAAAGTCAAAACGAGTTCTTTTGGCTCCAGATTTTCCAGGCCAAAATTCTCCACAATCTGCTCAAAAGAACTGGGCCCCAATTACTCCACATGTGGATTCATCCGCAAAAAAAAAACTACACATGTGGATTGTATGATTATATACAAACAGCAGCGACTTGCCTCACAGTAATACTGCACAGGTACACAGCCCGCACGTCCAGAAAATTTTATTTTTTATTTTTTACATGCGCACGTCCGTCCAGATGCCATGCACCGACCATTCGGCGATCGTGCCTAGCACGTAGGAGTAGTACGTTGCGTATAAAATGCATGCGTACGTGAATGGACGATTGGTCGAGAACGTGCATGCATGCGCTCCAACAATGGCTTGACTGATTAACCCTGAGATATCATCACATGTATGCATGTAGTCGGCCTTCGGAAGAACATTAAAGGGAAAAAGTCTCCTACGAACCTTTTCCTTCATAAAGTCGATATTTAGCGACTGTTCGGTATCGCTCCGCTCCACAACTCCAGGAGCGGAGTTGGCGGAGCTGCAATTCAAAATGGCGGAGTTGCAGTTTTCCCGCTCCGCGGATTCCGGAAGCGGGTGATTACCGAACAAGGCCTTACATGCTCTTTATTTTGCTTTCATTGTTTTTGCGGTGTTTTGCTCTTCTCTCTTTGAATGCCTCCTCCATGGCTCAAAAAGCTTCCTTTGTTTGGTACTACCTCCCATACAGAACCCCCACCATCGTAGTTTCTTAGTTAAACGGGTGGTCAGAGTTTAAGTCAACCTGCGCGGAGAACCTGTATATAAGCTAGGAGGGATGGGAATACAAGCGAAGCACAAAGATGATAATTTTACCCATGGATATGGATATGGACACATGGATATCCATGCGTACCCCATCCACATGAGCTAGGTTTGAATACATTTTCGCACCTGTATTAGGTTTTCTTTTTCGAGGCAAACTCGCAAAGCTTTTATTCAGCCGTCACACGGTTTACAAGGACGAAGAAAAGGTCTGCCGGGTGACCTAATCAAACATGGCGCCCCGTCCAAGTGATAAGGTATGTTTTTCTAGCTTGTGTGCCTCGATTTCTAAACTCATGTAAGAAAATACAAGAAATAAAAGCTCTAGACGACTCTTTGATCTCCAGCACAATCGCTCCATAAGATGAAGAGCTTCCTTTTCTTACTTCTTCGACCACATTCTTACAGTCCGATGCAATCGAGATTTTTTGGACATGTTGATCATTTGATAAGGCCATAGCTTCTCTGAACGCCATCTCTTCTAGAGTCTCCGGATCTTCTATATTGTTGACCAAAACCGAAGAGGCTCCAAGAAAGTTACCTTGTTCATCACGACATATAGCTGCTACATCCCCCTTACCTCCCCATCTTGACACCGTGGCATCTGTGTTAATCTTGAAGTGATCTGTGTTGAAGTATATCTCATGTGGCCCTGCCCTAGGCGCACATATATTGTTAGTTGGAATTTGGTTAGACTATAGAGATAGATTAGTATCTACTTAAACTACTTCCTCTCTATCTCCTAATCCCTTGTACTCCAAGACATGTATGCGATCATGGGATATGCCCCATCTCTATCAATAAATACCACGCGGCCCTCTCACGAGAGGGTAGAACGCTTCCCATCGTTTTCTACATGGTAATCAGAGCGACCTCTTCCCCTTCGTTCTGAGACAAACCGATCTACACCAAAACAAATCCATGGCGTCCTCCTCCTCCACCTCTACCCTCTCCAGCCTCGGTTCTCAGGTTCCAGAGAAGTTAACCAGGGAGAATTATCTCCTCTGGAGGGCTCAGATCCTCCCCCACTTCCTTGGCGCTGGCCTATATGGCTACCTCGACGGCTCCATCCCTGCACCGGAGAAGCTGATCACCGCCAAGGACAAGGATGGCAAGGACCAGGACATCCCCAACCCGGCATATGAAGCATGGGTTAGGCAGGACCAGCAGGTCCTCGGGCACATCCTCAGCAACCTGACGAGAGACGTGCTCGTCTCTGTCGTCTCCATCAAGACGGCGCACGCAATGTGGACTTCCCTGGGTAATATGTTTGCCTCACAATCTCGTTCTCGAATCAATAACATCCGCATAGCTTTAGCCAATGCTCAGAAGGGAACACAATCTACTTCGGTCTACTTTGGCCGGATGCGGTCACTGGCGGACGAACTCGCCGCTGCTGGGAGGCCACTGGAAGAGGACGAACTCCTCTCCTTCATCATTGCGGGGCTAGACCTTGACTACAACTCTGTAGTCTCGGCTCTGGACGCCCGCACCGAGCCGGTCACCGTCGACTTCCTCTACTCGGCGGTCTGCAACTTCGACCAACGCGTCGAGCTCTTCACAGGCGGGGTTGGAGGCACCGGTGGCTTCAAGTCTTCTGCCACCCTCGCTGCTCGTCGTGGTGGCCCTCCTCCTCCGCCACAAAAGCAAAACGGTGGCGGGTACAAGAAGAAGAACAACGGCGGTGGCGGCTACAAGAAACGGCAAGGCAATGGGCGCCCTTTCTACTCCAACAACAAGGGTTCCCGTCCCGGCCAAGGAGGCCCCGGAGGTCCAGGCGGCCCTGCACCTGGCAACAATGCCAGGAACAACGACCCAATCCAATGCCAGATATGTGGTAAGTTCGGGCACAGTGCCAAGGACTGTTGGTACCATTTCGATGATGATGCACTAGAAGAAAAGGTTGCAGCTGCTGCTCAATATGGTGTCGATACAAATTGGTACGTCGACAGTGGGGCAACCGATCATCTCACCGGCGACTTGGAGAAACTCACGGTGCGGGAGAAGTTCCGTGGACAGGAACAAATCCATGGTGCGAATGGTTCGGGTATGAGGATAGATCACATTGGTTATTCAGAATTCAAAACCCATAGTCGTTCTATTCATCTACGCAAGATCCTTTACTCTCCTTGAAAGTGCTAGTGATCGACTAGAGGGGGGGTGAATAGGCTATTTTTATGAAAGTCTTCAAAACATGTAAGTTTCGAAGACAAACGATAGAAATAAACCTATTACCATGCAGCGGAAGGTAGACTACACTAGGCAAACCATAGTCAAGTATTCAATGAAGTGAAAGCACAATGACTAATAGCAGCTAGGCAGTTAGGATCAGGTAGGAAGATATTGTGAAGCCAATCAGAACAAGTAATCACTCAGTGAAGCCAAATGGTGTTGCAATCGTACAATGACTTCACAAGGACCAACAGTAAGTAAAGGGAAGGGAAGGATGAAACCAGTGACTCGTTGAAGACAATGATTTGTTGGACCAATTCCAGTTGCCGTGACAACTGTACGTCTGGTTAGGGAGGCTGAGATTCAACTCAGAAGACCTCGTCTTCACCTTATTCCCCTTGAGCTAAGGACACCCAGTCCTCGCCCAATCACTCTGGTAAGTCTTCAAGGTAGACTTCCAAACTTTCACAGACTTCGTTCACTGGCGATCCACAATGACTCTTGGATGCTCAGAACGCGGCGCCTAACCGGCTGGAGGATTCACAGTCCTCAAGTGTAATAAGTCTTCAGATCACACAGACAGGAAGACTTAAGTGATGCCTAACACTCTTTGGCTCTGGGTGGTTAGGGATTTATCCTCTCAAGGAATTCTCTCTCAAAGGCTTCGAGGTGGGTTGCTCTCAAACGACAAAAGTCGTGCTTTAACTCTGAGCAGCCAACCGTTTATGGTTGTAGGGGGTGGGCTATTTATAGCCACTAGGAAACCCGACCTGATTTGTCCGAAATGACCCTGGGTCACTAAGGAATTGACACGTGTTCCAACGGTCAGATTTCAAACACACACGGCAACTTTACTTGGGCTACAAGCAAAGCTGACTTATCCAACTCTGGACAAGATTTGCTCTCATAGTCTTCACTCGAAGACATAGGATTTTGGTTAAGCATCACTTCAGTCATTCTGACTGGTTCTCTTAGACCCCACTTAACAGTACGGTGGTTCCTATGACTCAACAAAGAAAACACAGAACGACGAAATTACTAAGTCTTCGCGCTCCATAGTCTTCACGCGATTTCTTCTCTTGTCATAGTCTTCAATGTGAATGTCTTCACATACCACCTTTGACTTCAATGTCTTCATACATTTTTAGGGGTCATCTCTGGTAGGAAAACCGAATCAATGAGGGACTTCTACCTATGTTATCCTGCAATTCTCGCAAACACATTAGTCCCTCAACTAGGTTTGTCGTCAATACTCCAAAACCAACTAGGGGTGGCACTAGATGCACTTACACTCCTCATGCAAACAAAAATCTTCTTTCCGTTCATCGTATTGCCTTAGACAATCATGTATTCCTTGAGTTTCACCCCTTTTTCTTTTTGATAAAGGATCAGGCAACGAGGAGGGTGCTCTACAGAGGTAGATGCGTTGGTGGTCTCTATCCGTTGATTCCTCGCTTTAGGTGGTCAAATAAACAAGTTCTTGGTGTCACAAAGCTATCTTCGGCAAGGTGGCACGAGCGATTAGGTCATCCATCTTTTACTATTGTTCAACGAGTGCTTAGAAAAAATAAACTCCCTTTTGTTGGTGAGCATAGCTTAGAAATAGTGTGTGATTCTTGTCAGAGAGCAAAAAGTCATCAATTGCCTTACCCCGTGTCAACAAGTGTTTCGTCTTAACCATTAGAGCTCATTTTCTTTGATGTATGGGGGCAAGCACCCATCTCTGTTGGTAGACACAAATACTATGTAAGCTTTATTGATGATTATAGTAAGTTTACTTGGATATATCTTATCAAAAATAAATCCGATGTGTTTCAAGTTTTCCAAAATTTTCAAGCACTCGTTGAACGTAAGTTTGACCGAAAGATTATTTCAGTCCAATCGGACTGGGGTGGTGAGTAAGATAAACTCAACTCATTCTTCCAAAAATTGGGAATTTCCCATCACGTCTCTTGCCCGCACGCACACCAACAAAACGGCTCCGCCGAATGCAAACACCGGCACATCGTTGAGGTTGGCCTCTCACTTCTCGCAAATGCGTCTATGCCACTCAATTTTTAGGATGAAGCATTCCTCACAGCCACCTATCTCATTAATCTTCTGCCTAGCCGTGTCATCAACTACCAAACTCCTACAGAAAAACTATTGCACGTCAAACCTAACTATGCCTCCTTACGAGTGTTTGGCTGCGCATGTTGGTCTAATCTTCGACCATACAATGCTCGCAAACTCTCCTTTCTCTCCAAGCAATGCGTGTTCATTGGTTACAGTCCCCAACACAAGGGTGTCAAGTGTCTTGATGTGTCCACATGCCGGGTATATATATATTTCTCGTGCCTTGTGTTTGATGAGACCGTTTTTCCCTTCAAAGATCTACACCCTAATGCCGGAGCTCTATTGCCAAAGGAAATCCTTCTTCTCCCTAGTCATCTTTCCGGCTTAGATCAAGGGGGCGATGAAAACAATTCTGATAATCATGTGACTAACCCTCATAACCTTTTTTAGTCTCATGATGATGGTGCAGATGACACAGGATTTTATTCTGAAGAAAATGGTGTTGAAATTGTCCAAAACGGACCCTTATTTCATGTGGCAGAAGATGCTAGCCGCGCAGAACATTTGGTCGATTCTCCTGCGCCGGCAGCCTCGGGATCCACAGGCGGCAGATCCCGTGCAGATACGCTGCAGCAGCGGCAGGCCGAGGTGGGCTCGCCCTCGGGATCCGACGCGCCCTGCAGGGTGGATGTGGCCCAATCCACGCCAGCCACCTGCGGCTCGGGCCGTGGGACGGTCCAGCAGGCGCCCGACCACACGCCTGGTGCTGGCCCGCAGGCGGCCACGCGCCGGCTGTCTCCCTCAAGGGATGCGGGGCCCGTGACAGATGCTGCTGCGTCTTCGCCTTCGCCTGGCTCGTCCAACTGCACAGGCACGTCTACCCAATCGCTGCAAGGAGAAGTGGCGGGTGGTGTGCTGGATCCTGTGGCGGGATCCTCTGTGGACGGGACAACTACTCCATCAGCTGTGCCATCTCGCTCCACACGTGTGGGCACATAGTTACAAACAGGAAAATTGCAGCCTATGAATTACAATAAAATTTTGAAGTTTGGATTAGCTTGTTCTACAGGAGAACCACAATCTGTTGAAGAGGCATTGGGGGATGCTAAGTGGCACAAGGCCATGGAGGAGGAATACATGGCTTTGAAGAAAAACAAGACCTGGCATCTAGTTCCACATGGTCAAGGTACAAATTTGATAGATTGCAAATGGGTTTATAAAATAAAAAAGAAGGCAGATGGATCTATTGATCGCTATAAGGCTAGGTTAGTAGCAAAGGGTTTTAAACAGAGGTATGGTATTGACTATGAGGATACTTTTAGCCCAGTTGTTAAAGCTGCTACTACCAGATTGGTTTTGTCTATTGCTGTATCTAGGAGATGGAGCCTAAGGCAATTGGACGTACAGAATGTGTTTTTACATGGCGTTCTGGAAGAGGAGGTTTACATGAAACAACCACCTGGGTTTGAAAACAAGGATGCACCTTTCCATGTGTGCAAACTTGATAAGGCTCTGTATGGTCTGAAGCACGCCCCAAGAGCCTGGTATTCTTGCCTGAGCATGAAATTGCAAAGGATTGGTTTTGTTCCTTGCAAGTCAGACACTTCATTGTTTATTCTCAATAAATCCAATATAACAATGTACATGCTCATATATGTTGATGATATCATTGTTACTAGTTCATCTGATGAAGCAGTGACAGCACTCCTAAAGGACCTTGGCTCAGAATTTGCTTTGAAGGACCTAGGAGACCTGAATTTCTTCTTGGGCATTGAAGTCACGAAAAACAAAGATGGTATAGTCTTATCTCAAGAAAAGTATGCAACCGGTCTTTTGAAAAGAGTTGGGATGCAGGACTGCAAGCGTTCACCAACTCCATTATCTAGCTCAGAAAAGTTATCCCTGTATGAAGGAGAGCCCTAAGTTTGGAAGATAGCACTCAGTACAGAAGTATGATTGGTGCACTCCGATACCTCACCCTTACTAGACCAGATTTATGCTTTGCTGTGAACAAGGTCTGTCAGTTTCTGCATGCACCTACCACTTTGCATCGGACTGCTGCTAAATGTATTCTGAGATATGTAAAATATACAGTTAATGTTGGACTAACATTCAGCAGGTCTCAGTCCACTCTTGTCAGTGCATTCACTGACGCTGACTGGGCTGGAAGTATAGATGATAGAAGGTCCACAGGTGGCTTTGTCATATTCTTTGGTCCCAACCTGATATCATGGTGTGCTAAGAAACAAGCAACTGTCTCTAGGTCTAGTACAGAGGTTGCGTATAATGCTTTGGCAAATGCTACTGCAGAAATTATCTGGCTTCAGTCAATGCTGAAGGAACTTGGGGTAATACAAGTGCAAGCTCCTTGTTTATGGTGTGATAATCTTGGTGCTACTTATCTCTCTGCCAATACAGTTTTTCATGCCAGAACAAAGCATATTGAGATAGACTTCCACTTTGTAAGAGAACGTGTTGCTAACAAACAGTTGGATGTCCGTTTTATCCATTCTGGAGATCAGGTTGCAGATGGCTTCACCAAGGCATTGCCCACACAAAGCTTTGAAAAATTCAGGCGTAATCTCAAGTTGGTCAAGTTGTGATTAAGGGGGTGTGTTGAAGTATATCTCATGTGGCCCTGCCCTAGGCCCACATATATTGTTAGTTGGAGTTCTGGTTAGACTAGAGATAGATTAGTATCTACTTAAACTACTTCCTCTTTATCTCCTATTCCCTTGTACTCCAAGACATGTATGCGATCATGGGATATGCCCCATCTCTATCAATAAATACCACGCGGCCCTCTCACGAGAGGGTAGAATGCTTCCGATCGTTTTCTACAATCCCGAGCCAGGGGAATCTAGTTGGTTGGTCGAGGTGAACCTGTTGCATGAACTATCTGGGCCGGCTTGAACAAGCACTAAAGGTCTGAAAGAAACCTTCCAATAAAAGCATGCGTTGTGTAGGGCATCTGCAAAACTCCTTCATGAATTATCTTCCGCCTAGCATGCCATATCGCCCAAAGGGTAGTGATCAGTGTAGTAAAATCCTCCAGTGGCAATGAATCGCTCATGGCGAATAACCAGCCCTTGGCATTATCGTCTCTGTTCACGCACATATGTTGCACTAGCTCCTCGCTCGATAGCGCTAATACGCTTCTAGACATTGTGCATTCTAAAAGCAAGTGCCTCCAGCTATCATCAGCTCCACACACCGCACACACATGTGTAGGAGACATATTCCGATGGTGGAGAACGTCGCTCGTGGGAAGTGAGTGCTGCGCGAGTCTCCAATTAAATACCTTCAACTTCGATGGTACCTCGAGTCTCCATACTGATGACCATCCTCGGCACACAAAGTCGCTGTTTGATGATATATTGTATACTGTTATATCTGGGACACGAGCTTGTATATATGGGCTGTTGGGCCGGGGCGATCGAGGAGGACCATTGGCTGGCCGCTGGCGTTTGCGACTTCCGAGTGGAGAAGAGAGCAGCACCGAGCAAAGTCGAGCAAAATGCTGTTTATGCGCATTGTATGATCTGACACTAAAGATGATTTCTTTTTTAAAAAACGATTAGATCTCTCGTAAAAATTCACTGAAACAATACATAATAAAAATTACATAGAAATTTTGAGATCACCGAACGGCCACTACTATCGATAGAACGAGCAGCGGACGCTCCCCCACCCGGAGCCGGCATGACTTTGTCGATGACAGTCATGAAGTTTTCGTACACATGCCCCTAAGGACCAGCGCCCTGGAGCCGCAGTTGTCGCCATTGAACCCTAGTATAGATCAGAAACACCTGACGTCAAATCTCGCCATATGACGAGAAATCGTAACCTCACTGCCCCAAGAAGACGGCAGAAATCTTCATCGACTATGTGCAGACAAACAAACTCAAGGAGGATTATAGCCCGGAAGAAAAAGCACCGCCATCTGCTCGAGCGTCACGACTACAAGGACTAAGAAAAAATTCCTAACCTAAACTACTAACCGAAGTCACCGGGATTCCTCTCCCCGCCATCAGCCACTGGAGCGGTAGGCTGAAGGGAGGCAGATCCTCGGGCTCGCCAGTGAAGGCTGAAGAGAAGAGTTTGCCCTACTTGCCTAGGGTTAGGGGAGGAAACAAGAGAATATGCTAGGGTTGGGGAGGCCTCGTCCCGTTGACTTGACTAATTTGCCATGCTCTATATACCAAAGATGTTTTCGTAAATATAGAGTACCTTTTTTTCTTGTGAAAATAAATACAGTGTACCATGATAGCAACTTCTTACGAACGTGTTGTTCACAATAAAAGCTAGCCAGTGCTACCTGTAAAAATCTTTGTTAAAAACTACTGTATGTCCACATCGAGAAGATGACATGAGGTTTTCCCCGCCAAAATAGAAGAAGACGATGACGCAAGGTTAGGTTGCGATTAGCTTTTTTTTAAGCATCAGTACAGACACAAACGCTCATATACACGCGCATACACTCATCTCTATGAACGCACACACGCACACCCTACCCCTATGAGCACCTCCGAGAGACTGAGCCGGCATATCATCTTGAGATTTACGAAGTCACCGTAAGCGCCTCGTTGTCGACGGGAACGTCTCCTCCCACTGAAAGCGCATCGCCGGAAATCCTGAAATAAATTCAAGAATAATGCGAGCACCAGGATTTGAACCCTGGTGGGTTAGAGATACCACTGTCCACCTAACCATCTCAACCACGGGTTGCGATTAGCTGGGCCGGGCATCTGTGCATGCAACACCAGACAATCTAGTCTAGGTAGGTAGGTAGGGACACCAGCCACGGTACAACGTTAACGCGTTGGTCCAAGTGGCACCAGCAGGCGCACACCGACACACATCAGGCGGGAGTAGTAAGAACGGGAGGCGAAATGAGGGGGATTTGATTTGATCTTTCAGTGAAGGGAGACCAAAGATATTTGATTTGATTCGATATATGGCACATGTCGCACGACGAAGCGCAACCCGGCCGTCGAATCTCTCACAGCTGCCAAGTCAAAGTCAATGAGATTGCATATCTTACGCAACTACACGTACGTGGAGCGTACATGATTGTATACATACAAACAACAGCGACTTGTCTCACAGTAATACACGGAGAGCGTACGTCCAGATGCCATGCATCGCTCATTCGACGATCGTGCCTACCACGTACGTACGTTGCGTATAATGCATGCGTACGTGCATGCATCGACGATCCATCGGGAACGTGCGTGCGCTCCAACTATGGCCCTGACTAAAATGCACTCATGACACCGACGGCGCGCGCTACACCAACTTCGTCCTTCATAAAAAAGTTGATCCATCTGCTCCTTTTCCTTTCATTCCTTTTGTGGTGTTTTGCTCTTTTCGTTTGGACGATCATGCCGCGAAAAAAGCTTTCTTTTCACATGCTACCTCCGGTCGGGCATACAGACACACACCACCCTGATTTCTCAGTTAAATCGGTGGCTAAGGTTTGATTCAAAATACGTGGAGGACCTATATACCACACGGGAGGGAGGGGTACATCTACGGCCAAAGGATAAGTGGTAGTACCATTTATTTATTTATTGCAGGGATTTTTTATTAATAATTATTAGTTAATTTTAATCACGAAGCATGCTTAATACTAAGCTTACATCAAGGTCCGTAGAGTAGTCCGGATGTGATTTCTCTCATAAACTGAAGACAAAAATGAGGAAGATTTGCGGGAGTCCGGACCGATCCCAAGCCCGTTTCTGATCGCCCTTGCCCACCAATAAATCCCTCATCCCTTCCATGCACTCCCGCCCCGCGCCAGCTGCTCGCATTCATGTCGCTGTAGAGCACGGCGGTCCACATTGAGGACGGCTCAAGGCGGACGCGATCTCTCACTGCCTCCTCCATTGAAGTGGCGCGCCGGCCGAGGGCGCCGCCCGCTGCACGCTCGGCTGAACACTCATCCTGGCCGCATTCATAAGCCCCCATTAACCCCTTGTGGAAACCGAGAAACCTACTCCGGCTAGACGTCCGTTCAGGAGCGGGCCAACATTAAACGCAATGTCGGCCGAGCCCCTTCCATCCGCCCTCTATTTAAACAATGGCACACACCAACCAAGAATCATACCCATCTGCCGCTCTCCCGATCTCCCCCTTAACCATTTTCTCCACCATTTCGGTGGCATCCGACGGGCAGAAAGAGCAGTTCTCCGGCATAAAAGCCGGTATGGTGGCCCGCCGAGCCCGGTGGATACGAGCGAGGCAGCTTGCTACGGCTCCATCTCCCTGATAACCCACAAGTATAGGGGATCGCAACATCTTTCGAGGGTAAAGTATTCAACCCATATTTATTGATTCGACACAAGGGGAGCCAAAGAATATTCTCAATTATTAGCAGCTGAGTTGTTAATTCAACCACATCTGGAAACTTAGTATCTGCAACAAAGTGTTTAGTAGCAAAGTAATATGGTAGTGATGGTAATGATAACAAAAAAGTAATGAAAGCAAAGTAATATTTTTGGTATTTTGTAGTGATTGTAACAATAGCAACGGGAAAGTAAATAAGCGTAAACCAGTATATGGAAAGCTCGTAGGCATCGGATCAATGATGGATAATTATGCCAGATGCGATTCATCATGTAACAGTCATAACATAGGGTGACACAGAACTAGCTCTAATTCGTCAATGTAATGTAGGCATGTATTCCGAATATAGTCATACATGCTTATGGAAAAGAACTTGCATGACATCTTTTGTCCTACCTTCTCGTGGCAGTGGGGTCCTAATGGAAACTAAAGGATATTAAGGCCTCCTTTTAATAAAGAACCGGAACAAAGCATTAGCACATAGTGGATACATGAACTTCTCAAATTACGGTCATCACCAATAAGTATCCCGATTATTGTCACTTCGGGGTTAACGGATCATAACACATAATAGGTGACTATAGACTTGCAAGATCGGATCAAGAACTCTCATATATTGATGAAAACATAATAGGTTCAGATCTGAAATCATGACACTCGGGCCCTAGTGACAACCATTAAGCATAGCAAAATCATAGCAACATCAATCTCAGAACATAGTGGATATTAGAGATCAAACCCTAACAAAACTAACTCGATTACATGATAATTCTCATCCAACCCATCACCGTCCAGCAAGCCTACGATGGAATTACTCACGCACGGCGGTGAGCATCATGAAATTGGTGATGGAGGATGGTTGATGATGACGACAGCGACGAATCCCCCTCTTTGGAGCCCCGAAAGGACTCCAGATCAGCCCTCCCGAGAGGTTTTAGGGCTTGGCGGCGGCTCCGTGTCGTAAAACGCGATGATTTCTTCTTTCTTATTTTTTCTCCCTGAAAGCAGTTATATAGAGTTGGAGTTGGAGTCGGGGGGTCTCCAGGGGGCCCGCGAGGTAGGGGGCGCGGCCCCCACCCTCGTGAGAAGGGTGTGGGCCCCCTCGTCTTCATCTTTGGCAAGGATTTTTTTATTATTTATTGTAAGATATTCCGTGGAGTTTTAGGTCATTCCGAGAACTTTTGTTTTCTGCACATAAAACAACATCATGGCAATTCTACTGAAAACAGCATCAGTCCGGGTTAGTTCCATTCAAATCATACAAGTTAGAGTTCAAAACAAGGGAAAAAGTGTTTGGAAAAGTAGATACGATGGAGACGTATCAACTCCCCCAAAGCTTAAACCCTTGCTTGTCCTCAAGCAATTCAGTTGACAAACTAAAAGAAATAAAGAAAAACTTTTACAAACTCTGTTTGCTCTTATTGTTATAATATGTCAAGCTAGCATTCAAGTTTTCAGCAAAGATTATAACTAACCACATTTGCAATAATTCTCAGGTCTCATGATTACCCATATCAATAGCATAATCAACTAGCAAGCCATAATAATAAATCTCGGATGACAATACTTTCTCAAAACAATCATAATATGATATAACAAGATGGTATCTCGCTAGCCCTTTCTGAGACCGCAAAACATAAATGCAGAGCACCTTTAAAGATCAAGAACTGACTAGACATTGTAATTTATGGTAAAAGAGATCCAATCATAGTCACACCCAATATTAATTAACAACAATGAATGCAAATGACAGCTGCGCTCTTCAGCTTGTGCTTTTTAATAAGAGGATGATACCTCAACATAAAAGTAAATAGATAGGCCCTTCGCAGAGGGAAGCAGGGATTTGTAGAGGTGCCAGAGCTCGGTTTTGAAATAGAGGTGAACAACATTTTGATCGGTATACTTTGATTGTCAACATAACAACCAAGAGATAGCGATATCTTCCATGCTACACACATTATAGGCGGTTTCCAAACAGAATGATAAAATTTATACTCTCCCTCCACCAACAAACATCAATTCATGGCTTGCTCGAAACAACGAGTGCCTCCAACATACATCAGGTCCCAGGAGGAGTTTTGTTTGCAATTATTTTGATTTAGTTTGCATAAAGCATGGGACTGGGCATCCCGGTGACCAGCCATTTATCTCATGAGTGAGGAGCGGAGTCCACTCCTCTTGAGAATAACCCGCCTAACATGGAAGATACAGACAGCCCTAGTTGATACATGAGCTATTCGAGCATACAAAACAGGATGATTATTTGAAGGTTTAGAGTTTGGCACATACAAATTTACTTGAAACGGCAGGTAGATACCGCATATAGGAAGATATAGTGGACTCATCTGGAATAACTTTGGGGTTTAAGGAGTTTGGATGCACAAGCAGTATTCCCGCTTAGTACAGGTGAAGGCTAGCAAAAGACTGGGAATCGACCAACTAGAGAGCGACAACAGCCATGTACATGCATTAAAATTAATAAACATTGGATGCAAGCATGAGTAGGATATAATCCACCATGAACATAAATATCGTGAAGGCTATGTTGATTTTTTTCAACTACATGCGTAAACATGTGCCAAGTCAAGTCACTTAAATCATTCAAAGGAGGATACCACCCTATCATACCACATCATAACCATTTTAATAGCATGTTGGCATGTAAGGTAAACCATTATAACTCATAGCTAATCAAGCATGGCACAAGCAACTATGATCTCTAATTGTCATTGCAAACATGTTTATTCATAACAAGCTGAATCAAGAACGATGAACTCATCATATTTACAAAAACAAAAAAGGTCGAGTTCGTACCGGGTTTTCTCATCTCAGTCAGTCCATCATATATCATCATAATTGCCTTTCACTTGCACGACCGAACGATGTGAATAATAATAAGAGTGCACGTGCATTGTACTAAACTGGAATCTGCGAGCATTCAATAAACAAGAGAAGACGAAGCAATATGGGCTCTTGGTTAAATCAACAATAAAGCATATAAGAGCCACTTCAACAATTTAATCATGGTCTTCTCCTACTGACCCCCAAAGAAAAGAAAAGAAATAAAACTATTTACACGGAAAAGCTCCCAACAAGCAAAATAAGAATAAGAAATATTTTTGGGTTTTCTTTTTAATCACTACTACAAGCATGGAAAGTAAATTAATTAAAAGCTACAACTATTTTTTTGGTTTTTCTTAAGGTTTATTAAACACACAAGAAGAAAGCATAAAAGGAAATAAACTAGCATGGATGATACAATGAAAAAGTATGAGCACCAACATTTAGCAATGAATGTGTGTGAACATAAATGTAATGTCGGTGGGAAATACGTACTCCCCAAGCTTAGGCTTTTGGCCTAAGTTGGTCTATGGCCATGGCTAGCCTGGCGGATATCAATAATAATTGTTGGGGTCGTACTGCGATGAGGAAGAAGAAGGCTCCGATTGCCACTGGCTGGCAATCATCTCCGGATCCCACTGATAGTTAGATTGTCGTGAAGGATCAATTTGTGGTTCTGGTTCTGGCTCCTCGGCTGGTGCAGGGTTCCGGTAGGCGTGGATAGACGTCAACGAAACAAGGTACGCGCCTACAGTCAAATCAAACAAAGCAGGAGCATGCAATGTAATAGTCTCAGGGTGATGTTTATTAAAAAACAATTGATATTTAAGCTCTCCTGCCCTATTCTTAATAATAAAATCATGTGCCACCATACTTTTATAATCTAGATAAACACGAGGCAACACTTTTTCTTCCTTCTCAGCATGCCTAATAGGTATGTTAAAATATGCAGCTAGGCGTGTAGCATAGATGCCTCCAAAGATGGGACCCTTAGTACGGTTCATACTTAACCGTCTAGCAATAATGCCGCCCATACTAAAAGTGTTATCACTGTATAAACCTTGGAGCAAAATAATAATATCAGGGATACTAAGGTTTTCACAGTTTCCACGACCAATTAAGCAACGACTAGCAAATAATGCAAAGTAACGTAAGACATGAAAATGTATGCTAGTGATTCGTGCATCGGAAACCTTCCTAGTTTCCCCTACAGTGATAGTATTAATAAGTCTCTCCACACATCATGATGTGGTTCTTCTGTCTTTCCCCCAAAAGGGACTAAACAAATCCGACAGAAATTATAAAGTGACATCTTCTTATGCTCATCATATAAATGAAACTCCACCGTAGGTGGTGAGTTCCTAGAATGAAAATGAAAGTTTTGCACAAAGGTATTTGTGAGTAAGAGATACTGATCGCATTGGTCGTGGAGGAAAGCGGTGAGGCCTGCATTATGAGCCAACTCATGAAAATCTTCATAAATCCCGGCTGCTCTTAAGAAATCCTCGGAAGGCCATTCACACGCCCGAACCTCCGTGATGCGCGGCAAATTATACTTAGGCTTCGGTGCCTTTTCCTTCGAGCTTTGGCTCGATGAGCCCCTCAATAATCTCCTCATCATTTTCTGAAAAATTCTGAAATTTTTAGTAACTTCAAAATAAAAGTAAACCAAACTCAATAATATTGATAGCAACTACTCCTACTAGTGCCTAGAGCCTATATCATGCATCAAAACTACTTTTGACCATATAAATTTGACATGCAAGCTCAAGAACAGGGTCACCTAAGCAGCAAAAATTTGCAATGAATAAAGCACTAGAACAAAAACTAATTGGACCAATGGAGGAGTCACATACCAAGGAACAATCTCCCCAAGCAGTTTTGTGAGAGGTGCTTTGAGCAAGGAGATCGAAAATGGCAGCAAAACGAGCTTGGACTCGGGTTTGAGCTGGTTTTTCATGTTTGGGGGATGAAGATGAAGTGTGTTGCTGAAAGAAGAAGTGGAGGAGGGCCACCGTGGGACCACGAGGTAGGGGGCGCACCCTAGGGGGGTGGGTGGGCGCGCCCTCCACCCTAGTGGCAAGGTGATTGGCCCCCCTGGTGTGTTCTTTGTTCCATAAATCCTCAAATATTCTATAAAAAATCATATTTAATTTTCAGGGCATTTGAAGAACTTTTATTTTAGAGGTATTTTTATGTTGCACGGATAATCAGATAACAGACAAAAAATCATTTATTTTTACTTCATTTCAACTAAATAACAGAAAGTATAGAGAGGGTACAGAAGGTTGTGCTTCTAGTTTCATCCATCTCATGCTCATCAAAAGAAGTCCACTAACAAGGTTGATCAAGTCTTGTTAACAAACTCGTTCCGATTAACATGAAACCGGAGAAATTTCGAGTAAAACTAGGTTACCTCAACGGGGATATGCACATCCCCAATAATAAGTATATCATATTTCTTCTTGACAGTAGGAAGAGGAAATTCAAAACCTCCAAATATAATCGATGGAATTTTTTCGATAGAATTGATACTATGAACTTGGGGTTGTTTCCTCGGAAAGTGTATCGTATGCTCATTACCATTAACATGAAAAGTGGCATTGCCTTTGTTGCAATCAATAACAGCCCCTGCAGTATTAAGAAAAGGTCTTCCAAGAATAATAGACATACTATCGTCCTCGGGAATATCAAGAATAACAAAGTCCGTTAAAATAGTAACGTTTGCAACCACAACAGGCACATCCTCGCAAATACCGACAGGTATAGCAGTTGATTTATCAGCCATTTGCAAAGATATTTCAGTAGGTGTCAACTTATTCAAATCAAGTCTACGATATAAAGAGAGAGGCATAACACTAACACCGGCTCCAAGATCACATAAAGCAGTTTTAACATAGTTTCTTTTAATGGAGCATGGTATAGTAGGTACTCCCGGATCCCCAATTTTCTTTGGTATTCCACCCTTAAAAGTATAATTAGCAAGCATGGTGGAAATTTCAGCTTTCGGTATCTTTGTTTTATTTGTAATAGTATCTTTCATGTACTTAGCATAAGGATTTGTTTTAAGCATATCAGTTAATCTCATACGCAAAAAGATAGGTCTAATCATTTCAGCAAAGCACTCAAAATCCTCATCATCCTTTTTCTTGGATGGTTTGGGAGAAAAAAGGCATGGGTTTCTGAACCCAAGGCTCTCTTTCTTTACCATGTTTCCTATCAACAAAGTTATCATTACTAGGTTGAGCATCATTACGAACATCATCATTAACATTTTCATTAGGTTCATGTTCATTACCATATTGAGTTTCAGTATCAGAAATAGAAATATCATTTGGATTATCAGGTGGTTCAGCGATAGGTTCACTAGAAATTTGCACAGTTCTATCATTTTTCTTTTTCTTCTTTTTAGAAGAATTAGGTGCATTAATATTATTTCTCTGAGAATCTTGCTCAATTCTCTTAGGGTGGCCTTCAGGATACAAAGGTTTCGGAGTCATTCTACCAGTTCTAGTAGCCACTTTAACAACATAATCATTTTTCTTACTATTTATATCATTGAGACATTCTTTTTAAGCTTTAAGTACTTGTTCTACTTGAGTGGTAACCATAGAAGCATGTTTGCTAACAAGTTTAAGTTTACCTCTAATATTAGCCATATAATCACCCAAGTATTTAATCATATCAGCATCTTGTTTTAATTGTCTACCAAAATAAGCATTGAAGTCTTCTTGCTTAAACATAAAATTATCAAACTCATCCAAGCATTGACTAGCAATTTTAGTAGGAGGGATTTCATCTTTATCATATCTATAGAGAGAATTTACCTTTACTACCTATGTCGGGTTATCGAGGTCTGGAGGTTCTTCAATAAATAAAGGATCAATATCATATGTTTCTTCAATAGGCGGTAAATTAAGACCATGTATTTCTTCAATAGAGGTAAATTCTTAACATCTTCAGCTTTAATACCTTTTTCTTTCATAGATTTCTTTGCCTCTTGCATATCTTCGGGACCGAGAAATAGAATACCTCTCTTCTTCGGAGTTGGTTTAAGAATAGGATCATTAATTGGAGCAGGAGCTGGCTCAGGAGGTGCCCAATTATTTTCATTTGTCAACATATTATTCAATAAGATTTCAGCTTCATCCGGTGTTCTTTCCCTGAAAAGAGAACCAACACAACTATCCAGGTAATCTCTGAAAGCATCGGTTAGTCCATTATAAAAGATATCAAGTATTTCATTTTTCTTAAGAGGATGATCAGGCAAAGCATTAAGTAACTTGAGAAGCCTCCCCCAAGCTTGTGGTAGACTCTCTTCTTTAATTTGCACAAAGTTGTATATTTCCTTTAAAGCAGCTTGTTTCTTACTAGTAAGCGTGCACGTGCAATGCACGTACAACCGTTAGAAGATGTTTCTTTGTTCATCTCTGTTAAGAGGCAATTGTTATATAAAATCAACAAAATTATACTTCTATAAACGAATGATAGATTTCAAGTAGTCGGTGTGTAGTAGAAAAAAATCTTTACGACTACGGTCACAAATAGGAAGATTTTCCATTATGTGGAATATTGGATGTTCATTTTTGGTACACAAATATGAGATATGACACAGGATAACATAAAACCATAATTCTCCCAGTCATTGACCCATCTTATCATTTTCTATGTGCACAGTCAAGATGCTCTTGACATGTTAATCTTTGGTTTATTCTTCACAAAAATATCTCAACACTAAAATTCACAAGCTAAACTTGAGAAGCAACATGCACAATCGTTCTCCAAAGTAAAAGAAATTTGATATGAAGATAAATCATAACTGCATAGCATGTAAAAGAAATTTGATATGAAGAGTTAGCACAAGAGAAACAAGGTTGTATAACAAATTAGTAGGATCCAAGGTCAGGCAAAAATAAATATGTTTAGTTGGAACGATGCAGAGGACGGAAAAACAATCTTCCACTATCTTAAAAAAAGTTAAGCATATGAAGTGACCAAGATGAAATTTTGTAACCATGACCGTTGCTGAAATCTCTAGTCATTAGAAACTTCACAAATTTCATGCCTACAACAACTCTTTGCCTTACCTTCATCAATCACAGAAATATATACAAACAATGAAAACATGATTAATGTTTTCCACCTTAGCCAGGTCAGAAGGGACCACTGGGTTAGAAAAGCACGGGGCTTCATCATTCTTCTGCCCTAACTGTGATCATTTTTGTAGATCATGGTCGAGCTCTCTAAAGTCAATTTTGCTATGTCCCTTTTTTTTCTTCTTTGATCCTTGGATTGATAATAATCTGGGAAACAAATATATGAGTATTTTGAGTGCATCCTGGGAGCATAGCGGTCAACCGTAGAACATATGATGCATAGACAAACATCAAAATAGTTGACCTTCATGGTTGATACACAGGTAAGTTTGTACAGGTAGAAAATCATCCAGAAATGTCAACCTCATTAGTGAAATCCTGGGGAAAAAATGCACGACATGAGCCATCATGTATCATGAAAATCAAAGAATCATGATGTGTTGTGCCTATATGGTCACATTGACAACAGAGCACAATTTAGCTGCTTGAGCTAAAGGATTGCGAAGTCCTGAACATGTTGACAGAAAATATCATGCATCATACCAAAGATAAAGTGAGGAATGAGGGTGACAGACAACAACTCATCAATTATTTCCTGGCATCCTCTATGTTAGACCCGTGCATGCTGAATGAAACAAATCACAATCTCCTAGATATGATCGCTAACACAAATAAATGAAACTGGAGTAGATCAAAGAAGAGAAAATTATAATTCTGCACCATGATCTTGTGGTAACACCACTAAAAAACTAATTAACAGAGGAGAGAGGGAAACAGTACCATACGGTACATATCAAATTATCCTGAGAAAACATTCGCATGTCCATCTGCAGTTAAAATAAAAGTTTACATGGTCAGACTGTAAAATGCTGATGGCAGATATCAAACTTGACCACCTCATCTAATAAGTTCAGACTTACTGTGTCTACACTTTGGTAGCAAAAGTATATTTCGCATTCATGGTAGCAAAAGCCTCAAGTAAAAGGCAAAATTAGTATACCATGGTTCAAAAAAGGCGAAATTAGCAAGATAGAATAAAGTAAAAAAGGAAAATTAGTGATAGAAATTATCATACTTCTCCAAAATTCAGTGGAAGGTGGTGCACTGGGATCCATACGTGTTCAGAGCCAAGGGCATTTTCAAAAAGCAGTTTTTTAGTATGCTAATTTAAGACACACGTACTCATTTATTCTTCTAGACTACTCACAACCTTATACAAAAGGAAGCGACAAACTACATATACAATGTGAAAAAATAGAAATTTATAAGAGCACACATTTAGTGATGCCGTTTTTGTCCTTTCATAAAAGATTACTATTAAATTGGAAGGGCATTTTATCTATATGGTTCCGTAGAGTTAGGATCACACGAACAATAATGAGACACAATAATGACAAGGCATGGAAGACCAAAACAAATATTGCAGTTTAACAAAAAAGAACGAAGCAATCCGCTAACTTTTATGGACAGGGAACAACAAAATGAAAACAAGATAAGCACTTGGTGCTGTTATCATATATCAAACCTGTGTTATCCCTCCAAGACATCTCTGTACACAATGTGGTGCTTTTACCCGTTTGATCTATTTATTTATTTGGCTTTGCCAGAACCCGAGTTGTCTGCCTTGAAACACCCCTTGATAGTGCAACATAGAGCTGGCCGTGCGAGAATACATGCTCCGGAAGGTAAATGCCAACAGTTGGGATGGTTTGCCCCTGGGCTTTGTTTATGGTCATTGCAAAACTCAAACGAATAGGGAATTGCTTCGTCTTCAACTTGAAAGGAAGTGAAATATCCTCCGAGGGTGCTATCGGGATCCTAGGGATGAACACTCTCTTTCCAGCATGTTGTCCACCAACAATCTCGGTGTCGATTGCGTTATTTTGGAAAGCTCTAATCATCAATCTCGTTCCATTGCAAAGTCTGTTATTAGGATCAAGATTCCAGAGTAGAATGACAAGACAGTTGACTTTTACCTTTAAAATATGGGGAGGTAAGCCATTCGGAGTGAGGTTGTTCAAATAGTCAATTGGGTAGTTATTGCGTGTATCATCATCGATGGAATCAAAGCTATAGTATACCTTATCTTGGCCGGGGAACCTGTCAATCATCTTTGCATTTAGGTCGTCCACGTGCTCATTCTTGGTAGAAATAATAGCATGTGTGCTCATGTAGGCACCGGATGAAGCGTTCTCATGAAGAGATGGGAACACATGTTCAATAAGCTTCATGACGGGTGCGTCACCAGGTGTGTAACCAATCACAATTTCATCAGGCAGACGCACATAATCATCACCGATCGTCTCCTCCATTCCATTGCCAATTCTCAAGAGGTATTTAGAGAACCACGGGTCAGTCTGTGCTCTCATGTTACGTGTGAGGCGTATTATTCTAATTTTCTCTCATAGATATGATCTTTGGAGAGTGACGTCAGTGATCTGTGCTCTTGTCCCACGCAGGACCACGGGAAGGACCTGCCTAAAATCCCCTCCAAACACCACAACCTTACCACTAAATGGCATAGCACATCCCATGATATCCTGGAGTGACCTATCCAGTGCCTCAACTGCTCGACGCTTCGTCATGGCAACCTCATCCCAGATTATGAGAGATGCTCTCCGAAGCAACTCTGCAGTACCACTCTGCTTGGTGAAGCTGCATATGTTATTATCCATGAGCTTAAATGGAATTTTGAACCTGGAGTGGGCAGTACGTCCACTGGGCATGATTGATGCGGCTATTCCGGATGTCGCAGCTGCAATAGCTATTTTAACCAATGAACGCACTTTAGCAAGAAGCGCCTTGTAGAGATAAGTCTTCCCCGTGCCACCAGGACCATCAACAAAGAAAACATGTTTCCTGTTGTTCACCACGTGATCCAAGATTTCCTCAAACCCAGCTCTCTGCTCAATGTTCAGGGATGTATACAGATCCAGATGCTCTTGATCCACACCGTCTGACAACTCCTCTTGAACTTCCCTTAGGACATCGCCGGAACCATCACCGGTCTCAACCAGCTCCGGAAGGTCATAGCTTTTAATATCTTTGCCCATAGAATGAACCAAATCCCGGATGTCTCTAAGGACCATCTGTTCCAGTTCAGCCTGGTTGGATTGGGTATGACGGTAATCCTCAGACATTGACTCCAAATGCTTCTCCCACAATGCACGGATGTTGGTCGCCTCGCAATACACAAGAATAGTTGCAAAAAGCGTTCTTAGAGCATATGGCATCTGGAAAGTAGCAGACTCAGTCAAGCAGTCGTCAAGAGATTTGTCAGTCTCTATTAGGCCCATGAGCTCACATGCTTCCCTGAAGGTCGAGCAAAGCCATCCATTTATGGTTCTCAAATCCTCATATGAAGTGGCACCTCTTATATGATTTAGAAGCACTCTTAGGAAGTACCTCTCACCATCAGCAGGGTGTGCATAAACAATCCTTCCAACTTGTCCCCAACCCCTTTGGCTTCTTTTCTGCCACTTTTTCTTACCTTTAATCCATCAACAGATGCATCCTTCTTGTGTGCTCGGGCCATGCGCCGCTTCTGGTTGTACTCCGCTCTCTTCTCATCGGACATTCGTGCATACCAATTTTTACCACTTTTTGGTTTTTCACCATCTTGATTAACAACTGAGTTGGTTATGTTGCTCAATGGAGATCGTGGCACATCGAGTGATAAAGAAGAATGTGCCTGGTTTGCAGTCTCATGAGTAGGTGTATTCGTCGGATCTTTAAATGGGGAACGATCCCCTGATCGTAACGCATGCGGACGATGATTCCTCATCTGTGGCATGTTAAAAAAATGGGGAACATCCTACATCAGTAGGATGACAAAAACGATGCTACAAAGGCATATTATAAGTTGTTATGCAGATTTGTCATGCAATATTCATGGATGTTGATGATGCGGCTATTCCGGATGTCGCAGTTGCAATAGCTATTTTCCCCAATGAACACACTTTAGCAAGAAGCGCCTTGTAGAGATAAGTCTTCCCCGTGCCACCAGGACCATCAACAAAGAAAACATGTTTCCTGTTGTTCACCACGTGATCCAAGATTTCCTCAAACCCAGCTCTCTGCTCAATGTTCAGGGATGTATATAGATCCAGATGCTCTTGATCCACACCGTCTAACAACTCCTCTTGAACTTCCCTTAGGACGTCACCGGAACCATCACCGGTCTCAACCAGCTCCAGAAGGCCATAGCTTTTAATATCTTTGCCCATCAAATGAACCAAATCCCGGATGTCTCTAAGGACCATCTGTTCCAGTTCAGCCTGGTTGGACTGGGTACGACGATAATCCTCAGACATTGACTCCAAATGCTTCTCCCACAATGCACGGATGTTGGTCGCCTCGCAATACACAAGAATAGTTGCAAAAAACCTTCTTAGAGCATATGGCATCTGGAAAGTAGCAGACTCAGTCAAGCAGTCGTCAAGAGATTTGTCAGTCTCTATTAGGCCCATGAGCTCACATACTTCCCTGAAGGTCGAGCAAAGCCATCCATTTACGGTTCTCAAATCCTCATATGAAGTGGCACCTCTTATATGATTTAGAAGCACTCTTAGGAAGTACCTCTCACCATCAGCAGGGTGTGCATAAACAATCCTTCCAACTTGTCCCCAACCCCTTTGGCTTCTTTTCTGCCACTTTTTCTTACCTTTAATCCATCAACAGATGCAACCTTCTTGTGTGCTCGGGCCATGCGCCGCTTCTGGTTGTACTCCGCTCTCTTCTCATCGGACATTCGTGCATACCAATTTTTACCACTTTTTGGTTTTTCACCATCTTGATTAACAACTGAGTTGGTTATGTTGCTCAATGGAGTTCGTGGCACATTGAGTGATGAAGAAGAATGTGTCTGGTTTGCAGTCTCATGAGTAGGTGTATTCGTCGGATCTTTAAATGGGGAACGATCCCCTGATCGTAACGCATGCGGACGATGATTCCTCATCTGTGGCATGTTAAAAAAATGGGGAACATCCTACATCAGTAGGATGACAAAAACGATGCTACAGAGGCATATTATGAGTTGTTATGCAGATTTGTCATGCAATATTCATGCAATTTTGAGAAGCTCAATTCTTAAATGTTGCGAACAAAGTAAGCACAAACTCAAGTAAATATGAATATGTGACGAAAAGGACCTTAGATGTTGTAGATGCCGATGAGTGCCAATGTTCTGAACTTGTAGAAATAAAGTATGCGTTGTTAGGAGGAGGCAAAAAAAGAAGATATAAATTATTCTTAGTGAGATTGCCTAAATGCCGTATATCATTGGAGAACCTGGACTGTTGGTTTTCTGCATGCTGTCTACAGAGGTATATTATGAGTTGTTATGCAGATTTGTCATGCAATATTCGTTCAATATTGAGAAGCTCAATTCTGCACATCATCGGGGAACCTGGACCTGAGTAAGCATCTTCAGAACATATATCAAATGAAAGGCATGGGAAATTTTAAAAATTTAAAACAATACAATGATAGGCGTGGGAAATTTACTTTTCTTACAGAGCAGGCATTTAAAAAAATTCATGTACATTTAGAACCAATGATGGTATTTTCTTTTTATCTACGAATGAGCGATCTGATGATGTAGCTTGTAGCATCACTGAAAGTCTATCCAAAAAATGGAGGAACAATAATGAACAAACCAACAAACATCATGTGCTTCTGAAGGGTTATACGTGTGCAGCTATACTTATTCCGGAGGTGCATTTGGCAAGGTGTCTAGGGAGCCAGCTGTAGTAGCAAGTCTATAAGCAGGACCAAAAAGAATTTGTGCCTGATTGGTTATGAATCTGCGAGGAAAAGATGAGTTGGGTTTTTATGTTTCCTGATAGTTTTCCAACCTGGATTAATAGTGGAGTTATCGGAGACACTAAAAATTGATGCAATTAAAGGGAAACTATGACATAGTTCTGGATAAAAACATATGATAGGGGCAAGCTTAGTTCAATCCATAAGGATCATTCATCGAACAACAAATCCAAGTTAAAATACAATGATAGGCTCTGTAGCGGAGGTGGATACAAATTAAGGTTAAATTGCAACGATAGTCTATAACAATAAAAAAAGAAAAGGATCAAAGAAACAAATATGAGACTGATTGAATGCCAACCATCCTCGATACGCCTTTCAAATTATTCACAAAACAAAATTATTCAACAAAATGATTCTAAGAAAATCAAGAAATCAATATAGCTTCTGAATATGCACGACCATGGTTTCAATAGAGAACATATATTGTTAACCTATTATGCTATTTGGATGCATCAGAATTCTTCTGAACAGAAGTTAGAGTAGTACATGTCTGTGTTCCAATTCAGCTCATTTAAAAAAGAAAAAGGCCAAGGTGCGACGGGGGCGACCTACTACGAAGGGCGTGGGGCGAAGGAGGCTCCGGCTCCAGGGGCGAACTGCGGACAAGGGACCGCGGCCAAGGGCGGTGGCGACCCGCGGCGGCGTGACCTGCGGCGGGTGCTGGCGGCTCCGACGCGACCCGCAGCGGATCCAGCTTTGGGCGGGTTCGTCGGCGTCGTCGGTGCGACCTGCGGCGGCTCCAGACCGGCGGCGGCTCGGC
>NC_041390.1:33911065-33959108 GCF_002162155.2 Triticum dicoccoides | reverse complement strand
GGCGGCTCGGCGAAGGGCGCGGGGCAGGGCGGCTCCGGCGGTGACCTGCGGCGGCTCGGGGAAGGGCGCGGGCTCCGGTGGCTCTGGCGGCGACCTGGCGCGGGGCGGCGAATGGCGCGGGAGGAGGGGACGAGAGGTCGTGGGCGAGAGGGGGTCGTGCGGGTCGTGCGGACGGTTTGGTTTTGTTTTTTAACAGCGAGGAGGGCTGGATTAACGATAGATGGTTTGTTGCCTTACTGCCTGGCTTGCAGCGTTAAACACTGAAGAATTAAGGACCATTAGATGTTGATGATGGATGGTTGTGATTGTCTGGTTCTCCGCCCTCTCTTCCTTTTATAGGGGTAGTAGACGAGCAGAGAAGTATTTAGTAGAGAAGTAGTAAATCATATCCTGGGGACCACGCACACAACCAGGATCAAGAGAATTAAACCATATCTTAGCATCACCCTTTAATGAGAACGGAAATATTTTAAGGATATAAAAGTAGCGAGATCTCTCATCATTAGTGAAAGGGTGGTTATATCATTTAATTTAGTAAGATGTGCCACACCAATTTCAGATTCATAGCCATGAAAAGGATCAGATTCAACCAAAGTAATTATATCAGGATCAACAGAGAATTCATAATTCTTATCAGCAACACAGATAGGTGAAGTAGCAAAAGCAGTGTCAGGTCTCATCCTAGCATTTGGGGATTGCTTATTCCATTTAGCTAATAACCTTTTGAGCTCATATCTATCTTTGCAAGCTAAAATAGCTAAAGAAGCTTCTTGATCAAATAAATAACCCTCAGGAATAACAAGTGATTCTTCATCATCACTTTCATCTTCATAATCAGATTCAATATTTTCAATCTCTCTAGCCCTAGCAAGTCGTTCCTCGAGAAAATCACTAAGTGGCATAGTAGTATCAAACATAGAGGTAGTTTCATCAATAATATGCAACATATCAGAACAAATAGCAGAAGCAGGTGTAGGTGTCGCAAGCTTACTCATAACAGAAGGTGAATCAAGTGCAGAGCTAGATGGCAGTTCCTTACCTCTCCTCATAGTTGAGGGATAGATCTTGGTTTTTTGATCTCTCAAGTTCTTCATAATGATAAGCAGATATAAATCCCAAGTGACTCAAAGAATAGAGCTATGCTCCCCGGCAACGACGCTAGAAATTAGTCTTGATAAACCACAAGTATAGGGGATCGCAACAGCTTTTGAGGGTAGAGTATTCAACCCAAATTTGTTGATTCGACACAAGGGGAGCCAAAGAATATTCTCAAGTATTAGCAGCTGAGTTGTCAATTCAACCACACCTGAAAACTTAGTATCTGCAGCAAAGTGTTTAGTAGCAAAGCAATATGATAGTGATGGTAACGGTAACAAAAGAGTAATGAAAGCAAAGTAATATTTTTGGTATTTTGTAGTGATTGTAACAATAGCAACGGGAAAGTAAGTAAGCGTAAACCAGTATATGGAAAGCTCGTAGGCATCGGATCAATGATGGATAATTATGCCGGATGCGATTCATCATGTAACAGTCATTGTTGGAAATATGCCCTAGAGGCAATAATAAAATGATTATTATTATATTTCCTTGTTCATGATAATTGTCTATTATTCATGCTACAATTGTGTTATCCGGAAATCATAATACATGTGTGAATACATAGACCATAACATGTCCCTGTGAGCCTCTAGTTAACTAGCTCGTTGATTAACAGATAGTCATGGTTTCCTGACTATGAACATTGGATGTCATTGATAACGGGATCACATCATTAGGAGAATGATGTGATGGACAAGACCCAATCCTAAGCATAGCACAAGATCATGTAGTTCGTTTGCTAAAGCTTTTCCAATGTCAAGTATCATTTCCTTAGACCATGAGATCGTGTAACTCCCGGATGTCGTAGGAGTGCTTTGGGTGTACCAAACGTCACAACGTAACTGGGTGACTATAAAGGTATACTACAGGTATCCCCGAAAGTATCTGTTGGGTTGACACGGATCGAGACTGGGATTTGTCACTCCGTATGACGGAGAGGTATCTCTGGGCCCACTCGGTAATGCATCATCATAATGAGCTCAATGTGACCAACTGTTTGGTCACGGGATCATGCATTACGGTACGAGTAAAGTGACTTGCCGGTAACGAGATTGAACGAGGTATTGGGATACCGACGATCGAATCTCGGGCAAGTAACGTACCGATTGACAAAGGGAATTGTATACGGGATTACTTGAATCCTCGACATCGTGGTTCATCCGATGAGATCATCGAGGAGCATGTGGGAGCCAACATGGGTATCCAGATCCCGCTGTTGGTTATTGACCGGAGAGTCGTCTCGGTCATGTCTGCGTGTCTCCCGAACCCGTAGGGTCTACACACTTAAGGTTCGGTGACGCTAGGGTTGTAGAGATATTAGTATGCAGTAACCTGAAAGTTGTTCGGAGTCCCGGATGAGATCCCGGACGTCACGAGGAGTTCCGGAATGGTCCGGAGGTGAAGAATTGTATATAGGAAGTCCAGTTTCGGCCACCGGGAAAGTTTCGGGGTCACCGGTATTGTACCGGGACCACCGGAAGGGTCCCGGGGGTCCACCAGGTGGGGCCACCTATCTCAGAGAGGCCCCATGGGTTGAAGTGGGAGGGGAACCGGCCCCTGGTGGGCTGGTGCGCCCCCCATGGGCCTCCCCCTGCACCTAGGGTTGGAAACCCTAGGGGTGGGGGGCGCCCCACCTGACTTGGGGGGCAAGTCCCCCCTTGGCCGGCGCCCCCCTTGGAGATGGGATCTCCTAGGGCCAGCGCCCCCTAGGGTCCCTATATATAGTGGAGGGAAGGGAGGGCAGCCGCAACCAAGTCCCTGGCGCCTCCCTCTCCCCTCGTAACACCTCTCCCTCTCGTTGGAGCTTGGCGAAGACCTGCCGAGATCACCGCTCCTTCAACCACCACGCCGTTGTGCTGCTGGATCTCCATCAACCTCTCCTTCCACTTGCTGGATCAAGAAGGAGGAGACGTCTTCCCCAACCGTACGTGTGTTGAACGCGGAGGTGCCATCCGTTCGGCGCTCGGTCATCGGTTATTTGAATCACGACGAGTACGACTCCATCAACCCCGTTCTCTTGAACGCTTCCGCTCGCGATCTACAAGGGTATGTAGATGCACTCCCCTCTCCCTCGTTGCTAGATGACTCCATATATTGATCTTGGTGATGCGTAGAAAATTTTAAAATTCTGCTACGTTCCCCAACAGTGGCATCATGAGCTAGGTCTATGCGTAGTTTCTATGCACGAGTAGAACACAAGTTGTTGTGGGCGTTGATTTTGTCAAGTTACTTGCCGTTACTAGTATTATCTTGATTCGGCGGCATCGTGGGATGAAGCGGCCCGGACCGACCTTACACGTACGCTTACGTGAGACAGGTTCCACCGACTGACATGCACTAGTTGTATAAGATGGCTAGCGGGTGTCTGTCTCTCCCACTTTAGTCGGATCAGATTCGATGAAAAGGGTCCTTATGAAGGGTAAATAGAAATTGGCATATCACGTTGTGGTTTTGGCGTAGGTAAGAAACGTTCTTTCTAAGAAACCTATAGCAGCCACGTAAAAAATTTGCAACAACAATTAGAGGACGTCTAACTTGTTTTTGCAGCATGTGTCATGTGATGTGATATGGCCAAAAGGATGTGATGAATGATATATGTGATGTATGAGATTGATCATGTTCTTGTAATAGGAATCACGACTTGCATGTCGATGAGTATGAAAACCGGCAGGAGCCATAGGAGTTGTCTTAATTTATTTATGACATGCGTGTCAACATAAACGTCATGTAATTACTTTACTTTATTGCTAAACCGTTAGCCATAGTAGTAGAAGTAATAGATGACGAGACAACTTCATGAAGACACGATGATGGAGATCATGATGATGGAGATCATGGTGTCATGCCGGTGACGATGATGATCATGGCGCCCCGAAGATGGAGATCAAAAGGAGCAAAATGATATTGGCCATATCATGTCACTATTTGATTGCATGTAATGTTTATCATGTTTCACATCTTATTTGCTTAGAACAACGGTAGCTTAAATAAGATGATCCCTCACAATAATTTCAAGAAAGTGTTCCCCCTAACTGTGCACCGTTGCGAAGGTTCGTTGTTTCGAAGCACCACGTGATGATCGGGTGTGATAGATTCTAACGTTCGAATACAACGGGTGTAAGAGAGATTTACGCACGCAAGACACTTAGGTTGACTTGACGAGCCTAGCATGTACAGACATTGTAAGGTCATATTTATCCCTAAGTGTTTTGGTGATTGATGACAACGCATTTGCGGACTAATCGTGTGCCATGAGTTTTCCAGACTCTTCTCTGCTAGGCACAAGACGATTGGGTGCCCCTCGAAGACTGACGAAGACGGCGTCTTTTCTACGTTTCTTTTTGGTGGATTTGAGTCGTAGGAAAGCCGTACTATTAAGAGGGGGTCCGCGTTGGAAAGGTTTGGTTGGAATCATCACGTACACGTCTCCTTTTATCCCCTCCTTCTTCCTTGGAGCTTCCTCCGTTTTTCCTGCCTCCTTTGACTGGCTGCTGTTGTGGTTGTGGTAGTACTGCTCCTGGATCAACGGTAGTACCGTGGGCATCCACGGTAGTACCGCGCGGTGGCGCGGTAGTACCGCTGGTGCTCACGGTAGTACCGCTCCCCTGGAGCCGCACTACCGCTGCCCACCAGGCTAGTGCCGCCCCTTTTGCGGTAGTAGGAGCGGATGTAATTTTTTACATCCGCACCTGCCGCAGTAGTACCGCTTTCGCCGTGCGGTAGTACCGCGCTATGCGGTCAGGCAGTAGTACCGCCCCTCGGCAGTACTACTGTGTCGAGTTTTTGCTACTTCCATTTTTTTGCGGAAGTAGGCACGGAAGTTCCCCTTCCCCCTGGACGGGACTTTTGCCTTACGGTAGTACCACATTGGGGGCGCGGTAGTACCGCGCGTGCGGAAGTACCGCCCCCAGGTTGCGTCTGTTTCCCTGGCTGGGGTCGCGGCAGTACCGTGGGACGGTACGGTAGTACCGCACTGCCATGCGGTAGTACCGCTTGGTTGCAAGCAGTAGTACCGCGCGGCCTTGCGGTAGTACCGCTGGCCAGGCGCGGTAGTACCACTGGCCGCGGGCTGGTTGGTGGGTAACGGTTGGATCTTTTCCACACACTATATAAAGGGTCTCCTTCTTCCCCGTTGACTCACCTCTTCCACCATTAAATCTCCATTATTGCTCCAAGCTCCATTTTCGCCCGATCTCACTCCCTAGCCAACCAAACTTGTTGATTTGCTCGGGAGTGGTTGAGAAGGCCCCGATCTACACTTCTACCAAGAGATATTTGATTCCCCCTACTAATCCCTTGCGGATCTTGTTACTCTTGGGTGTTTGAGCATCCTAGACGGTTGAGGTCACCGCGAAGCCATAGTCCATTGTGGTGAAGCTTCGTGGTGTCGTTGGGAGCCTCCAATTGAGTTGTGGAGATTGCCCCAACCTCATTTGTAAAGGTTCGGTCGCCGCCTCCAAGGGCACCAATAGTGGAATCACGGCATCTCGCATTGTGTGAGGGCGTGAGGAGATTACGGTGGCCCTAGTAGCTTCTTGGGGAGCATTGTGCCTCCACACCGCTCCAACGGAGACGTACTTCCTCTCAAAGGGAAGGAACTTCGGCAACACATCCTCATCTCCACCGTCTCCACTCTTGGTTATCTCATGCCTTTACTTGTGTAGCTTATTTGTTTCATATATCTTGCTTGCTTGTGTTCCTATTCGTGTTGCATCATATAGGTTGCTCATCTAGTTGCATATCTAGACAACCTACTTTGATGCAAAGTTTAAATTGCTAAAGAAAAGCTAAAAATTGTTAGTTGCCTATTCACCCCCCTCTAGTCAACCATATCGATCCTTTCAATTGGTATCAGAGCCTCGTCTCTTTATTAAGGACTTTACCGTCCAAAGAGTATGGTTGATACCGTAGACGGTGCGGAGGAACACTCCGGTGTGAATCCTATCTCGTCTACGGGCGATGGGGGAACTTCGGTCTCTCATGAGGACTTCAATGTGGCCTTGGAGACATTGAAAACCTCCATGACGACCGAAGTTGAAAGCATGTTTACTAAATTTCTTGAGGGGCTTAAACTATCCACCGCACCGTTGAAAGTGGGTGATCCTGCCATCAAGGTGTCGGATGCTATCCCCGACAAGGGGGAAGCTAGTAGTGAAAAGGCTCCTTCTTCTAGTGGCAAGAATGGCACCGGCATCTTTGACCTTGTGGAACCACCACTTGTTTATGGTGGACCGGTTCCTTCCACTCATTTGAATCATGCCGGTCCTCCCCCTAAGATTGTGAAAAATGAGGATTTTGATTCTTGGGTTTACCGCTTTAAACGTCATTTAAATCATGTGAACACTAACCTTTGGAGAATCATTGAAGAAGGTTTCTATCCACATGATCCAAGCAACTTCACTCCTCGAGAAGCCGCGGACAATCAATTCAATGAGAATGCTATCTTCATCATTCAAGATACAATTCCACCCGAAGACCTACCTCATCATCGTCCCTTCGCCTTGGCCAAAGATGCATAGCATTGTGTCGTGTCTCTCTACCGGGGAAGCGCAAGCATTCAACGCTCCAACTATGAAGTGGTACAAGATGAGGCCGATGAGTTTGCAATGAAGGAAGATGAAGAACCTTGTGAGCTTTATCGGAGAGTAACCAAACTCGCGGTCTCACTACGAGATCACGGGAGCAAGGACACGGATAACAATTGGATCAAGCGCAAATTCCTCAAGGCAATGATGCCCTACCACAAGGCCATGTCTTCTGTCATTCATCAAAGACCGGACTTCCACACTTTGACCTCAAGCGAATGTTGGGGAACGTAGTAATTTCAAAAAAATTCCTACGCACACACAAGATCATGGTGATGCATAGCAACGAGAGGGGAGAGTGTGATCTACGTACCCTTGTAGACCGACAGCGGAAGCGTTAGCACAACGCGGTTGATGTAGTCGTACGTCTTCACGGCCCGACCGATCAAGCACCGAAACTACGGCACCTCCGAGTTCTAGCACACGTTCAGCTCGATGACGATCCCCGGACTCCGATCCAGCAAAGTGTCGGGGAAGAGTTCCGTCAGCATGACGGCGTGGTGACGATCTTGATGTACTACCGTCGCAGGGCTTCGCCTAAGCACCGCTACAATATTATCGAGGATTATGGTGGAAGGGGGCACCGCACACGGCTAAGAATATGATCACGTGGATCAACTTGTGTGTCTAGGGGTGCCCCCTGCCTCCGTATATAAAGGGACAAAGGGGGGTGCGGCTGGCCAGGAAGAGGGCGCGCCAGGAGGAGTCCTACTCCCACCGGGAGTAGGATTCCCCCCTTTCCTAGTTGGAATAGGATTCGGGAAGGGGGAAAGAGGAGAGAGAGAAGGAAGGGGGGGCCGCCCCCTCTCCTTGTCCTATTCGGACTAGGGGGGAGGGGCACACGGCCCAGCCCTGGCCACCTCTCCTCTCTTCCACTAAAGCCCACTAAGGCCCATATACCTCCCGGGGGTTTCCGGTAACCTCCCGGTACCCCGGTAAAATCCCGATTTCACCAGGAACACTTCCGATATCCAAATATAGGCTTCCAATATATCAATCTTTATGTCTCGACCATTTCGAGACTCCTCGTCATGTCCGGGATCACATCCGGGACTCTGAACAAACTTCGGTACATCAAAAAGCATAAACTCATAATATAACTGTCATCGAAACCTTAAGCGTGCGGACCCTACGGGTTCGAGAACAATGTAGACATGACCGAGACACGTCTCCGGTCAATAACCAATAGCGGAACCTGGATGCTCATATTGGCTCCCGCATATTCTACGAAGATCTTTATCGGTCAGATCGCATAACTACATACGTTGTTCCCTTTGTCATCGGTATGTTACTTGCCCGAGATTCGATTGTCGGTATCTCAATACCTAGTTCAATCTCGTTACCGGCAAGTCTCTTTACTCATTTCGTAATACATCATCTTGCAACTAACTCATTAGTTGTAATGCTTGCAAGGCTTATGTGATGTGCATTACCGAGAGGGCCCAGAGATACCTCTCCGACAATCGGAGTGACAAATCCTAATCTCGAAATATGCCAACCCAACATGTACCTTTGGAGACACCTGTAGAGCTCCTTTATAATCACCTAGTTACGTTGTGACGTTTGGTAGCACACAAAGTGTTCCTCCGGCAAACGGGAGTTGCATAATCTCATAGTCGTAGGAACATGTATAAGTCATGAAGAAAGCAATAGCAACATACTAAACGATCGGGTGCTAAGCTAATGGAATGGGTCATGTCAATCACATCATTCTCCTAATGATGTGATCCCATTAATCAAATGACAACACATGTCTATGGTTAGGAAACATAACCATCTTTGATTAATGAGCTAGTCAAGTAGAGGCATACTAGTGATGTTTGGTTTGTCTATGTATTCACACAAGTATTATGTTTCCGGTTAATACAATTCTAGCATGAATAATAAACATTTATCATGATATAAGGAAATAAATAATAACTTTATTATTGCCTCTAGGGCATATTTCCTTCAGTCTCCCACTTGCACTAG
This sequence comes from Triticum dicoccoides, assembly GCF_002162155.2. Taxonomy (NCBI): domain Eukaryota; kingdom Viridiplantae; phylum Streptophyta; class Magnoliopsida; order Poales; family Poaceae; genus Triticum; species Triticum dicoccoides. Next base: position 33,950,454 of record NC_041390.1, on the reverse strand, counting down.
AGTCAATAATCTAGTTCACATCACCATGTGATTCAACACTAATAGTTCACTTCACCATGTGATTAACATCCATAGTTCACATCGTCATGTGACCTATACCCAAAGGGTTTACTAGAGTCAATAATCTAGTTCACATCGTTTATGTGATTAACACCCAAAGAGTACTAAGGTGTGATCATGTTTTGCTTGTGAGATAATATTAGTCAACGGGTCTGTCACATACATATCCGTAAGTATTTTGCGAATTCTATGTCTACAATGCTCTGCATGGAGCTACTCTAGCTAATTGCTCCCACTTTCAATATGTATCTAGATCGAGACTTAGAGTCATCCAGATCTGTGTCAAAACTTGCATCGACGTAACTTTTTACGACGAACCGTTTTGTCACCTCCATAATTGAGAAATATTTCCTTATTCCACTAAGGATAATTTTGATCGCTGTCCAGTAATCTACTCTTAGATCACTATTGTACTCCCTTGCTTAACACAGTGTAGGGTATACAATAGATCTGGTACACAGCATGGCATACTTTATAGAACCTATGTCTGAGGCATAGGGAATGACTTTCATTCACTTTCTATCTTCTGCCATGGTCGGGCTTTGAGTCTTACTCAATTTCATACCTTGTAACACAGCCAAGAACTCTTTCTTTGACTGTTCCATTTTGAACTACTTCAAAATATTGTCAAGGTATGTACTCATTGAGAAAACTTATCAAGCGTCTTGATCTATCTCTATAGATTTTGATGCTTAATATGTAAGCAGCTTCACCGAGGTTTTCTTTGAAAAAATCCTTTTAAACACTCCTTTATGCTTTGCAGAATAATTCTACATTATTTCTGATCAAGAATATGTCATACACATATACTTATCAGAAATGCTGTAGTGCTCCCACTCACTTTCTTGTAAATACAGGCTTCACCGCAAGTCTGTATAAAACTATATGCTTTGATCAACTTATCAAAGCGTATATTCCAACTCCGAGATGCTTGCACCAGTCCATAGATGGATCGCTGGAGCTTGCATATTTTGTTAGCACCTTTAGGATTGACAAAAACCTTCTGGTTGCATCATATACAATTCTTCTTTAAATCCATTAAGGAATGTAGTTTTGTTTATCCATTTGCCAGATTTCATAAAAATGCGGCAATTGCTAACATGATTTGGACAGACTTAAGCATCGCTATGAGTGAGAAAATTTCATCATAGTAAACACCTTGAACTTTGTCAAAACCTTTTTCGACAAGTCTAGCTTTGTAGATAGTAACACTACTATCAGCGTCCGTCTTCCTCTTGAAGATCCATTTATTTTCTATGGCTTGCCGATCATCGGGCAAATCCATCAAAGTCCATACTTTGTTCTCATACATGGATCATATCTCAGATTTCATGGCCTCAAACCATTTCGCGGAATCTAGGCTCATCATCGCTTCCTCATAGTTCGCAAGTTCGTCATGGTCTAGTAACATGCCTTCCAGAATAGGATTACCGTACCACTCTGGTGCCGATCTCACTCTGGTTTACCTACGAGATTCGGTAGTAACTTGATCTGAAGTTACATGATCATCATCATTAGCTTCCTCACTAATTGGTGTAGTAGTCACAAGAACAGATTTCTGTGATGAACTACTTTCCAATAAGGGAGAAGGTACAATTACCTTATCAAGTTTTCTACTTTCCTCCTACTCACTTCTTTCGAGAGAAACTCCTTCTCTAGAAAGTTTCCGAATTTAGCAACAAAAAGTCTTGCCTTCGAATCTGTGATGGAAGGTATATCCAATAGTTTCCTTTGGATATCCTATGAAGACGCACTTCTCCGATTTAGGTTTGAGCTTATCACGTTGAAACTTTTTCACATAAGCATTGCAACCTCAAACTTTAAGAAACAACAGCTTAGGTTTCTTGCTAAACCATAGTTCATACGATGTCATCTCAAACGGATTTAGATGGTGCCCTATTTAACGTGAATGTAGCTGTCTCTAATGCATAACCCCAAAACAATAGTGGTAAATCTGTAAGAGACATCATAGATCGCACCATATCAAATAAAGTACGACTACGACGTTCGAACACACCATTACACTGTGGTGTTCCAGGTGGCATGAGTAGTGAAACTATTTCACATTGTTTTAACTGAAGACCAAACTCGTAATTCAAATACTCTTCTCCACGATCAGATCGTAGAAACTTTATTTTCTTGTTACGATGATTTTCCACTTCACTCTGAAATTCTTTGAACTTTTCAAATGTTTCAGACTTATGTTTCATCAAGTAGATATACTCACATCTGCTCAAATTATCTGTGAAGAACAGAAAATAATGATACCTGTCGCGAGCCTCAATATTCATCGGACCACATACATCAGTATGTATGATTTCCATCAAATCTGTTGCTCGCTCCATTGTTCCAAAGAACAGAGTCTTAGTCATCTTGCCCATGAGGCATGGTTCGCAAGCATCAACTGATTCATAATCAAGTGATTCAAAAAGCCCATCAGCATGGAGTTTCTTCATGCGCTTTACACCAATATGACCTAAACGGCAGTGCCACAAATAAGTTGCACTATCATTATTAACTTTGCATCTTTTGGTTTCAATATTATGATTATGTGTATCACTATGATCGAGATCCAGTGAACTATTTTCATTGGGTGTGTAACCATATAAGGTTTTATTCCTGTAAACAGAACAACAATTTATTCTCTTACTTAAATGAATAACCGTATTACAGTAAACAAGATCAAATCATATTCATGCTCAACGCAAACACCAAATAACACTTATTTAGGTTCAACACTAATCCCGAAATTATAGGGAGTGTGCGATGATGATCATATCAATCTTGGAACCACTTCCAACACACATCGTCACTTTACCCTTAACTAGTCTCTGTTTATTCTGCAACTCCCGTTTCGAGTTACTAATCTTAGCAACTGAACTAGTATCAAATACTGAGGGGTTGCTATAAACACTAGTAAAGTACACATCAATAACATGTATATCAAATATACTTATGTTCACTTTGCCATCCTTCTTATCCGCCAATCACTTGGGGTAGTTTCGCTTCCAGTGACCAGTCCCTTTGCAGTAGAAGCACTTAGTCTCAGGCTTAGGACCAGACTTGGGCTTCTTCACTTGAGTAGCAACTTGCTTGCTGTTCTTCTTGAAGTTCCCCTTCTTCCCTCTGCCCTTTTCTTGAAACTAGTGGTCTTGTCTACCATCAACACTTGATGTTTTTCTCGATTTCTACCTTCGTCAATTTCCGCATTACGAAGAGCTTGGGAATCGTTTCCGTTATCCCTTGCATATCATAGTTCAACACGAAGTTCTACTAACTTGGTGATGGTGACTAGAGAATTCTGTCAATCACTATCTTATCTGGAAGATTAACTCCCACTTGATTCAAGCGATTGTAGTACTCAGACAATCTGAGCACATGCTCACTAGTTGAGCGATTCTCCTCCATCTTTTAGCTATAGAACTTGTTGGATACTTCATATCTCTCAACTCGGGTATTTGCTTGAAATATTAACTTCAACTCCTGGAACATCTCATATGCTCCATGACATTCAAAACGTCTTTGAAGTCCCGATTCTAAGCCATTAAGCATGGTGCACTAAACTATCAAGTAGTCATCATATTGAGCTAGCCAAACGTTCATAACGTCTACATCTGCTCCAGCAATAGGTCCATCACCTAGCGGTGCATCAAGGACATAATTCTTCTGTACAGCAATGAGGATAAACCTCAGATCACGAATCCAATCCGCATCATTGCTACTAACATCTTTCAACACAATTTTCTCTAGGAACATATCAAAATAAACACAGGGAAGCAACAACGCGAGCTATTGATCTACAACATAATTTGCAAAATACTACCAGGACTAAGTTCATGATAAATTTAAGTTCAATTTAATCATATTACTTAAGAACTCCCACTTAGATAGACATCCCTCTAATCCTCTAAGTGATCACGTGATCCAAATCAACTAAACCATGTCCGATCATCACGTGAGATGGAGTAGTTTCATTGGTGAACATCACTATGTTGATCATATCTACTATATGATTCACGCTCGACCTTTCGGTCTCCGTGTTCCGAGGCCATATCTGTATATGCTTGGCTCGTCAAGTATAACCTGAGTATTCTGCGTGTGCAACTGTTTTGCACCCGTTGTATTTGAACGTAGAGCCTATCACACCCGATCATCACATGGTGTCTCAGCACGAAGAACTTTCACAACGGTGCATACTCAGGGAGAACACTTCTTGATAATTAGTGAGAGATCATCTTAAAATGCCATCGTCAATCAAAGCAAGATAAGATGCATAAAAGATAAACATCACATGCAATCAATATAAGTGATATGATATGGCCATCATCATATTGTGCTTGTGATCTCCATCTTCGAAGCACCATCGTGATCACCATCGTCACCGGCGCGACACCTTGATCACCATCGTAGCATCGTTGTCGTCTCGCCAATCTTATGCTTCCACGACTATCGCTACCGCTTAGTGATAAAGTAAAGCATTACAGCGCAATTGCATTGCATAAAATAAAGCGACAACCATATGGCTCCTGCCAGTTGCCGATAACTTGGTTACAAAACATGATCATCTCATACAATAAAATTTAGCATCATGTCTTGACCATATCACATCACAAGATGCCCTGCAAAAACAAGTTAGACGTCCTCTACTTTGTTGTTGCAAGTTTTACGTGGCTGCTACGGGCTTAAGCAAGAACCAATCTTACCTACGCATCAAAACCACAACGATAGTTTGTCAAGTTGGTGCTGTTTTAACCTTCGCAAGGACCGGGCGTAGCCACACTCGGTTCAACTAAAGTTGGAGAAACTGCCACCCGCTAGCCACCTTTGTGCAAAGCACGTCGGCAGAACCGGTCTCGCGTAAGCGTACGCGTAATGTCTGTCCGAGCCGCTTCGTCCAACAATACCGTCGAACCAAAGTATGACATGCTGGTAAGCAGTATGACTTATATCGCCCACAACTCACTTGTGTTCTACTCGAGCATATAACATCAACACATAAAACCTAGGCTCGGATGCCACTGTTGGGGAACGTAGTAATTTCAAAAAATTTCCTACGCACACACAAGATCATGGTGATGCATAGCAACGAGAGGGGAGAGTGTGATCTACGTACCCTTGTAGACCGACAGCGGAAGCGTTAGCACAACACGGTTGATGTAGTCGTACGTCTTCACGGCCCGACCGATCAAGCACCGAAACTACGGCACCTCCGAGTTCTAGCACACGTTCAGCTCGATGACGATCCCCGGACTCCGATCCAGCAAAGTGTCGGGGAAGAGTTCTGTCAGCACGACGACGTGGTGATGATCTTGATGTACTACCGTCGCAGGGCTTCGCCTAAGCACCGCTACAATATTATCGAGGATTATGGTGGAAGGGGGCACCGCACACGGCTAAGAATATGATCACGTGGATCAACTTGTGTGTCTAGGGGTGCCCCTGCCTCCGTATATAAAGGAACAAAGGGGGGTGCGGCCGGCCAGGAGGAGGGCGCGCCAGGAGGAGTCCTACTCCCACCGGGAGTAGGATTCCCCCTTTCCTAGTTGGAATAGGATTCGGGAAGGGGGAAAGAGGAGAGAGAGAAGGAAGGGGGCGGGCGCCGCCCCCTCTCCTTGTCCTATTCGGACTAGGGGGGAGGGGCATGCGGCCCAGCCCTGGCCACCACTCCTCTCTTCCACTAAAGCCCACTAAGGCCCATATACCTCCCGGGGGTTTCCGGTAACCTCCCGGTACCCCGGTAAAATCCCGATTTCACCCGGAACACTTTCGATATCCAAATATAGGCTTCCAATATATCAATCTTTATGTCTCGACCACTTCGAGACTCCTCGTCATGTCCGTGATCACATCCGGGACTCTGAACAAACTTCGGTACATCAAAAAGCATAAACTCATAATATAACTATCATCGAAACCTTAAGCGTGCGGACCCTACGGGTTCGAGAACAATGTAGACATGACCGAGACACGTCTCCGGTCAATAACCAATAGAGGAACCTGGATGCTCATATTGGCTCCCACATATTCTACGAAGATCTTTATCGGTCAGATCGCATAACTACATACGTTGTTCCCTTTGTCATCGGTATGTTACTTGCCCGAGATTCGATTGTCGGTATCTCAATACCTAGTTCAATCTCGTTACCGGCAAGTCTCTTTACTCATTACGTAATACATCATCTTGCAACTAACTCATTAGTTGTAATGCTTGCAAGGCTTATGTGATGTGCATTACCGAGAGGGCCCAGAGATACCTCTCCGACAATCGGAGTGACAAATCCTAATCTTGAAATATGCCAACCCAACATGTACCTTTGGAGACACCTGTAGAGCTCCTTTATAATCACCCAGTTACGTTGTGACATTTGGTAGCACACAAAGTGTTCCTCCGGCAAACGGGAGTTGCATAATCTCATAGTCATAGGAACATGTATAAGTCATGAAGAAAGCAATAGCAACATACTAAACGATCGGGTGCTAAGCTAATGGAATAGGTCATGTCAATCACATCATTCTCCTAATGATGTGATCCCATTAATCAAATGACAACACATATCTATGGTTAGGAAACATAACCATCTTTGATTAATGAGCTAGTCAAGTAGAGGCATACTAGTGACGTTTGGTTTGTCTATGTATTCACACAAGTATTATGTTTCTGGTTAATACAATTCTAGCATGAATAATAAACATTTATCATGATATAAGGAAATAAATAATAACTTTATTATTGCCTCTAGGGCATATTTCCTTCAGCGAAGTGTTGGATGAGTTTGTGGCCATGAACATTTTGGACAAGACCGCCGACAATGCGGTGCTCCGTTCTCAACGGGCAAAGAAGCCTAACCTTGCATTGAAGGCCAAGCTCACCGTGGAAGAAGAAGAAGAGGAAGAAGAGGAGAGCAACCCCGAAGATACGAAGTATGCATATCATGAACACATGGCACTTGCTTCAAGGCAATTTTGGAGCAAGAAAAACTCGAGGCCCAATTTTAGCAAAAACAACTCGAGTGGCACAAGGGGCAAGCAACATGTAAGGACTTGCTACAATTGCGGCAACGTGAGTCATTTCGTTGCGGAATGCCCGTATGAGAAGAGGGAAGACAATGGTGGCAAACTCATCCGAAAGGACAAGGCCAAGTCATTCCCCAACAAGAACAACTTCACCAAGAAGACTCCTCCCAAGGCTTTGGTTGTGCAAGAAGAGTACAATGAGGATGATGATGATGATGAAGATGATGAGTCAGTTGCCATGGCCTGCGTTGCCATTGCAACAACATCACGGGTGTCTCTCTTTGACTCACCCAACGAGAGCATCACCGCCAAGTGCCTCATGGCTAAAGCCACCAACAAGGTAACCTCCAACATCAAAACTACCATCATTAATCATCCTTCCCCAACGGATAGCATTAATGAACTTGAGGGAGCTAATGTGGAGGCTAACGAGTTTGAGGCCTTTATGGGCAAACTCAAGGGAAAATCCAAGAAGCACTTTGTTGCTCTCTTGGAACAACTGGGTGAGGCCAATGACATGATCGAGGCTCACGAAGACACCATCTCTAAGATGGAAGGGTATAGTCGTGACTATGCCGATGAGATTTCGGATCTTTCCAATGCTCTTGAGGAAGAGCGTGGTCTTCGTTTGGCTCTTCAGGAGTCACACAACGTTGATCATGCTAAGTTAAAGAAAGATTATGATCATGCCCTCATTGTTTCTCGTGTGCTAAATTTCGAGAAGGCCAAACTCGGGGTTGATCTTGCTAGACTCAGAGAGGAGTTTGATATACTTGACAAGGCCCACAAGGCCTTGAAGGGTATTCATGCTAATCTCAAGGAGTCTCATGATCAACTCCAAGTGAAGCTAATTAAGGAGAAAGCAACTTTTCCTCATATGGTTTTAATTGATAATGCAAATGCGACTAACACATGTTGTGAGCATATACATCTTGTTGAGGAAAATGCGAAGTTGAAGGAGCAACTTGAGAAAGGTCTTGCGACTTGCATACAAGGCAAGAAGAACCTCAACGATCTCTTGATCAACCAAAAGGGAGGTGTGGCCAAGGAAGGGGTTGGGTACGTGCCCGACTCCAAGAACAAGAAGAAGAATGACAAGACCAAACGACCTCCTCCCCTCATGCAAACCTTTGTGAGGGAGGGAGAGAGTGCCCCTGAGGAGAAGAAGAAGAACAATGTCAAGAAGGGCAATTCCATCCCTCTCAACAAAGCCGGCGATTTTAACCCTTCTTATGTGTTATGCCGTGCTAGTGATGGGCATGTTTATGCCAAATTTGTTGGTTCTCTTCATGAATACATTGAATGGTCTATTTGGGTTCCAAAAACCCTTGTTACTAACATCAAAGGACCCATTACAAAATGGGTACCTAAAACCAAGTATTGATCTCTTGTAGGTGTTTGCTTCTGGTGGGGGATCATGGTTGCTCGATAGAGGAGCTACAAATCATATGACCGGAAGCAAGGGCTTGGTGGTGGACGTGCACAAGGTTCCATCTATGCCCACCAATGTCGAGTGGGGTGACGCCTCATCTTCTAAGGTATTGGGACTTGGAAAAGTGGTCATCTCTCATGATCTCACGATCGAGAAGGTCATGCTTGTTGAGTCCCTTGCATACAATTTACTTTCCGTTCGTCAACTTGCTATCATGGGCTTTGCCACTTTCTTTGATATCGATACCGTGGCCCTCTTGTGGAGCAAGACTCTTAAAGTAGCCTTTGTTGGGCATGTCGAGAACGGTCTATATGTGATTAACTTTTTGGAGTGACCCACTAAGACCGCGACATGCCTAATGGCTAAAGTTGATGTGGGATGGCTTTGGCATCGCCGTTTAGCCCATGTCAATATGAGATCTTTGCAAAGTCTCCTCAAGGGGGACCATGTCCATGGACTAACGAATGTTAGTTTTGCTAAAGATTGTGCTTGCAGTGCCTGTATCGAAGGAAAGCTACATGAGAAGGCTCACCCTCCCATGACTATCATTTATTCAAAGAGGCCTTTGGACCTCCTTCACATGGATCTCTTTGGGCCTCCATCCTTCGATAGTCTTGGAGGTAGGAAGTATTGCTTGGTGATTGTGGATGACTACTCAAGGTACACGTGGGTGTATTTCTTCAAGAGGAAGAGCGAGACCCAACAAACCGTCATTGACCTTGCAAATGAAGCACAACGTCAACACAATGCAAAGATCTTGACAATAAGAAGTGACAACGGCACCGAGTTCAAGAACTACACCTTGGATGAGTTCCTTAGTGACGAGGGAATCAAGCATCAATATTCCGCACTCTACACCCCTCAACAAAATGGTGTTGCGGAGAGGAAGAACCGGACGTTGATGGATGCGGCAAGGACCATGATGGCGGAGTTCAAGTCTCCGTACAACTTTTGGGCCGAAGCCATCAACACCGCGTGTCATGCATCAAATCGGCTCTACCTCTGCAAGGGCTTGAACAAGACTCCATATGAAATACTCACTGGTAACAAGCCCAACCTCAAGTACTTCCGGGTATTCGTGTGTAAGTGTTTCATTCTCAAGAAAGGTGTTCGGTTGTCTAAATTTGAGGCTAGAGCTTATGAGGGCATATTTGTTGGTTATGCTACAAACTCTCATGCTTATCGTGTCCTCAATAAATCCACGGGACTTATTAAGGAGACGTGTAACGTGGAGTTTGATGAGAATAACGGCTCCCAAGTGGAGCAAAGTGGCACTTGTGATGTAGGTGATGAAATTCCTCCTCAAGCCATAAGAAGAATGGGTGTTGGTTTCATCCTACCCATTGAGGAACCCCTTGTGGCCGAAGGAGAAGGACAATGCTCCACTCAAGTGGAGCCATCACCAACCCAAGGCCCACACGCTTCCGAAGAACAAAGTGAAGGCCCTCAACCTCATGAACAAGACCAAGGGAAAGATCATACTCAAGACGGTGTGGACACACCAAGTGATGCCCAAGGTCAAGTTCTCTCCCCCGAGCAAGTTCAAGATCAAGAACAAGTTCATGACGGCGCTCAAGATGATCAAGTAACCGCTCCTCAACTCACCACCGAGGAGGAATTAGAGCGTCGTGCCGCCAAGGTTGCTTCCAAGCTCTCCACCAAGGATCATCTCATGACGAATGTGCTTGGAAGCTTAAGAAAGGGGGTAAGCACTCATAGACAATTAGCAAATTATTGTGAGCATCACGCGTTTGTCTCTTGTGTGGAACCCCACAAGGTCTATGAGGCGCTAGAAGATCCGGATTGGCTCAATGCCATGCACGAAGAACTCAACAACTTCGAGCGCAACAAAGTGTGGAGATAGGTGCCAAGGCCAATGGGGAACCACAATGTCATTGGAACCAAGTGGATATTCAAGAACAAGCAAGATGCCCATGGGATTATCATTCGCAACAAGGCTCGTTTGGTAGCACAAGGCTACTGTCGAGGGTATCGACTACGCTGAAACCTTTGCTCCCGTTGCTCGTCTTGAATCCATTCGCATGTTGATTGCATATGCTTCTCATCATAACTTTAAGTTACAACAAATGGATGTGAAGAGTGCTTTTCTTAATGGTCCCATTAATGAATTGGTGTACGTCAAGCAACCCCGATCATGTGTATCAACTCGATAAGGCACTCTATGGCCTTAAACAAGCCCCACGTGCGTGGTATGACCACCTTACCGAGTTGTTACAAGACCGTGGTTTTGAAGTTGGGCTAATCGACCCACTCTTTTTACTAAGAAGGTCAAAGGGGAGTTGTTTGTGTGCCAATTATATATTGATGATATTATCTTTGGTTCTCCTAACAAAGCTTTCAATGAGGAATTTGCCGCTCTCATGACCTCAAAGTTCGAGATGTCCTCCATGGGAGAGTTGAAGTTCTTCCTAGGGTTCGAAGTGAAGCAAAGAAGAGAAGGAACCTTCATCAATCAATCCAAATACACTCAAGACATGCTCAAGAGATTCAAGCTAAGTGACATCAAGCCGGCTTCCACTCCAATGCCCACCAAGTGCCAACTTGACTTAGATCCCAATGGTAAAGTGGTGGATCAAAAGGTATATCATTCCATGATTGGATCCTTGCTTTACCTTTGTGCATCTAGACCGGACATCATGTTGAGTGTGGGAATTTGTGCACGGTTTCAAGCCGCACCTAAGGAAAGTCACTATGTGGCGGTCAAACGAATCTTTCGATATTTGGCTCATACCCCAAACTTTGGCTTATGGTACCCAAGAGGATCAAACTTCAAGCTTGTAGGGTACTCGGATTCCGATTGGGCGGGAGACAAAGTGGATAGGAAGTCCACTTCCGGAGGGTGCCAATTCCTTGGTTGCTCTTTGGTAAGTTGGTCTTCCAAAAAGCAAAGTTGTGTGTCTCTCTCGTCCACCGAAGCGGAGTATGTTGCGGCCGGTAGTTGTTGTGCACAACTCTTATGGATGAGGCAAACTTTAAAGGATTATGGTGTCACTTGTGACAAAGTGCCTCTTTGGTGTGACAATGAAAGTGCCATCAAGATCTCTCTCAACCCGGTGCAACACTTCAAGACGAAGCATATTGAGATCCGGTATCACTTCATCCGGGATCACATTAGGCGAGGAGAGATCGAGCTCAACTACGTCAACACTCATGATAACCTTGCAGATATCTTCACGAAGCCCTTGGATGAAGCAAGATTTCGCGAGTTAAGGCATGAGCTAAATATCATCGATTCGAGCAATGTTGCTTGAACCCTTGAACACCCCACCATACTCTACATATTGTCCTATTTAGATGTAGGCATGGACATAGGGGGAGTGATGTTCTCTCAATGAACTCCCCCTCTCCCCATTATGCATAAATCAATCAAGTCTTCCACATTAGCCATATTTGATGGTACTTGTGCTTCAAAGACGAGTTTTGGTCATGGACCCAAGGATAATTCTTCGCGGTGCCATACCAATTGACTCAAACATAGGTGGCTACGACCACCACCCTCTCTTTTGGAGAGGTGGTGTCTCGTGGTTGGTTCGTTTGTCGTGTGCCTTTCTGGTTTTGTGTGTTGCGTGGTCTTGTGGTGTTGTGTTGGCTCGGAGTGGTTTGTGCAAAGATCCAGTTTTTCGCGCTCGAAACATGCATCTTCTTGAGCCCACGGTACTACCGCGTCTGGGCGCGGTACTACCGCTTTTGGGAGGCATGGTACTACCGCGCCATAGCACGATACTACCGCTCTGGTGTGGTACTTCGGAAGTATCGCACCGTGCAGTACTACCGTGTCTGGGCACGGTGCTACCGTGCCGTCAAGGGCGCGTGGGGGTTATGACTCGGGCAGGGGAGTTACAACTCCCCATACCCATTCATTGTCTCTCTCTCCACGTCTCTCCCTCTCAAGAACGGCGCCGGAGGCCCTCGCCGGATCTCCATCTCCGGCCACTCTCCTCGGATTCCGACCGGTGGGATCGTTCCCCACCACTTCCTCTTGCCATGGACCAAGGTTTTTCCCCAAATCCCTTTTTTTCTTGGCTGTTCTCTTGCTTCTAGGCTTTTGGGGAGAAACTTGTTGTTCTTGAGATTTTAGGCCAAATCTATGCAAGAGTAGGATGTAGGAGAGTCGTGATGCGTAGGAAACATACTTGATATGCTGTCTTGTGGTAGCTTTGTCCTAGTGTTGTACCGTCGTGGTTTCGCGGGCTTTCTCAGATTTGAACCAGTTCAGATCTGATGCGGTGTGGTACTACCGTGCCCGATGTGCGGTACTACCGCTCTCGCGGTACTACCGCCCGTCAGGCGCGGTACTACCGTACCGTGCAGTACTACCGCTCCGCAGACGCGGTACTACCGCGCCGGCCGCAGTGCTAAGGTCGTACTACCGCTCCTACACCCGGTACTACCGTGATCTTGCACAGTACTACCGCGTCTAAGAGTCGTACTACTCTCTTAGCTCCGCAGCTCTTGGCAGTACTACCGTAGGGATCAAATCTCTCTCTAGGCATGTATCATGTGTGCTTTCTACTTGTTTCACTTGCTTTGTTGTGGTCTTTGCATTAATCTCTCTTGGCTGTTGTGGGTGTTTTTGCGTTCTGTGTCTCAGGTGGTGGGTCTCGCCGTTCCAATCCCAGTCGTGACACTGGCTCCAAGCGTCTGCGCAACCCCCAAGATGAAGCCCCAGAGGGCTCCAATGCCCCCAAGCGCAATGTCAAGTCCACTGCCAGCATGCAAAAGGAACCGGCTAAGGGCATGGACGAGATTTCAATCACTGAGTATGTCGAGCGCCGGAAGATCAATCCCTATGTGAATCCTCGGGCTATCCTCAGAGGCACCGAGTTGTTCTGGACCAAGCAACAGGCTCTCATCTATCTGGATGTGATCAAGAACAAGCAGAATACCAACGTGGATGTCAAGTGGATAGACATGCATCACCTGCAGAAAGACAAGTTTCGTGACTATTTTGGAGAGGCTCTGGACTTGGTGGAGCAGTTTGCTATTGAGCCGGTGATCTCCTTTCACCTTGACTATGACCCTGAGCTTATTTGTCAGTTCTTTGCCTCAGTGTACTTTCATCCCGGGGAGGAGCGGAGGATGACTTGGATGACCAATGGCCGTCAGCTGTCTGCTACATGGAAAGAATTCATGGATCTGCTGCACATTCCTGATGACAGGCTTCACACCCCCGTTGGCGTCCGCCCCCATGCCAACTCTGAGTCTGCCAACAAGAACCAGCTTCAGCCCTTCCTTGTTGAGAAGGTACTCCCCAATGGGAAGTCATCTTGGGTGTTGAACTCCTTTCTGGATATCATGCATCGCATCTTCCACAACACTCTGTTCCCACGCATTGGCGACAAGGACAAGGTTTATGCATATCTAGTGGACATGTTACTCTTGTGTGCAAAGGCACGTACTTCTCAGACTCAGCCACTTGATGTCTCTCACATCATGTGGTGTGAGCTTCGGTTTGCGGTGTTCACTCGCAAGGTTCCTATCTATGGACCGTACCTGTTTCTGCTGCTCTCCACCACTTGGGAGAAGACGTATCTAGGTGATGAGTTCCTTGCTCCAGACTGGATTCGCCATGAGTCCATCAGCCTCCGCGTCAAGCCCAACTAGGCCAACACCACTACTCGTGCTGAGGCATCTTCTGCTAGGAGGGCTGCTGGTGAGGGGGAGGCTGCTGCTGCTGAGGACCGTGCTGCTAGGTCCACCACTTCTTCCTCTGAGCCATCATGGGCCAAGAAGCTGAAGGACAAGATGAAGACTCTCTTCTGCATGTAGGCGAAGGGACAGTACAGGGCTCACGTGACTGACAAGGAGAGTCGCCGCCGTGACAAGAAGGTGATGAGGCTCTTTGGAGAGGATGTGTCTGGCGAGTCTGAGGACGTCATCACACCTGAGGCTGCCTGGATGTCTAAGCAGGGCTACAAGTGGACCAGTTCAGAGGATGACATGGAGGAGACTATCCCTGCCGCTGAGTCTGACGAGGAGCACGAGGAGCAGTGGGACGACTTCTCTGCCTGAGCCACCCCGTGTGTGTAGGTGTCCTCTCTGCCTTTTTGGCGTCTCGATGCCAAAAGGGGAGAGAGTGTAGGGATTTGCGTTGTGTCGTGCTTGGTGTGTTTGTTTGCTTTGTCGTTTGGACCTCGTTTGCCTCGTTTGCTTTAGTTCGGTTTGTGCTTCCGAGACCTTTCCTCCATATGGTGTAAGACATATGCACTCTATCTATCTTAGTTATCTTATGTTTGTACTATCTTGTCTAGTGATAAATTTGCCTTGTCTCTATAATATAGGGGGAGCTCGGTTCCTAGTATTCGTGCTCATCTAGGTGGCACACATTTAGGGGGAGCCCGTCTATATTATAGAGAGGAGGGGTTTGCTTTTACTCAATAGTATTTTTCCTTGTGCAAATCCCGTTTTGTCATCAATCCACCAAAAAGGGGGAGATTGTAAGGTCATATTTATCCCTAAGTGTTTTGGTGATTGATGACAACGCATTTGCGGACTAATCGTGTGCCATGAGTTTTCCAGACTCTTCTCTGCTAGGCACAAGACGATTGGGTGCCCCTCGAAGACTGACGAAGACGGCGTCTTTTCTACGTTTCTTTTTGGTGGATTTGAGTCGTAGGAAAGCCGTACTATTAAGAGGGGGTCCGCGTTGGAAAGGTTTGGGTGGAATCATCACGTACACGTCTCCTTTTATCCCCTCCTTCTTCCTTGGAGCTTCCTCCGTTTTTCCTGCCTCCTTTGACTGGCTGCTGTTGTGGTTGCGGTAGTACTGCTCCTGGATCAACGGTAGTACCATGGGCATCCACGAGTACCGCGCGGTGGCGCGGTAGTACCGCTCCCCTGGAGCCGCACTACCGCTGCCCACCAGGCTAGTGCCGCCCCTTTTGCGGTAGTAGGAGCGGATGTAATTTTTTACATCCGCACCTGCCGCGGTAGTACCGCTTTCACCGTGCGGTAGTACCGCGCTATGCGGTCAGGCAGTAGTACCGCCCCTCGGCAGTACTACTGTGTCGAGTTTTTGCTACTTCCGTTTTTTTGTGGAAGTAGGCACGGAAGTTCCCCTTCCCCCTGGACGGGACTTTTGCCTTACGGTAGTACCGCATTGGGGGCGCGGTAGTACCGCACGTGCGGAAGTACCGCCCCCAGCTTGCGTCTATTTCCCTGGCTGGGGTCGCGGCAGTACTGTGGGACGGTACGGTTGTACCGCACTGCCGTGCGGTAGTACCGCTTGGTTGCAAGCAGTAGTACTACGCGGCCTTGCGGTAGTACAGCTGGCCAGGCGCAGTAGTACCGCTGGCCGCAGGCTGGTTGGTGGGTAATGGTTGGATCTTTTCCACACACTATATAAAGGGTCTCCTTCTTCCCCGTTGACTCACCTCTTCCACCATTAAAGCTCCATTATTGCTCCAAGCTCCATTTTCGCCCGATCTCACTCCCTAGCCAATCAAACTTATTGATTTGCTCGGGAGTGGTTGAGAAGGCCCCGATCTACACTTCCACCAAGAGATATTTGATTCCCCCTACTAATCCCTTGCGGATCTTGTTACTCTTGCGTGTTTGAGCATCCTGGACGGTTGAGGTCACCGCGAAGCCATAGTCCATTGTGGTGAAGCTTCGTGGTGTCGTTGGGAGCCTCTAATTGAGTTGTGGAGATTGCCCCAACCTCGTTTGTAAAGGTTCGGTCGCCGCCTCCAAGGGCACCAATAGTGGAATCACGGCATCTCGCATTGTGTGAGGGCGTGAGGAGATTACGGTGGCCCTAGTGGCTTCTTGGGGAGCATTGTGCCTCCACACCGCTCCAACGGAGACGTACTTCCTCTCAAAGGGAAGGAACTTCGGCAACACATCCTCGTCTCCACCGTCTCCACTCTTTGTTATCTCGTGCCTTTACTTGTGTACCTTATTTGTTTCATATATCTTGCTTGCTTGTGTTCCTATTCGTGTTGCATCATATAGGTTGTTCATCTAGTTGCATATCTAGACAACCTACTTTGATGCAAAGTTTAAATTGCTAAAGAAAAGCTAAAAATTGTTAGTTGCCTATTCACCCCCCCCCCTCTAGTCAACCATATCGATCCTTTCAGACATGGCCTCGGAACACGGAAGACCGAAAGGTCGAACATGAGTCGTATAGAAGATACAATCAACATGAAGATGTTCACCGATGATGACTAGTCCGTCTCACGTGATGATCGGACACGACCTAGTTGACTCGGATCATGTATCACTTAGATGACTACATGGATGTCTGTCTGAGTGGGAGTTCATTAAATAATTTGATTAGATGAACTTAATTATCATGAACTTAGTCTAAAAACCTTTGCAAAATGTCTTGTAGATCAAATGGCCAATGCTCATGTCAACCTCAACTTCAACGCGTTCCTAGAGAAAACCAAGCTGAAAGATGATGGCAACAACTATACAGACTGGGTCCGGAACCTGAGGATAATCCTCATAGCTGCCAAGAAAGCATATGTCCTAGAAGCACCGCTAGGTGAAGCACCCATCCTAGAGAACCAAGATGTTATGAACGCTTGGCGGTCGCGTGCTGATGATTATTCCCTTGTTCAGTGCGGCATGCTTTACAGCTTAGAACCGGGGCTCCAAAAGCATTTTGAGCAACATGGAGCATATGAGATGTTCGAAGAGCTGAAAATGGTTTTCCAAGCTCATGCCCGAGTCGAGAGATATGAAGTCTCCAACAAGTTCTACAGTTGTAAGATGGAGGAAAATAGTTCTATCAGTGAGCACATACTCAAAATGTCTGGGTTGCACAACCGCTCGTCCCAGCTGGACATTAACCTCCCGGACGAGGCGGTCATTGACAGAATCCTTCAGTCGCTCCCACCTAGCTACAAGAGCTTTGTGATGAACTACAATATGCAGGGGATGGTGAAAACTATTCCTGAAGTATTTTCAATGCTGAAATCAGCGGAGGTGGAAATCAAAAAGGAACATCAAGTGTTGATGGTCAATAAAACCACTAGTTTCAAGAAAGGCAAGGGTAAGAAGAACTTCAAGAAGGACGGCAAGGGAGTTGCCGCGGCCGGTAAATCAGTTGCCAGGAACAAGCCAAAGAATAGACCCAAACCTGAGACTGAGTGCTTTTATTGCAAGGGAAAGGGACACTGGAAGCGGAACTGCCCCAAATACTTAGCAGACAAGAAGGCCGGCAACACTAAAGGTATATGTGATATACATGTAATTGATGTGTACCTTACCAGTACTCGTAGTAGCTCCTGAGTATTTGATACCGGCGCGGTTCCTCATATTTGTAACTCAAAACAGGAGCTGCGGAATAAGCGGAGACTGCCGAAGGACGAGGTGATGATGCGGCCCGGGAATGGTTCCAAGGTCGATGTGATCGCCGTCGGCACGCTACCTCTACATTTACCTACGGGATTAGTTTTAAACCTCAATAATTGTTATTTAGTGCCAGCTTTGAGCATGAACATTGTATCTGGATCTCGTTTAACACGAGATGGCTACTCATTTAAATCCGAGAATAATGGTTGTTCTATTTATATGAGAGATATGTTTTATGTTCATGCCCCACTGGTCAATGGTTTATTCTTAATGAATATCGAACATGATGTTACACATATTCATAGTGTGAATACCAAAAGATGTAAGATTGATAATGATAGTCCCACATATCTATGGCACTGCCGCCTTGGTCACATCGGTGTCAAACGCATGAAGAAGCTCCATACAGATGGACTTTTGGAGTCTCTTGATTTCGAATCATTTGACACGTGCGAACCATGCCTCATGGGTAAAATGACCAAGACTCCGTTCTCCGGAACAATGGAGCGAGCAACCAACTTATTGGAAATTATACATACTGATGTGTGCGGTCCAATGAGCGTTGAGGCTCGCGGTGGCTATTGTTATGTTCTCACTCTCACTGATGACTTAAGTAGATATGGGTATGTCTATTTGATGAAACACAAGTCTGAGACCTTTAAAAAGTTCAAGGAATTTTAGAATGAGGTAGAGAATCAACGTGACCGAAATATAAAATTCTTACGATCAGATCGTGGGGAAGAATATTTAAGTCACGAATTTGGTACGCACTTAAGGAAATGTGGAATCGTTTCACAACTCATGCCGCCTAGAACACCTCAACGTAACGGTGTGTTTGAACGTCGTAATCGCACTCTATTGGATATGGTGCGATCTATGATGTCACTCACTGATTTACCGCTACCATTTTGGGGATACGCTCTAGAGACAGCTACATTCACTTTAAATAGGGCACCGTCTAAATCCGTTGAGACGACACTGTATGAATTATGGTTTGGGAAGAAACCTAAGCCGTCGTTTCTAAAAGTTTGGGGATGCGATGCTTATGTCAAGAAACTTCAACCTGAAAAGCTCGAACCCAAGTCGGAAAAATGCGTCTTCATAGGATACCCTAAGGAAACCATTGGGTATACCTTTTACCTCAGATCCGAAGGCAAGATCTTTGTTGCCAAGAACGGGTCCTTTTTGGAGAAAGAGTTTCTCCCGAGAGAAGTAAGTGGGAGGAAAGTAGAACTCGATGAAGTACTGCCTCTTGAACCGGAAAGTAGCGCAGCTCAGGAAGATGTTCCTGTGGTTCCTGCACCGACTAGAGAGGAAGTTAGTGATAATGATCAAGGTACTTTGGATCAAGCTGCTACTGAACTTCGAAGGTCCACAAGGACATGTTCCACACCGGAATGGTATGGAAACCCTGTCCTGGAAATCATGTTGTTAGACAACGATGAACCTTCGAACTATGAAGAAGCAATGGCGGGCCCAGATTCCAACAAATGGCTTCAAGCCATGCAATCCGATTTAGGATCCATGTATGAAAACAAAGTATGGACTTTGACAGACTTGCCTGATGATCGGCGAGCGATAGAGAATAAATGGATCTTTAAGAAGAAGACGGACGCGGATGGTAATGTTACCATCTATAAGGCTCGACTTGTCGCTAAGGGTTATCAACAAGTTCAAGGGGTTGACTATGATGAGACCTTCTCACCCGTAGCGAAGCTGAAGTCTGTCTGAATCATGTTAGCAATTGCCGCATACTATGATTATGAGATATGGCAAATGGACGTCAAAACGGCATTCCTTAACGACTTTCCTAAGGAAGAATTGTATATGATGCAGCCGGAAGGTTTTGTCGATCCTAAGAATGCTAACAAGGTATGCAAGCTCCAGCGCTCCATCTATGGGCTGGTGCAAGCATCTCAGAGTTGGAACATTCGCTTTAATGAAATGATCAAAGCGTTTGGGTTTATGCAGACTTATGGAGAAGCCCGCGTTTACAAGAAAGTGAGTGGGAGCTCTGTAGCATTTCTCATATTATATGTGGATGACATACTTTTGATGGGAAATGATATAGAACTTTTGGACAGTATTAAGGCCTACTTGAATAAGTGTTTTTCAATGAAGGACCTTGGAGAAGCTGCTTACATATTAGGCATCAAGATCTATAGAGATAGATCGAGACGCCTCATAGGTCTTTCACAAAGCACATACCTTGATAAGATATTGAAGAAGTTCAATATGGATCAGTCCAAGAAGGGATTCTTGCCTGTGTTGCAAGGTGTGAAATTGAGCTCAGCTCAATGTCCGACCACGGTAGAAGATAGAGAAAAGATGAGTGTCGTCCCCTAAGCATCAGCCATAGGGTCTATCATGTAGGCCATGCTGTGTACCAGACCTGATGTAAACCTTGCTGTAAGTTTGGTAGGAAGGTACCAAAGTAATCCCGGCATGGAACACTAGACAGCGGTCAAGAACATCCTGAAGTACCTGAAAATGACTAAGGATATGTTTCTTGTATATGGAGGTGACGAGGAGCTCGTCGTAAAGGGTTACATCGACGCTAGCTTCGACACAGATCTGGATGACTCTAAGTCACAAACCGGATACGTGGATATTTTGAATGGTGGGGCAGTAAGCTGGTGCAGTTGCAAGCAAAGCATCGTGGCGGGATCTACATGTGAAGCGGAGTACATGGCAGCCTCGGAGGCAGCGCATGAAGCAATCTGAATGAAGGAGTTCATCACCGACCTAGGAGTCATACCCAATGCGTCGGGGCCGATCACTCTCTTCTGCGACAACACTAGAGCTATTGCCCTTGCCAAGGAGCCCAGGTTTCACAAGAAGACCAGGCACATCAAGCGTCGCTTCAACTCCATTCGTGAAAATGTTCAAGATGGAGACATAGATATTTGCAAAGTACATATGGATCTGAATATCGCAGATCCGTTGACTAAACCTCTTCCGCGAGCAAAACATGATCAACACCAGGACTCTATGAGTGTTCGATTCATCACAATGTAACTAGATTATTGACTCTAGTGCAAGTGGGAGACTGGTGGAAATATGCCCTAGAGGCAATAATAAAATGATTATTATTATATTTCCTTGTTCATGATAATTGTCTATTATTCATGCTATAATTGTGTTATCCGGAAATCATAATACATGTGTGAATACATAGACCATAACATGTCCCTAGTGAGCCTCTAGTTAACTAGCTCGTTGATCAACAAATAGTCATGGTTTCCTGACTATGGACATTGGATGTCATTGATAACGGGATCACATCATTAGGAGAATGATGTGATGGACAAGACCCAATCCTAAGCATAGCACAAGATCGTGTAGTTCGTTTGCTAGAGCTTTTCCAATGTCAAGTATCATTTTCTTAGACCATGAGAGCGTGTAACTCCCGGATGCCGTAGGAGTGCTTTGGGTGTACCAAATGTCACAACGTAACTGGGTGACTATAAAGGTATACTACAGGTATCCCCGAAAGTATCTGTTGGGTTGACACGGATCGAGACTGGGATTTGTCACTCCGTATGATGGAGAGGTATCTCTGGGCCCACTCGGTAATGCATCATCATAATGAGCTCAATGTGACCAAGTGTTTGGTCATGGGATCATGCATTACGGTACGAGTACGTGACTTGCCGGTAACGAGATTGAACGAGGTATTGGGATACCGACGATCGAATCTCGGGCAAGTAACGTACCGATTGACAAAGGGAATTGTATACGGGATTACTTGAATCCTAGACATCGTGGTTCATCCGATGAGATCATCAAGGAGCATGTGGGAGCCAACATGGGTATCCAGATCCCGCTGTTGTTTATTGACCGGAGAGTCGTCTCGGTCATGTCTGCGTGTCTCCCGAACCCGTAGGGTCTACACACTTAAGGTTCGGTGATGCTAGGGTTGTAGAGATATTAGTATGCGGTAACCTGAAAGTTGTTCGGAGTCCCGGATGAGATCCCGGACGTCACGAGGAGTTACGGAATGATCCGGAGGTGAAGAATTGTATATAGGAAGTCCAGTTTCGGCCACCGGGAAAGTTTCGGGGTCACCGGTATTGTACCGGGACCACCGGAAGGG
This sequence comes from Triticum dicoccoides, assembly GCF_002162155.2. Lineage (NCBI taxonomy): Eukaryota > Viridiplantae > Streptophyta > Magnoliopsida > Poales > Poaceae > Triticum > Triticum dicoccoides. The sequence goes on along the minus strand of NC_041390.1, from coordinate 33,928,528 downwards.
TCCCAGGGGTCCATCGGGTGGGGCCACCTATCCCGGAGGGCCCCATGGGCTGAAGTGGGAGGGGAACCAGCCCCTGGTGGGCTGGTGCACCCCCCATGGGCCTCCCCCTGCGCCTAGGGTTGGAAACCCTAGGGGTGGGGGGCGCCCCACCTGACTTGGGGGGCAAGTCCCCCCTTGGCCGCCGCCCCCCCTTGGAGATGGGATCTCCTAGGGTCGGCGCCCCCCTAGGGGCCCTATATATAGTGGAGGGGAGGGAGGGCAGCCGCAACCAAGTCCCTGGCGCCTCCCTCTCCCCTCGTAACACCTCTCCCTCTCGTTGGAGCTTGGCGAAGCCCTGCCGAGATCACCGCTGCTTCCACCACCACGCCGTTGTGCTGCTGGAGCTCCATCAACCTCTCCTTCCCCTTGCCAGATCAAGAAGGAGGAGACATCTTCCCCAACCGTACATGTGTTGAATGCGGAGGTGCCGTCCGTTCGGCGCTCGGTCATTGGTGATTTGGATCACGACGAGTACGACTCCATCAACCCCGTTCTCTTGAACGCTTCCGCTCGCGATCTACAAGGGTATGTAGATGCACTCCCCTCTCCCTTGTTTCTAGATGACTCCATAGATTGATCTTGGTGATGCGTAGAAAATTTTAAAATTCTGCTACGTTCCCCAACAGTCATAACATAGGGTGACACAGAACTAGCTCCAATTCGTCAATGTAATGTAGGCATGTGTTCCGAATATAGTCATACATGCTTATGGAAAAGAACTTGCATGACATCTTTTGTCCTACCCTCCCGTGGCAGCGGGGTCCTAATGCAAACTAAGGGATATTAAGACCTCCTTTTAATAGAGAACCGGAACAAAGCATTAGCACATAGTGAATACATGAACTCCTCAAACTACGGTCATCACCGATAAGTATCCCGATTATTGTCACTTTGGGGTTAACAGATCATGAAACATAATAGGTGACTATAGACTTGCAAGATAGGATCAAGAACTCTCATATATTGATGAAAACATAATAGGTTCAGATCTGAAATCATGGCACTCGGGCCCTAGTGACAAGCATTAAGCATAGCAAAGTCATAGCAACATCAATCTCAGAACATAGTGGATATTAGGGATCAAACCCTAACAAAACTAACTCGATTACATGATAATTCTCATCCAACCCATCACCGTCCAGCAAGCCTACGATGGAATTACTCACGCACGGTGGTGAGCATCATGAAATTGGTGATGGAGGATGGTTGATGATGACGACGGCGATGAATCCCCCTCTCCGGAGCCCCGAACGGACTCCAGATCAGCCCTCCCGAGAGGTTTTAGGGCTTGGCGGCGGCTCCGTATCGTAAAACGCAATGATTTCTTCTCTCTTATTTTTCCTCCCCGAAAGTAGTTATATAGAGTTGGAGTTGGAGTCGGGAGGTCTCCAGGGGGCCCACGAGGTAGGGGGGCGCCCCCACCCTCGTGAGAAGGGTATGGGCCCCCCTGGTCTTCATCTTTGGCGAGAATTTTTTATTATTTATTGTAAGATATTCCGTAGAGTTTCAGGTCATTCCGAGAACTTTTGTTTTCTGCACATAAAACAACATCATGACAATTCTGCTGAAAACAGCGTCAGTCCGGGTTAGTTCCATTCAAATCATACAAGTTAGAGTCCAAACCAAGGGCAAAAGTGTTTGGAAAAGTAGATACGACGGAGACGTATCACTCCCTCCCCTAGGCCGATGGAGCAAGTTGCCGCGCCCCAATCGGGCCTGTGGTTCAGCAACTCGCCGCTCCAAGCCAGCTCGCGGAGGAGTGGCGAGTTGCTCCAGGCCGGCACGAAGGGGAGCACAACAACACGGGCATGGATGACGCCACGTCTTACGGCCCCTCCAGTGTGTACGACCGCACCATCAGCCATCGATGCGCGCGTAGCCGCGCCATGCAGAGGAAGAAAGAAGGTGGGTGCACAGAGGAGATCGACGAGTCGGTGGCTAGCGCATCCGCATCCACGCCCCCTAGCAACTTCGAACAAAAGTAGAACACGGGAGGCTGCAGCCGCTTGGGTCTTAGGAAGGCCACCACCGGCGCATCGCCGGCTTGTATAGCCGGTGACGTGCCCGGTTTCTTCTTTATCTTAGACCACCCTGGTCTGGGCATCCACGGAAGTACCCTTCCCCTTCGGCTGAAGCACCCTCTTCGCCACACTCTGATGAGTGGCGCAGCCGGACATAGGGAAGATACAGCGGAAGAATGCCTCTGGGACTCCCGGCAGTCCGGTGATGAAGGGATCCGCCACGGGCGGCCATAGACTAGTGTATTGTATCTGTGTCGTAGGAGTGGAGCTTCGCGTGACCGTACGTGCACATAGTTTTAACTTTTTAGTTAAAATATTTCCAAAACGTAACCACTTGCGTTCGGTTTGTATGAAATCCGTCATGTTTGTATGAAATCCAGTCATATTTGCATGAAATCCAGTTGTGTTTGCATGAAATCAGATAGAACATTAACATTTTCTAATACATGGTCAACATTTTTTCTGTACACATTTCAAAAAAATTAAATGCCTGATTAACTTATTTAAAATGCAAGATTAATTATTTTTGAATACATGGTCAACTTTTTTTCTATAAACACATTAACCTTTTTCAAATCTTCATTAACATTTTTCAGATACAACATTAACATTTTCTAACACATGGTCAATATTTTTCTATACACATTTTTCAAATGCTTGATTAAAATTTTAAAAATACAAGATTAATTTTTTTAACACATGGTCAACTTTTTTTGCTAAACACATTCATGATTTTTCAAATACTTGATTACCATTTTTCACATACTTGTTCAACATTTTTTAAAATGCTTGATTAACATTTTTATATACATGATAAAAAAATTCCATCCTTTTTAAATACATGTCAACATTTGTTTATACACATTTAATATTTTCGAATGCTTGACTAAATTTTTTCAAGTACCCGGGTCCGAATTTGCTTAATTATAATATGGAGGCATGCTTAAGAGTAAGCTTACATCAAGGTTTTGGTTGTGAAATAGGCCATTTTTACCCGGGTCCGGATTTGTGGTTACCGCTCGAAAGTTCTGATCAAAGTTGGAATTCATAAATTTTACCCAGGATAATCAGGTCCTGAAATAAAAAAAAGGATTGGGAATCAATCTGGTTACTTCGAGATGGGAAGAGATCAGAGTGGCTTGTAACCTCACCTTACTGTTCCTCGCAAAAAAAAAAAACCCTCTCCTTACTGTGTTGTTAACGTGGAAAAGTGAGCTTATTTATCATGGGTTGTGCAAACGTGCTAACCGAATTTCGGTTGGCTTACGTACAAGTGAGAGAAAATCATAGACCCCACTACAAATCTGATGTCAGATTTTAAACAAGACAAATTAAACAGGTTTTTTTACCTCCTCTTTCAAGAAAAGCTAGGGTTCGTGCCTCTCGCCGGTGGCCCTAGGGCCATGGGGGCGCGGTGGATCCTGGCAAGGGCCGGCAGGAGAGCTCCGTTGTTAGTGACTTTTTTCAAGATTTGTTTGGGTTTGTGTCCTACTCAGGAAGGCGAGACGGCGACGGCTCCCTGAAGATGGAATAAAGGTCTCCCCGCCTAGTCCCCGTTCCGGTGGTGCGTCTAGCATCGTTGGTGGGCGTGTGGAGGTGTGTCTCCGGCGGATCTATCCTCGGTGGACTTGTTCGGATCTTTCGTCTATGTTCGTGTGTCTTCAGGTTGGATCCTTTCGATCTACGTTATTCTTCATCAGCGACGGTTGTTGTTCTGGTGCGCTGGTCCTATGGGGCCTTAGCACGACGACTTCCTGACTGTCTACTACAACAAGTTGTGCCCGACTCCGGTGAGGGAGGGATGATGACGGCGGCGCGCCTTCGGCTAGCTTCAGTGATTGTAATCGTCGCTAGGTGGTCTACGGATCTGGATGTAATTTTTATTATTTCTAGTGTTCCTTGTACTGCCATGATAGAAGATGAATAGATTGAAAGTTTTCTCACGAAAAAAATTAAACAGGTTTTTATGGCAAATTATGTGTCACGAGCATGACAATTCTCTTAAGCCAGCATGGCAAATCCTGAGAAAAAGGCTGAACATGACATTATTTGACATGCTCGCTTAAGGGAATTGACAGGTTCCCGACATCTAATTTGCCATAAAAACGTTTGATTTTTCTTGCTCAAAAATTTGACATCATATTTTTAGCATTTTTGAAAATCAAACATGTCTTACCTCTTCAATGAAAGAGCCATATATATTAGACATCCTTACCAAAAACAAACACTCGCAATGCTTGTAACTTAAATCCATGTTTGCTACTCCCTCCATCCCAATATATGTGTCATGACTTTAGTTCACATTTGAATTAAAGTCACGACACTTATATTTTGTAACGGGAGTATGTACAACTTGCCGAGGCAGAGACGGGAGCGCCGGTGGCGGCAGCAGGCGGCCTGGCCGGCGGGTAGTAGGTGGGGGCATTTGAGGAGGAAGCCCGAGGGAGAGAAAGGAGAAGAAGGCCAGGCCAGCCGTTGGATTTCAATCCAGCGGCTGGAAAATCGACTTTTTCTTCATATGCCTGACATAAATATTTGGGACAGAAACGTGGCAGGAGAGGAAGTTGCGCCTTGCGCGTGAGTCCGGCCAGGAGAGGGGCAATATGTAGTGCGGGCGCCGAAGCCAAGCACCAAACCGCCGTGACCCACGACCCCTCGCCTCGCTCGCTCGATCGAAGGAGTTCGCTCACGCCATCCTCCATCCTCCCGCCCCCGCCCCCGCCCGCGCGCGGCTTCCGATCTCGCGACCAGCCGAGACGAGACCCTCCACCAACGCACCAGCAGCACGCGCCACCCACCACCACCCTCCCCGCCCGCCATGATCTTCTAGCTCCATCGGTACGTACGGTAGCCGCTCGAGCTGCTTCGCGCCAGCCATGAAGCCGGCGGGCATGGCCGAGTACCACCACCACCCGCCCTCGCCGCGCGCGGCCCAGCGCCGGCGCCTCGTCTTCGTGCTGGCCCCGCTGCTGCTCTTCCTCGCCGCCGCGCTCTCCTTCCCCTCCGCGCTCCGGCTCCCCGCCCTGCGCTTCCCGCCGCGCGCGCCCCCGGCGGCGTCCCATCACCGCCGTTCCCCGGCGCGCGGCGGCGGGCGCGTGGCGGTGTGCCTGGTGGGCGGGGCGCGGCGGTTCGAGCTGACGGGCCCGTCCATCGCGCGGCACGTGCTGGGCTCCCCGGCGCTCGACGGCCGCGCGGTCGACGTGTTCCTGCACAGCCCGCTCGACGCCGACGCCTACAAGTTCTCCCTCCTGGCGCGCGCCGTCGGCAGGGAGACGGACACGGCGACGAGGCTGGCGGCCGTGCGGGTGTTCCGGCCGGAGCCCGTGGAGGAGACCCCCGACCGCGCCCGCGTGCTCACCGCCGCCAACTCCCCCAACGGCATCCAGGTCCGTACCATCCTACTAGCTACTATACCTCGCTTGTCTCACCGCTTGCTTCCATGCTCCTCAACCTCGAAACTATCCTCGACCGATCGCTCTCGCTCGCTTGCCGCGCATTGCATCTATCTATCTAACCAGAGAATCTCCTTAGTTGCTTACTTTTCAATCAAACGAAGGAGAAAACTATCAGCTGGGTTTTGGCCGCAACCTCGCGTGCCACGCGCCAGATTGGATCGATCGATCGACCTCGAACTTGTCGATGATCATGCGCGCGTCCCATCGGTGAGACGGAGACGATTAACTAGAGTAGTAGTAACTGCTGCCTAATTCGGCCGGGAATCGTAATTGAGACGGTTACTTCCTTCTCTCTTTCTCTCTCAGAATAATAATTCGGTTGAGGCAGAGGGGGGCCGCGGCGGTTTCAAAAGTCTCCTTTTCGGTCCAAGCGCGGTATCGACACGATCGTACTAGGAAAATGGCAACTGCCAAACCTGACACGATCCCTCTGGTCTGATCTGATATAAATGTAGGAATAGATTGCTTCAGACGGAAGAGAGAAGGCGAGAGAGATTAGCGTCCCCATCCCGTGATCCCATCTAACCTCCCTGCTTAAAATATCGAAACCAGCAGGCGTCCGCGCGCGCGTTCACGTCGTAACTGAAACTGAAACCCGGTGGGTCGGGTCGGACCTAAAAAGTTCGCGGGGCCACGCCGGCTTTCCCTGCCCGCCCACCCGCCGGAAAAACTGACGCCATGGCCCCACAAGACCCGTACTGATTAATCTAGCACTGACACTTTTTTCAAATAGTATCAATTTTCTTTCAAAAATTCAGATAATATTCTCGGAAAATGGGGTTTCGCTTGCGGTCCATGCATGCAAACCATCGATGCCGACGGATGCTCATGCTCTACGTGGGCACACAGAAATTCTATGTGGTACGTAGCGCGGAAGGAGGAATTGTCAATTTTTTTTCTTGAAACGTGGTCTTTTAGGATCCGATTCATTAAATAAGCTCGAAGAGAATTGCCCGATTAATAAACGGAAAACCGGACAAAAACCGTCACAACTGGCCCGCGGAAACAAGGCACACAGGGCGACCTGACAACCCACACAAGAACGCACACACGCCACTGAGGGGAAGCGTCGAGGCTTGCGCCGGCCGATGCCAAACAGTCAACCACACGCGCCGGCGACCAGGCAGCTCCGACTCTGTCGACAAACATTGCAGGAGAAGAGCGTTGGGCTTGCACCGAGCCAGCGCCAGAGCGGCGACTCCTCGAACACGCCGGAAGAGACCGACTACCAAGAACCATCAGCAAACCTGACTCCGCCCGAAGCCGCCATCGTTGCCACAAACAAGAAGCCGCGCAACATCCGCATTGCCAGACGGGCACCTGTCGACCACAATGCCGCGAGCGTCCAGCCCATGAAGCATGCAACCGGGATCCGAAGCTCTTCAAGGCGACGCCCCAAAGAGGGAAGCGACGATGTCGACGCCGTCGCCCGACCCAACCGGGCCTTAGGCTTTTACCTGAAGAGCAAGATCCGAGGGCGTAAGGGGATGCCGGACTCCACAACGACGCCTCCAAGGAGGTTAAACGATGTCCACAGACGCCGACGCCGCCGGCCGGCAAGACCAGCCAAGCTTTCGCCCGGAGTACCCCAACACCACCAGCACCTTCACGCACTGCACCTTCGCTGACCCGCCCACCTCTCGCGAAGCCACCGCGCCAGCAGCACCGGAGAGCCACCACACCTCACCTCCCCGCCGGACGAGAAGACGCCGACGGGCCAGATCCGGCCGATCTGGCATCCCACCACCGCTGCGCAACAGGAGCCACCAGAGGCCAGTCCACCACCGGCCCGACCAGGGACCGCGCCCGCCCCGACGCGTCGGAGAGGAGCAGCCGGGCCGGAGGCCAGGCGCCCGCCGACGGGGCTATCGCGGCTGCCACCCGCGAAGGCCGCTGCCAGGAGGCACAGGGGCCCGCCGGAGCCGCAGCAGAAGCCCCGGACGGATCCATCGCGCGACGCGGAAAAAGGGGATCGAGCCTTCCCATCCCAAGATCTCGCGGCCTGGCGTCAATCGACACCGATAAGATGCCGGACGGCGGCAAGGATCGAAAAGAGAGACCGGTTTGGTTCGGCGTGTGTTTCATTTTCGGTTTCACTGTCTGCTTTTCAAAGCCGACCGTGACATATTTTTTTTTAGCATCAGTACAGACACAAGCGCTCATATGCACGCGCATACACTCACCTGTATGAACGCACGCACGCACACCCTACCCCTATGAGCACCTCCGAGAGACTGAGCCGACATATCATCTTGAGATTTATGAAGTCACCGTAGGCGCCTCGTCGTCGACGGAAACGTCTCCTCCCACTGAAAGCGCATCACCGAAAAACCTGAAATAAATCCAGGAATACTGCGAGCACCAGGATTTGAACCCTGATGGGTTGGGGATACCACTGTCCACCTAACCAACTCAACCACAGGTTGATTCGCAACCGTGACATATTTTTTGAAGGGTGTGGTTTTGGAATACTTGTTTGCCGTCGACGCATGAGACCAAGTGGTAGAGGCCGATCGGTCCATGGATGGATGTATGGTTTGGACGGACGGACGGAGCCGCGTCAACGCGGCCGCACCAAACACGTACTCGTCCAAGTGGCAATGTTCGGCGCCCACTCACGGGCCCGGACGGTGCCGCGTTTGGCTTTTTTAACCAAGTGTGTGCGACCTGTCACGTTCACGTAGCACGGCGGCGCGCGACCCGCCGGGTTTCTTGCGGGTTCACCGCGCGCCCCACGCCGGCGAGTCAAAAGTCAATCCGATCAATAGCTGTAGATGTACTTACTCCGGTCCTTTTTATTCTGTATATTAGAATTTTCTGAAATCAAACTTCACGAAATTTGACCGTATTTATATAAAAAAATATCAACATCTGCCATGCTAAAGTTATACAATATGAAACTTTAAGTCATGACACATCTATTGATATTGATTTCAGATTGTGGATGTTGATTTTTTTTTAATAAAGTTGATCAAATTTTATAAGGTTTGACTTCAGTCAAGTCTTATATGCAAACTAAAAAGGATCGGAGGGAGTATATGTTTTCTTTAGCTTGGCGAAGCGACACGTACGCGCGTATGCATATATAAATATACAGGCGGCGGCGACTTGTCAGCAAACGACCCAGCTAGTTGTAGTAAGTAGGTGTAGTACGTACGCATGGTTCTCTTTTACAAAAAGGAGCAACCTAGTACGTACGTACATAGTACTTGTATACTTGCATGGCAGCAGAGGCACAAATCGATTCGGTCGGTCGTGGCTAGCAGCACGTACGTGTATACGTGTTCTATCATCATCGTGGGTAGGACGTGGTGTGCTCAACAACGACGTGCATGCATGCCATGGGTGCATGGGCGACTCCCAAGTCCAACAATGGCTTAATTCCGAGGAAATATATTAGCATAATGCACACTAATGCATGATGTATACCCACGGCGCTTTCGGTCCAAAAAAGCCTGCCTACCTTCACAAAACCAAAGTAAAGTTGATATGTGTATGGGCTCCTCTTCATTTCATCCATCTTTTTACGTTGCACGCGCTCGCTCCTTTTCCATGCATGCGTGTATCCTCGAAACTCAAAAGGCCTCCTTTCTGCACTATCTTTTTTAGTATTATAAAAAAGGCCTCCTTTGTTGGATAGCGTCATTGATTGAGTTCTATACTTGTTTAATTTGGATGCAAGAGCAAAACAGCAACTACTAGCAGCTTGATTACAAATGCCTTGTGCGAAAAAGGCAAACATTTGCAGACAAAATGTACTTTGTGTGCCCAGGCATTCCAGACATTTTATTAGATTAGAAAAGGCGACAAATAGGCGAGTGGCACTACTTAATCTCGCTGCCCATCTGCCCAACATGCATGTACAACTCACTGATGATGCAAAGATTGTTATTAGCGATCATGGTTATCCTTGACCTAATCAAAATAGTTCTTGCACAAGGAACAAGCATTTCCTACACGTACTCCGCTGTAGCGTCGATCGTGAAGAGCCAAACTGGCATCTTACCTTACCTTACGGCTGCTTACCCTAAGCCAGTGGGTTACGCATAACACACATGGGTTAGCGTGTGATATCAGTCAGTGTTCCACTGTCATGTCATGTCAACGCTTAAGCAAGGCATATGCGCCACACATGGAGTGCTCTTCACGAATCACTACACTGATTGCGCTACAGTGACACCGACGATTACTTAATAATCTTGCAGGTTGCATGCTGCAGCACATGCATGCCAGCCAAGCTGTGGGCTCGATCTCTTGATTAGTTTTCTCTTAATCCAATATGATTATGTTAATCTACAACCTTGATTACTAATTTAATCATGTATGTATGCGTGCATGCAGGGCCTGCTCCAGTACTTCGGCCTGGTGGAGGGCTGCCTGGACCTCATCCGGGAGCGCGAGTCCCGGGGCAACTTCACCTACGCCTGGGTCCTCCGCACCCGCGTCGACGGCTACTGGACGGCGCCTCTGGCCGCCGCCGACGCCCTCCCGCGCTCCGACGCCGTCTACGTCGTCCCGGAGGGCTCCTCGTTCGGCGGCCTCAACGACCGGCTGGGCGCCGGGCGCCGGGCGGCATCGGCGGCGGCCCTGTCCCGCGTCTCCATGCTGCCCCGCCTCGACGCCGCCGGGTACAGGGACCTCAACTCGGAGGCGTCGTTCAAGGCGCAGCTGGAGGTGGCCGGGGTGAAGCCGCGGGAGCGGCGGATGCCCTTCTGCGTGCTCAGCGACCGGCGCTACGACTTCCCACCGACGGGGTTCGGCGTGCCCGTGGCGTCGATCGGGAGCCCCGGCCCGCTCAGCGGCGCCAAGTGCCGCCCGTGCCGCCGCCCCGTGGCCTGCGGCCCCGGGGACGAGGAGGAGGAGGAGGAGTGCGCGGTGGCGCGGCTGGACCGGGGGTGGAGCTGGACCGAGTGGCGGAACGGGACGCTGGAGCTGTGCGACGCGAGCGGGCCGTGGGAGCACGGGTGGGAGGAGGTGTTCGACAAGGCCGCCGGCGAGGAGGCGGCCGCGGAGCGCCGGAGGGTCGCGGGGATGGGGCTCGAGGAGTGCAAGGCGGAGATGCAGGCGCTCAGGGCGCGCACCGAACACTGGGACGCGCCGAGCTCCGACGAGATCTGCCGCCTCGGCCTCGCGCCGGCGAGCCGCTCCGACTCGTCCTCGTCCTCCTCTTCTCATTCCTCCGCAGACAGAGACAGTAAACAGCAGCTAATCGAACAGCCCTAGACTTCTTTCATCTACTCCTTGGCCAACATTTGTACAAAATATACAGGGATTCAATAGCGACCGGCAACGAATGCACAAGAGATAGAATCAGTTCAGCTCGAAAGTCCTGTTTGTAATTTGTAACGGCGGGAATTTCGCGGGCATTTTGCATGTGAATACTTTCATTTGAAGCAAAAACACAAAAATTCAATTGAAGTCTGAAGCTAACTCGATGTGCCATGGAAGCACACCAAAAGTTCGTGAAAAAACAGAACTCTTTAAATTTTCAGTTGATGAAGATAATACTTTTAAAACAACGTGAAAATCCCAGTTATGAATTACATTTACACATTCAACAACGATAACGCCAACAACAACAAAAAGACAAATTCAACTATGGACAGAAGGCACCCGTTCGAGTTTTGGTGCAATTTTTTTTTTTGAGAAATATTTTGGTGCAAATAAGGTTCTATTCACTGGCTATATTCTTAGTGGTGACCAACATGGGCCATCGCCCCCGCTAGCCCATGATATTTCCTCATGTCAATCCTCAATAAATGGTCAGGAAATCAGTCAAATCTGGCCCAAGCCTGTTTTAAGTCACCCCAAGCCCATTTGCCCCTCCTACAGTTTGGCCCAAGCTCTGCCACTACCAGTGACAGCGACACCTAGGTGCTGTGTCTCAAAAAAAAAAAAAACACCTGGGTGCTCCTACCTCTTTGAAGGTTTTTTTTTGAGCATCAGTACAGACACAAGCGCTCATATACACGCGCATACACTCACCCCTATGAACGCACACACGCACACCCTATCCCTATGAGCACCTCCGAGAGACTGAGCCGGCATGTCATCTTGAGATTTACGAAGTCACCGTAGGCGCCTCGTCGTCGACGAGAACGTCTCCTCCCACTGAAAGCGTATCAAAGAAAATTCTGAAATAAATCCAGAAATAATGCGAGCACCAGGATTTGAACCCTGGTGGGTTGGGGATACCACTGTCCACCTAACCAACTCAACCACAGGTTGATTCGCCCTCTTTGGAGGGGTTGGCGTGATGGCGCGTCCTCATCCTCCCGAGCGCTATGAGGGAAACCTCATATTTTGATCTCACTGGATGAGACGATGACAACATCTTTGATGCCGCCCCATCCACACAAGCATCATTTTGGAGCAGTTGTTAGCCAAACAAACTAGTGGTGTAACACAACACGGATGTGCGGGAGGCTGCCTAGCATTTGAGGGCGTTGTAAACTTGTGTGGCATGGCAATGATGATGGTGGCAAGAGGAGTAGGGTTGTTTGCTCGGGAAGAAATGATAACGATGACAATGTGACCACAACCTTGCTTGTGTTCCTCTCTTCGGTGGTGTGTGTGTGCGCGCGTGCGCGCGCATGCTTTGGGTAGCCAAATAGGTTGGGATGTGCATGTGTGGGTGCTTTGGGTAGCCAAATTGGCCGGGATGTCCTATCTTACGAGTGTTCTATAATTGTTTCATCCGTTTTTCCGCAAATTAACCGGGTTAATGTATTCTTCTTTTTTAACTGGGTTTGAACTTTTTTTTAGAACGAAGACGCTGGGCGCGTCCGGCTTTAAATTAATAAAGCCCACAACTAGGCAGCATGACTGACAGGATCTGAGATTACAAACACGAGCACGGAGGCTCCGGCCAAAGAAAGCGCAAAGTCTGAAGAGTTATCGGGCAGGCCAAAAGCAGCACTGAGCAAGCATAGATGATTACATGGCTCGCAGCCTGAGCTTAGAGCATGCAGGCTCGCTCGTGCGCCATCCAAAAGGGCCACTTCAAGTTGAAGAAGAGGCGGGTGGCTCCCTAGCCATCATGTAGACTTGACGAAGACGTTCTTGTGCATGTTGAAGTTTATCAGCATCCTTGCGCCTCGCCAACAGACTCACTGTTGTAGAAAAATGTTGCATTTGTAGATGATACTAGCGTGTAGTGTGCGGCGGCACGCCGCGCCACATGAATTGGTAAGTTATTTGTTTTTCTTTGTAATTTTTGGTAAGTCGTCTCAAGGCTTAATTCGCGACAAATTAGTTATTTGTTTTTTTTGGTAATTTTTGTTAAGTCATCTCAAGGCTTAATTCGCGACAAAGTAGTTCATATAAGAAAAGAGTGTATGCATAAGTGATCTACAGTAGGTGGGAAAAGGATGCTTCTAGTCTAGGCGGTACATGCATAAGTGATCTACAGTACGTGGTGATAGTGGCTACTAGATACAGAATTTCAAAGCTCTAGTTCTCTTCTTAGACCTGAGGTTAGCTAAAAAAGGATTGCTCTTCGCTAACAAACAGAAGATGATGCCAACAATGAGGCTGTTTCAAGACCCCAGTAGCAATATTCAAAGTAACTGACATATTTATCTAATCACTACCGGTCAGTTTTCATACTACATATATACTGGGAAACACTCAAGAAGACCACATGTACAACTTTAACACAGCTTCCTGGAACAATCAACTGTCTTTTTAGAGAATTCATTAGCGGGGATGATATACAATGCACCAAACCCATAACAGCTCGGCTTCGTGGAACAATCAACTGTCCTTTTTAGAGAATTCATTAGCATGGATGATGTCCGATCAGCAGGATGTATGCAAACATTTGAGTTGTTTTAATATCAGGATTGAAATCTATAGAAATTCATGTGACCAAACCACACTATCTAAGGACCAAGGAAAATCTCATGATAAAAATTGTCAGCTATATGTAAGATAGCAATGATGCTAGAAATGGGAAGTTCCAAGGCCTAAGTTTTATACTGATAACGCATGGCATGCCACTCTATACTTAAATCTCAGGCCATTAGATCCTTAGAAACACGGAAAATCCCTTGTGGCCTCAAGAAAATAATCAAGTATGAAAGAAAAAGGAAAGAAAATAGATAGAGTATATAATTAGCAACCTTCCAAAATAAAATACGATAAATGACATGGAGAAGGCACAAGTTCACTTAGATTTGTAAGTACTTCCATTTAGAAAAGGAATTGTACAAACTAATTGCTAGAGCAGCAATGAAGCAGTGAACAAAAAAAAGAGAAGATTGTAGGAAATTCCACATAATAAGCAACCTTGAGATATAGATGAGAAAAAGCTAAAACGACCTTGGCTCCCAGAAGCTGTGTAGGGTGTGGTCGTTTTTTCCTTGAGTGCAAGAAAGCAAAGAAAATAATAATTCTGAAGTTACCCAAATATCCACAATTGGGTTATTTACTGGCAGCAATTGGTATTGAAAAGGTAGGAACTAAGTAGCTCTCTAATATATATTTTGTTTGGAGAATCTTGTAGGAAATGTTGGTCTATGCTCTGTTACTATTTAACCAGAGCATGATTATTATAAACAAAAAATGGTACATGCATATTAGACAATGTGAATTAGTAGGCACTGAATTGGAAGCATGATTAACAAGGGAGAAAGCGAAGTCCTGTTATGCAGCTGTTAGTTGGTAGTTGAGCAGTTTTAACATGCTCCCCCTTATCTCCTTTTTTTCACATGAGAGGTAAGAGCATATAATAGATCTGAGCCGTTGATCTCATTAATTGGTGGTCTGATTAACTCTTACCTTCTTACCTGACATGTAAAAAGCTGGGGTATGAGGGAGCATCTTAAAATTTGCCTAGTTGGTAATCAGGAGCTAGAATGATTTACAAAAGGAGATGTATAGCTAGTTCAAGCATTTAGGAATCAGTGGATACTCAACTGTAAGCATGATCCATAGGAGAGAAAGCAGTCAGATTATGCAACGATCAATTGGTAATTAATGACCGGTACGTTTGTAAGCAGCTATGTTAGTAAGAACAGATCTTATGAGCTCAAGAGACCAAACTTCTACAGTCCAATTCCTAAAGCATTTCTTGCAAAAGAAAATACAAACAATACTGCTAAAAACATAAAGTCATTGTGCCAATATCTCCTACAAAGATCAAATGGGGAAATAGGTACGGGGGAAATTGAAGTGGTTCTGGAATAAGAAGGAATTTCTCATCTTTTTTGCCAAATTGCACTGCACGTAAAGTTATGCCCAAAATGTTATGCCTGACTCGGGAGTAATGTAGTGCAGCAGTATATTGCCAATAAATCATGCTCAGTTGTACTGGAAGCCAATATACTCCACAAGACACATCTCATCAGAACTAAAGTTCCAAATGTACGTAGACATCAAGCTGTAGCATTTCCTCAGTGCGTCAGTAATGCACATCAAGTGCTTATGTGTTTGAACAGCATGTGAAATTAAAACAGAATCCTACCAGGAAATGAAACACAACGTAATAGATAGATCAAGAATAAAAATGATTTAACATGCTATATTAGAGATGTAGGTCATGAATTTCTTGCACATACGGGCAGGAGCTGGATCTCAAAATCCATGTCCTCCCCACAGACTTGCACACATACCTGGTAAACCTTCCGTTTAGACTAATAATCAGTTAGGTATACAATTTTCTGTACTATATGCACCCACCTTCTGATCTGAACTTGTAAGCAATGACAGTTCATCTAACAAAACCTTTCTACAATGACATATCAATACGAAGAGCAAAAAAACCTCCCACATGTTTTTTTCCTTACATCAGTAAAAATAGAAGTCTAGATAATACAAACTATCATCTAAGCTAGTACTCCCTCCGTCCGAGAATACTTGTCATCAAAATGAATAAAAAAAGATGTATCTAGAACTAAAATACATCTAGATACATCTCCTTTTATTCATTTTGAAGACAAGTATTTCCGGACGGAGGGAGTAATAATTATGGTGTGTGTAGTTATATAGATCTGAAGAGT
This sequence comes from Triticum dicoccoides, assembly GCF_002162155.2. Lineage (NCBI taxonomy): Eukaryota > Viridiplantae > Streptophyta > Magnoliopsida > Poales > Poaceae > Triticum > Triticum dicoccoides. The sequence continues at coordinate 33,913,012 of NC_041390.1, read as the reverse complement.
GGATGTGAAAAAGAACAAAAAGAGGAGCATACCTTAGTGGTGTTGCTGCTGCCAACAAAGTGACGACCAACTGGAGAGCTACCGCCTGAGAGTTGCTAGCTCGCTGCTTGCCGCGTGAGTGACAGAGGAGGAGTCGAGAGCTCGTGGGGAAAGGAGGGGCGAAACACTGCAGCAGCTCGCTGTTGGCTCGCCTTCGGAGGACAGCAGGCCGTGGGCTCGTCCACCGCCGCCGCCAAGTTGGAAGCTGGCGCTGCAGGCTTGTCGAGGAAGGCGGAAGGGCACCGCCTAGGACCAAACTGAGAGCAACGCCGGAAAAAAAGAGAGCAGATCCGTCAGCATCATCCTCTCGCTCGCCCGTACTGGCAGACGACGCGTCGGTTCCCTTCTGCGCTGCCGTGGGGAGAAACATCAGGTGAAACATTGTCACCCGGGGCACGGGGGATGCGTGGCGGTGATGCAGCTTGCGGGGGCAGCGGTCGCCGGGATGTGCCGAGGACGGCGCTGCACACTCTCAGTCTTGGCTTCACGGGCGCAGTGGACAGCTCTTGTGTGGCGATGGATGGGACAGCAACCCATCCGTGAGGATGCTGGCGAGCACCAACTTGACGCGGTCGTGTCCTCCCCGCGAGCCCCACCGCCGCTCCTCTGCCCAGTCGCCCTTCCATGACCATGCCGTCCGCGACCGACCACCACAAACACCCCTCCCATCGCCACCTCTTCGCCATCCACCACCGTGGGTTGGCTCTTGGCTGTCCCGGTGGTCGCCCGCCTCGTCTTCCTCTAGGAGGTACCCGGCCGCCTCCCTTGTGCAGCCGGCTAGGACAGGGTGTATGTGAAGAGGGGGTGGTGTAGCTGAAGCGGAAGGAGGTGCGATGGCTATGTGCGCCACCACCTCGGCCCGGGGAGGGAAGATGCGAAGCCGTCGCTCCAAGAGGATTTGGATGTCGGCAGTCGGGCCTGGCAGAGAACAGGAAGGATGGTTGTGGGAGACGCGATCTGGGAGATGAACGGGGTCATTTTATACTCATCTACAGCGACGAAGCAATTTTGATGGAATGCCTCTCGAGAGGTCCAGAGAGACAGCTCTAGACACCTCCATCCACCCGTCTAAATCGGCAACTGCCACGTAGTATTAAAAGACAAGTTAAAAAATATAGAGGAACTCTCCGGTAGAATCTCCTACACACACGTCAATAGACAAGGTCATGTGACTTTGGCAATCACCACATCAAATCAAACGTGCTAAAACCATCCAACCAAGATTTTTTTTACCGCACCCAGGAAAACTGCTGGACATGCGTCGCCCCAACAACCGTGGTAAAAAAAAGTTCAAAAAAACCAGAAAAATGAATCCCTTACGGGCCTAGTATTCTTAGTATTAGCAGGGTGGGATGGGAAGATTCCCTCGATCGCAAGTTTGTTCCTCGTGAGCCAGAGGGCCCAGGCCAGCGCGCCCACACAGCTCCAAAGAACGCGTTTGTTGCCACCATGAACCGAGTCTACAATGGCCACGAGATCGGCGGTCGAGCCCGGGTTCCATGTGGTGTTGGCTGTGGTGCGAACCGCACTCCAAGCAAAATGAGCTAACGGACAGCGAAAAAACACGTGGTTCGCGTCTTCCGAGACATTGCAAATTGCACAAAGACCGGACGACGGGCCATTGCGTTTAGCAACATTGGTCGAGGTGGGCAATCTGTTACGAAACAGTTGCCAAAAAACACCTTAATTTTAAGCGGCAGTCACACATTCCATAAGCCTTTCGGCACTTGGGAGGACTGGCCCTGGCAGAGTTTCCGGTACAACGACTTGACGGAAAACTCGCCGGATGGGGTGAGAGACCAAGTCACTGTATCCTCGTGCGAGGAAAGCGCGACCGGCGCGATAAGAGCAAGCAAAACCGTGAGGTGAGCTTGTTTTGTTCCCGTTAGCTCCCGTTTGAAGTAGATC